>NC_043702.1:6444753-6471601 GCF_006229205.1 Suricata suricatta
TATATATATATATATATATATATATATATATATATATATATATATGTATGTATATATATAAAATCTGTTGGGGCGTCCGGGTGGCTCAGTCGGTTAAACCTCCGACTTCAGTTCAGGTCATGATCTCAATGTTTGTGGGTTCGAGCCCCACGTCAGGCTCTGTGCTGACAGCTCAGAGCCTGGGGCCTGCTTCAGATTCTGTGTCTTCCTGTCTCTCTGCCCCTCCCTCTCTCATGCTCTGTCTCTCTCTGTCTCAAAAATAAATAAAACGTTAAAAAAATTTTTTTTAAATCTGTTCTACCTGTCTGTGACTTCTCTTAATCTTCCTGTCTTTTAATGATCAGAAATTTTTATTTTGATGAAGACTCATTAATCAATTTTTCCCTTGCTTTTCCTTTTCCATCCTATATAAGAAATATTTGACTACTTCAAAGTCATAAAAATATTCTATGGTTTTCTTATAAGAACTCTATACTTTGGGGTGCCTGGATGGCTCAGTGAGTTGGGCATCTAACTCTTGATTTCGGCTCAAGTCACGATCTCGCAGTTTGTGGGTTCAGCCCTGCGTCAGGCTCCGTCATTGCTTGGGATTCTCTCTCTCTGTCCCTCCCCCACTCCTTCTCTCTCTCAAAGTAAATAAACTTAAAAAACAATAAGAGCCTTATACTTTTAGCTTTCCCATTTAGGTCTGTGCTCCGTATGCATCAAGTTGCTCTAGACTCATTTATTAAAAAGACTTTCTGTTCCCACAGTTAATTTCCTTGGTACTTCCTCCCGCCGCCCAAAATCCACTGATTGCACACATGTAGATCATTCCTGGACTTTTATTCTGTCTTATTGATCTATGTGTCTTTCCTTATTCCAATATCACACTTATTTAAATACTGTAGCTTTATACTAACTCTTAAAATCTGGTAGTGAAAGCTCTCCTACTTTGTTCTTTTTAAAGATTGTCTTAGATATTTTAAGTATCTTTACTTAAAATTCTTTACATTTCCATATAAATTTTAGAATCAGTTTGTCAATTTCTAAAAAAAAAAGATGTCTACTAGGACTTTGGTTAAGATTGCATTGTCTCTATAGATAAATTTGGGTATCTGACACCTTAATATTAGCACCTTAAAAAAAATATTAGCACCTTAAATTGTTTAATCTATGTCCATGTCCTAACCTTCTCCTTATTTAGACATTTTAAAAACTAATCCAGCAATCATTTGTAGCTTTTAGTATTGAAGATTTATACATATTTTAATTGCATTTGTTCCTAGGATTTTAATGCTTTTGACCCTATTTTAAATTCCAGTGTTTTGTAATTTCACTTTTCAATTGTTCATTGATAGGATGTTCAAATACGATTAATTTTTGCATGGCTACTGAGTGCCCTGTGACCTTGATACATTCATTTATTAGTTCTAATTATTTGTATACTCCTTTGATTTTCTATGCATGCAACACTGCCATCTATGAATAGAGATGGTTTTAGTTCTCTTTTTTTCCCCAAGTTTCATGCCTTCTACTTGTTTTTTCTTGTTTTGTTGCACTGGCAAAGATTTCCATTACAAGGTTGGATAGACATCCTTGTTTTAGGGCCTGGTCAAGAATGCTTTGTTTTCAAAGACCAGAAATCTGCTTTAACTAGTTCAAATGAAAGAGGGATATTGTAAGGATGCTGGAATCCTGAAGAATCCAAGTATAAGAGATAAAGCCCAGCTTTACAGAGATGGAAAAGCTATCAGGAACCAGAGCCACTTAGAAGGCCATAAAAGGCCATGGGCCCCATTCCTCTCTACCTCTCTCTATGGGCTGCTCCCTTCTCCTGCTCTCTCCTCAGACCAGCTTCTTCTCATGGCCTATCAGCTGGTGCAGATCCAAAATGGCAGCCATAGACAGTATGACCTTTCAGCTTGGTTCTCCACAGCCAGTGGATACTTCCTTTCGTGTCTCTTATAGAGGAAGACTTTTTAAGGAAAAGAATCTGATTGGCCAAGTGTTTATCTCTGGGCCAATCGGTTAAAAGAGTAGAAGGTAGGATTAATGGGGCCATTCCCAGTTCATCACTGGGAACCACGTTTGGGAGTATCTTTGAGATGGACGTGAAGGATAGCCAGGCACCCAAAACATATCCAGCGTAGTGCAGTCTGGGTCTCCCACACGAGAGGATGCCAAAGGGGACATGAGTAAGGTAAGGAGCAGTGGAGTGCAGATAGGAGCAGTCAGGACCGGAGGCAGCAGATTGGAAGACTGAGGTCCTCCGAAACCCAAAGTGGCTCAGAAATCAGTCTTCCAGTTTGCAAGAAGCTTGGATGGTACTGCTCTGGAGTGTGTGATGTTCTTCTTAGTGCCTGCCCCCAGAGGTTCTAGAATTGTCCACAACGCATCCAAGGGTGTCCTGCAAGTCCTCCATAGGCCAACGACAGCAGTGCTGCTGGACAAGAGGGAAGCGCTACTACTGTAGACAGATGTGCCATAAAGAGGGGTGCAGGAAGGGAACTAACATTTGTTGAGTGCCTTTATGTGCGTCATCTCTTTAAATTCTCTTATCAAAGGGTGTCTGCATGGTTCAGTTGGATAAGAGTCCGACTTCTGCTCAGGTCATGGTCTCATGGGTTCATGAGTTGGAGCCCCATATTGAGCTCTGTGCTGACAGATCCTGAAGCCTGCTTCCCATTCTGTGTCTCCTTCTCTCTCTGCCCCTCCCTAGGTCATGCTCTGTCTCTCTCTCTCTCTCTCTCTCTCTCTTTCTCAAAAATAAACAAACATTAAAAAAATTTAAAAATAAATAAATTCTCTTATCATTATCCCCATTTCACAGACAAGAAAACTAAGACTCAACAAAAGTTGGTAACAAGGTCACCTATGCACAGCTAGTGAGACAATTAGACCACAAATCCCGGGCTTTGACTCCACACCCCCATGACCTCTCACCTCCCAGGCTGCCCCAGATGAAAGTATTGCCAGGGTAAACTTGGCTATGAGAAGGAGGGTGTTCCTGCTAACCCACTCACGGGGGGCAAAGCCAGGAGGCACAGGGAGCCTCCTGTCTCTAGTCCGTTGCCAGATTGGTCCTTGGGGCTCCTCTCAAGTCAAGGTGTTGCACATTGGGTCTTTCTATAGATGCGATGTCATAAATCAGGGTTCCAGTCCCAGAAATCATCTTATATGATAAGCTGCCAAATTGATAAACATATATATATATATATATATATATATATATATATGAAGAAAAGAACAGAACTCAAACATGAGCTTTTATAAATTGACATTTCTCCATTCATTAAGCTACATTATAAAATTTCATGTGAACAATTTTTCTGCATGAAGTGAGCGGGCTGATGCTTAAAATATTTGTCCATGGATCTTTCAACCGAAAATATTTTGTCTTTTCCTGGCAGTGCTCTGAGGGGACTGCAGGAGTTCATCATTCCACGGATGGTCAGCCTGCATTAAACATTCGAATCACCCTAGGGCTGACACTCAGGGGCAGACAGGGGCAGCCTCACTAAATGTTAACTTGGCCCCAGCTGCTTCAGCCAGACCCTCCTGATTACTAGATATCGTGACTATTATTCTGGGATCCATTTCCCAAATGGTCATTGCCATCAAATCCTTCATGCCTACCGAAGAGCCATGCATGGCACTGTGAGTCTTTCAGTGCTGATATGAGGCAAGGAACAGTTTCCATATTGGAAACTGCACATGTTTCCATGGAAATGCACATGTTCACCAATGCTGGTTTGGGTCATTCTTAGGAGTCTTAGAGTCTTTACAAACTATAAAGGCAAGAAACAAATATTGAGTCGCTTCAGGTTTGGGGCTGCCTCTTTTATTCAAGGGACTGTTTTCAAGCTTTGCCATTAGTCATTTGAGGCAATACAGGAGCTGAAGAAATGCAGCCTGGCCATAATCAAGTCTCTGGATCACAGGAAAGAGAGAAACAGTACAACATAATACAGATGCGTTCAGCAAAATCCAAACAGGACAACAACGAATTGTTGACCCAATTTCTCAACAAAGTGCAAGAAAAAAACAAGAAAGGGATATTAACCAGTTGCACTGTGTAGACCTTATTTAAAACCTGTTTCAGACAAACACTCTGGGAAGGACAGGTTCGAAAACATCAGGAAAATCTGAACAAGGATCCTATACTCGGTGATGTTAAGGAATTACTGTTAATTTTTTTAAGGTGTGTTAATGGTATTGAGGTGTGCTTTTTTAAGGGTTCTTACCTTTTAGAGATACATCCTGAAATATTTTGAATGGAATGATATGATGTCTGGGGTTTGCTTCAAAATAATCCCAGGAAGGAGCGGATAGGAGTAAAGATGCAAGAAAGTAAGCCCATTGTCCATAGTTGTTGGGGCCAGGCGGTAAGTGCTTAGAGAATTCACTACAGTTTCTGTCTACATTAGTATATGTTTGAAATTTCCCATAGGAAAAAGTTTAATTTTATTATGTTTAGTTTTTTGAAAGCTTATTTAAAAAAGAAAAAGGCAGGAGCTGAAGTAAAGAGACCCTCCAGTCCCGTCTCACCCCCTGCCCATGACCCCTTTTCGAGAAGGTTGGGCAGAATCATCAGCTCTCACCGCTGGTCACCGTGGCCTGGGGGGCATTCACTGTAGAGTCCTTGCAGGCAGGAAAATGCCAAGTTTTGTTCCCTCCTGAGCACCTAACACACATCGGGCAGACCAGAAGCACTCAGTATTTGCAAATGGCTGAGGAAGACTGATGAATGAAAGAATGAATGAATGAAGGCAGTTTCCCTGGGCAGAGGCTTGTACCGGGGAACCTGGGGACGCACCTCTGCAGACTGGTGCAGCAGTGGCCGTTTTTGCAAAGCCAGTGTCACCAGGATGGGGGCGCCTGGATGGCTCTGTCGGTTAACTGTCTGACTTTGGCTCAGGGCATAATCTCCCCGTTTGTGAGGTGGTGCCCTGCATCCGGCTGTCTACTGACAGCACAGAGCCTGCTTTGGATCCTCTGCCCGCCTTTCTGCCCCTCCCTCGCTGGTTCTCTCTCTCTCTCTTTCTCTCTCAAAAATAAACTTAAAACAAACAAACAACAACAACAACAACAAACAATGTCACCAGGATGGGTGAATACTTCCTGCAGCGTTGGCAGGAATGTGACATCTCTAACGCGGAGGGCATTGCCTGCCCCGCTGCCTTTGGGATGTAAGGCACTTTCCCACCGCCCCCAGCAAGAGAGGAGGCCCAGCACCCTCAGTGCTAAAGATGCAAATAGGGCCTCATAATTGATTTCCTCTCTGGCTTCCCCTCACCTGGGCACTGGCTGAGGCCCTGGGATTGCCCACCCAGTCGGTCTGTGGACCACAAACCAAGGATAGAAAAGCATTCAAAGGATCTCAGGCCACTTGGACATGGTGACTGAAGAGGTTTGAATTTTCTATCTCTGAAATTGTTTCTATTTTTACAGTCTCAGAACAAATATAACTGTGACTTATGTTTCACAGTTTATGCAGCTAATTTCATAGACTTCTGACAGCTATATCTTATTTTCAGCCGTTCCAAACTTTTCCCCATTGGGAAGTTAAAGTTGGTATTCCCCACCTCCCCACAAAGCCTCCTTGGGGGGATGGGGGTGTGGCCCTGGGAGGCGGGGCTCGAGGTGGGCGTGGCCTCGGACCTCCGCCTCCCACCCCACCGGAGGTGAGGAACCTGAAACAACAGGCAGCTCAGACCTTAAGGGGTCACATGGACAGTCTCTTGGACTTGGCTGAGACCCTTCACTTTTAAAATAGCAATAATAATGGCCCCTAGGCTCGGCTTGCAGTATGGATTTTACCCACTCATATTGCATATTCTGTGTTTTAAACCGCTGAGGCCTTCCCACTTGCTAAATTGTCCACGTGGATTAATTCTGCCTTATTTCGGTGATTGTGGTTTATCTTAGCTCTCATTCTTTTCATTTTTAAACTTCCTCACTTTGACCTTTTATCTTCCCTCTACTTTAGTCACCTTTTAAATGTTTTCCTTTAGTGTTTTCCTTTTATAATTATCCCCACTATTAAAATTCAAGGCTTCTGGATTCGCTTTAATGTCAAATCCCTTTTTTTCCCTTTTGTTTTACTTTTATCTTTCTATCTACATCCCTAAGATTCTGGGGGTTTGTTGGCTTTAACATATTGTTTTATTTCCGATTTCTTTTTAACTATAATCCTTCATGTGCCCTTTTATTTTGTTTGCTTGACTGTTTATAATCTTAACTTTTCAGCAACCTAATTTTGGTTCTTAAATTATTTTATTGGTTCTATCTATCCCTCATGCATAATGTTAATTATTCTTTTTTTTTATTAGTCATGGTCTTGTATCCTACTGGTTGTGGTTTTTTTCCAAATTCTTTTGAATTCCTAATCTGAAAATGTTACCTTATGGGCTCACTCTGGGGAGGATGTAGAAGCCTGGGTAGGGGACCTAGGAACCTGTCTCCCTAGGCTTCGAGACCTGACCTCTCTGACCTTCAGAAGCCCAGGGAGCTCCCCATACAGGCAAGAGATCAGAGAAGCTCAGAGTAGGATTCGAGCCCTGGGTCAAACTTACTGGCACGTGGTTTTGGGTAAATAAATGCTTCCCCTCCACACACCTCAGTCACCTCCTACTGTGACGGAGAGAGCTGAGCACGAACGCAGAAATACACAGACAGGCCAGGCTGCGCACACGCAAGCCCGTGACAAACCGCCGACCCAGACAGTGTGGTTTCATTTTTGTGAAATTCAAAGCCCTGCCAAACTGAACAAGGTCGTCTGCCCAAAATGCAAAACCTGAATCTAATCATAGACAACATCAGGAAAATCCAAATCAAGAAACATTCTACAAAATAATTGGCCTGAAATCTTCCTAAGTGTCAAGGTGAAACACATTGAACAAAGGCTTCCAGACGGAGAAACCCAAAGAGGCCAGACACCTGAACACAATGAGTAACCCTGGACTGGGTCTTTGTGCCATATAGGACGCTGCTGGGGCAACAGGCAAAATGTGAACGGAGTCTGAGCGTTACTTGGCAATAATGTATCAAAGTGGACTTCCTGATTGTGGGGTTTGTATTTTGGGTACATAGGAGGGAGTCTTTGGCTGTGGCAAACACACGAAGTGTTTGATGACAATGGCACATTAGGTCAACAACCGACTCCCCATCGGTTCAGGAAAAGTACAAAAAAAAGTTCTTTGTATTACACAGCAGGCCCTTCAAAGACCTGGAGAGGGGTTAGGGGCGCTGACCTCTTCGCAGTCAAAAATTCGCATCTAGCTTTTGACTCCCCCCAAATTAACTACTAATGGCCTCCTATTGGTCTGAATCCTTAGAGATAACAAATACTTGATCAGCACGTATTTTTGTATGTGTGCTACGTCACGTATTCTTACAATAATGTGGACTAGAGAAAAGAAAACGTTATGAAGAAAATCATTCGGAAGAGAAAATACATTTACGTTATTATACCATATAAAAAATCCACATAGAAGTGGACCTAGTGGTTCAAACCCGTGTTGTTCAAGGATTAGCTGTACTTATAACTTTTGAGATTTTTTTCAGAATATAAAAAAGCCAATTGTTTAAACGTCTTGAGGGAAAATAAAAGACCACAGGGCTCTACATCTAGACTCCCAGGCTTGACTCTTGCTCCATCATTAACAAGGCAAGTTACTTAATCATTCTTTCCCTTGGTTTACTCATCTTTAAATTGGATATAATAACAATGTTTGACTCATTATAAGAATTATGAAGAAAGCAATAAGTGAGTATCTACAAAGCACCAAGAACAGATTGTTACCCAACACAGGTGTTACCTTGCAAATCATCTCACTCATCTGCACGGGCTGCACTCTACCCCTCCCCCAGCCTCGCCATGTCACCTGGAGAATTCTGTTCCTATTTCAGGTCTCAGCCTCTTCCAGAAAGCCTCCCCTGACCCAGCATCCCTCCCTCGAGCTGCCTGCCTGAGACGGCTTAGCAACTCCTCTCCTGAGCATTCCTAGCGCCATGTAACACCCCCATCACCTACCCTAATTTATAACGTCCCCACAACTTGTCTGTTAGATTGGATGATGACTAGTTCAAGGGCTGGGCTGGTATCTTTATTCACTGTTATATCCCCAGGTGTGAGAGAGCTGAATAAATAAATGAATGACCTAGAGTCACGTCTGCCCCGTCAGAGAGTAGAGAATGAAACACCCACTTCTACACTGTGGATTCTATTCCAGGGAGGCCCCAATTCTAGAGAGCACCATTCACATCTTCATTTATGTAAAAGGTGGCCTGGAATTGAGCAGTGCACAGCCTGAGCTCTTGTACGCCGTGGCCCTGGCCACAAATGAATAGCTGCCTTCAAAGAGGGTCTGTTCTGTTATCCATACGTCAATAGGAAGAATGAATTGTTTCTGTGGTTAGCTGCTCTTGAACAAAAATCGTTCATTTTGGTGGATGCTTCATCCATGCAGACTGGAGGGGTCCATTCATTTAGATGTTCACTTAATGAATATTTATTGAGCACCTTCACTGTTCTGAGGGCTGATTTCTATCAGAAAACTCCTTATTTGGTGACTCAGGGGGATGCTTAGCAACCACTTCCCCTGGAAGCTTCCTGTAAAACTCCAATGTTTCAAAACTCATGGGCCAGGAACCCACTGTTGGGCCTTAGCTGTGTAGCTCTGGTGCATTTTTGCGTGGAAGGGCTTCCAAGCCCCAATTCCCTGAGCCATGCTCCATGGAGGAAACTGTGGCCTCGACTGCATGTGGCCTGGAGCAAACCCGGAGCGGCTCTTCTAGGGAAGATGCTGGCTCTGGGCAGATCATCCCCAGCGGGGGACAGGGGTACTGAGGATTTTGTCCCACTTGCTGGTTTTCATAAAACGATATGTGTCAGTCATCCTCTGGATTCACTCATTCATTCATTTCAAGCATATTGTTCGTGTAGGAGTAGCTGTCTCAAATTTAAATTATCAGTATGTGGGGGCGCCTGGGGGACTCAG
Source organism: Suricata suricatta (assembly GCF_006229205.1). Classification (NCBI taxonomy): domain Eukaryota; kingdom Metazoa; phylum Chordata; class Mammalia; order Carnivora; family Herpestidae; genus Suricata; species Suricata suricatta. The sequence goes on from NC_043702.1 coordinate 6,453,738, forward strand.
TTGGTTAAGCGTCCGGCTTCGGCTCAGGTCATGATCTCACGGTTTGTGGGTTTGGGCCACGCATTGGGCTCTGTGCTGACAGCTCAGAGCCTGGAGCCTGCTTCAGATTCTGTGTCTCCCTCTCTGCACCTCCCCCTCTCATTCTCTCTCTCTCTCTCTCTCTCTCTCTCTCAAATAAAATATTTAAAAATTTAAAAATAAATAAATACATTTTCAATTACACAGACAGACACCAACCGCTTCACAAAGATGGGTTGATCGAAGCAATTAATTGTGTTTCTAAGACTTTCCAGCAAAAAGATGCCAAAGTAAGAAAACACAAACTCCCAAAGTGTTATTTGGCAAATAAGGCTATTTCTTGTAAATAATTAGAAAAGCATAGTCATCACTGTGAGAGTAATCAGTATCTCCATTAAAAGGGTTCTAGATGCTCTGATAGACCATCTTCCAAAAGTCCTAGAACTCATCTGCTCATGGAGAAAGACATGTTCAAGACAACACAGTGAATGCCATTGACCAAAACCACGTCTGACATTTAGAAGAGTTACCCTCTCCCCAGCATTTTGAGAAATACAGCCAAAAATTGCCTCCAAAACACTTAAAACAGCGCTTGCCACCCAGTAGGTGCTTGGTAAATAAAGGGCTGTTGGAGTGTGAAGAGCTCGGGTTTTCTCTGCAATTCTTACAACAAATAGCTGGTTCCTAGCTCTTGTCCTTGGACTTCGCATTCACGTTTCCGGTTTTCAGTAGCTTCACTCGGCTTTATTTCTCAAGATCTGCCTTAATCACCGCACAGAGCGTGCACACCCCACGCCCTCCTCTGAGGCTTGAGCCCTGTGCTCGCTCCAGAGGGGCCCTTCTGGGGTGCAGGGGAGCGCCTCATTCAGGATGAAGGCACCCCTGTCATTTCAGGAGTCTGGGTTTTGCCCAGGCCCTCACCCACAGGAGTCGGTGCTTGGACTTGATTTTGTGCTCTGGCAGCAAAGCCTCCACGGATACTTTTTTCAATATCATGCCTCTGGCGTACTTTGAGGGATGCTATAAAAAAACTGCTGCTCAAAATTTCCTGTTACACTGACTTTAGCAATCTCATCGAGCATGTCAGCCTTCATACAGCGCGAGAACCCATGGCCGCACCGATTTGTTCTGCCTAGAAACGATGTGCCGGGATTTCCAGGGCACTTAGGGAAGGGGGAGAGGTGGGGTGCAGGCTAAAGAGAGAGAAAAGAGCAAGCGAGCGAGCAATGGGCCCTTGGCACCCGTTGGTATGCCCGCCCTGAGAGGGAGTGCTAGATCTCCCCGTTTCCTTTCTTCTCTCTGATGAGGGTAATTGGCAATTCGGCCTCTTAAATCCTGATGCCGCCAGTCATGCAACTGTAAAACCTCCAAATTAAGATCTCGACTCTGTGCAGTAAGAATAATAATAGCAGGCTCCACTTTGGCCAAGTTTAATTATTATGCCAGGAGTCAGATCTTCGCAGGTGGCAAAGTCACGTGTCTGCCAAGAGAAGCTGTCACCCTGTGGGGAGAGAGCTGAGAACCTGTGTCTGAGCAGAAGAAACGAGCTGGCGGGGCCGGGGTCACGGCCGAAGCGCAAGTCACAAGCGCTCGTTTTATACAAAGCGTCTGCTCCACCCACAGCGCCACAGGAGGCGGCACGGATGACGACACACGTATGGAAAACCCAGCACCGCCAGCCCCCCGGACGGGTGGAAAGGACCCCACATCTCTGTCCATCTGGAGTTTCTGCTTTGGCGAGTGTCAAACTCACAAAACAGGGCAGCAACACTAGTTGTCCAAGAACTTTTCTGGCCAAAAGCTGAAGGAGAGTGTGGGAATCCACCTCCAGGATGGCCCCGAAGGACCCCAGCACCCAGCATTCACACCCTCCCACTGAGTGTGGTCTGGGCTTCGTGACCATTCCCACTGACAGGTGGACATAATGGTTGTGAGCTGACGTCAAGGTCACCAAGGGCAGCGGGCATTGGTCGCCCCCTGCCGGGGATCACTCACACTGGGGAGCTCAGCTTCCACGTCGTGAGGACACGCAGCCCAAGGAAAAGCCCACGTGGCGAGAACCAGAGGCCTCCTGCCAACAGCACGTGAAAGAACTTGGAAGGGGAGCGCTTCTGGGCCTGGCCAGCAGCTGGACTACAGCCTCGTGAGAGACCCTGAGCCAAAGCCACAGGCTTCCTGACCCTCAGAAGCTACCTGAGAGAATAAACCTTGCCATGAGCTGCAAAGTCCTGGGGCTGTTTGTTACACAGCAGTAGATAACTGCGTCACCAGGACCATTCTAAAACCTGAGATAGGAGGTGAGTTCGATGAAAACACATCAGATGCTATGCTGGGCAAAATGCTTGGCATCAAGCAGCCCACCTGAGTCACTGCTTCTCCCCATGCCTGAGGGCATACCTGTCCCCCAACACACACACACACACACACACACACACACACACACACACACACGCCATACAGCCCTTAGCAATGACGGTTGCCAAAGTATAAAACTCCAGTGGGGACAAACCCCAGGGGGGCAGGTCATGCTCTGGAGCCCCTGTCGGGCAGCTGGGACCAGGGCTCTGCTGGCACCCTCCTCCCCCTGCTCTGCTCCCCCTCTGCCCTGCCCTTTCCCCCGGAGGTCTTCCTTAATGAACCATCTGCACCAGTCTTTGCCTCCAGAGAACCTGACCTGAGTTGGGCTCAATGCTAAGCAGGGAGCCTGCTTAAGATTCTCTCTCTTTTCCTCTCTCTGCCCCTCCCCCACTCACTCCCGCTCTCTCTAAAATACAAATATAATTAATTTTTAAAAATCACATCTGACCGAAATTTCCCCGAGGTGATCAGATCCTTAAAGACATTCTTTCATGCCCATAATTCATTAAGATAACTTGTAAACGAAGAAATGGTGAGTTCACAGCCTTAAATAGAGTAAAACCTTGGATTGTGAGTACCTTGTTCTGCAAGTGTCCCACAGGACGAGCAAACACCTCTAATACATTTTAACTTGATAAATGAGCGATATCTTGCAATACGAGTCATATGTGACACCAAACATCACATGATTGCAACTGAGCCTACGGTTCTTGAAATTTGCTTTGCTATATGAGTGCTTAGGATTGCAAGCACATTTCTGGAACAAATTATGCTCACAAACCAAGGTTCTACTTGGATGTAATTTACCCAGAAATTTTTTAAAATATGTATTTATTTTTGAGAGACAGAGATAGAGAGACAGAGAGTGAGAAGGGGAGGGGTAGAGAGAGAGGGAGACACAGAATCAGAAGCAGGCTCCAGGCTCCGAGCTGTCAGCACAGAGCCTGAAGCAGGGCTCGAACTCATAGACTGTGAGATCATGACCTGAGCCAAAGTCGGATGCTTAACCAACTGAGCCACCCAGGTTCCCTCAGAAATGTTTTAAGAATTATTTAGCAGGCCTTTATGATGTGAAAGACAATTAAATAAGTCCTTCAGAGACCATAGAGATGAAATAAAGTGTCCTCAAAGAGTGTCTTTTCAGAAAGCGTCAGTGTAACGTTACCGGTATTTTCTTGAGTGATGTCGTGGGGTTTCCACGTAAGGGCCTTGGAGTCAGCCACAGCCAGGCACATACGTGTTGGGTGCCGTGGCCCCACTGACTGCAAGGGCTTTCTGGATAGTGGATCCTCAAGAGTCACTTGTGGAATAAATACTTTACCAAACAGTTGGCAGTTGACACAAATTTGTCAGCTGTTCTGCCTTGCGTTTCTCTCTGAGGCATGTGGTGAAATTGATCATATGTTAGTGAGAAAAAGAGTGACCCAGCAGACAAGGCAAGTCTGGTTTTGAGGGTGACAGTTTCCGATCGGACTGTCTCAGACAGAAGAAGGTGGGCAGGCAGTGGTCAGGGCATCTCCTGCAAGTGGCCAGATGTCTCAGCAACTGGTCAGGACGGAAGAGCCTCCCCTGAGCCCCACCCCTCCCCCACAGGTCTGTATAGAGTTTTTCTATAAAACCATGATATATGATATGACCATGATATGCCCAAAGGCAGGCGCTGGCCCAAAGGATGCTGTGAGGTTCTTCTCTGCCCTCCAGACCCTCATCTCCAGGCCCAGCACCCCTGCCCACATTTCAGTGGGCAGGCAGAACCAGGACTCTTGGGGGTGGGGGGGGGGTCAGGGAGGCGGGTTGCAGGGTGACCCACCACCCTCCACTCAACATCCTCTCACTGATTCTTTGATCTTTCCTACAACATGGGCCAGGGTTTTTTTTAAGTTCATATAAACAACATGGCACACTGTATGTAAAATCAGTAAGGAAAACATATACATCCTAGATTTAAACCAAGCATTGGGGCGCCTGAGTGGCTCAGCTGGTTAAGCGTCAGACTCTTGATTTCAGCTTAGATCCTGATCTCATGGTTCATGAGTTTGAGCCCTGTATCAGGCTCTGTGCTGACAGTGCACAGCCTGCTTGGGATTCTCTCTCTCTCTCTCTCTCTCTCTCTCTCTCTCTCACTCCTGATCATTCTCTCTCTCCCTCTCAAAATAAATAAATAAACTTAAGAGAAGAAAAACACGCCAAAGACATAAAAAGATGATTCACAAAAGAACTAAGCAAAGCAATTTAAAAAAACCCAAAACAACAAAAAACAGAAACAAAAAATTTCATTAGTAAAGAAAGAAATGTAAAATAGAATATATCATTTTTCATGTATCTTGGCAAATTGTTTAAAATTCTAATACTGGGGGGCGCCTGGTGGCTCAGTCAGTTTAAGTGTCCGACTTTGGCTCAGGTCACAATCTTGCTGCTTGTGAGTTCGAGCCCCACGTCAGGTTCTGGGCTGACATCTTAGAGCCTGAAGCCTGCTTCCGATTCGGCCTCTCTCTCTCTCTCTCTCTGCCCCTCCCCCACTCACCCTCTGTCTCCCTCTCTCTCTCAAAAAGAGTAAACATTAAAAACCTTTTTTTTAAATTTTAGAATTGGAAAGAATGCAGAGAGACGCTAGTTGTGTATAAAACAGTAAAGCCTTTTGTCATTTCATAATATATGTGAAACGCATAAAAATGCTCTTAATCTTTGACCTAAAGTCTATCCTGAAAAAATCATCAGACATCAGAAAAAGATGTTTATTACTGAGCTATTTACACTTCATTTCATCAGATGGGTGTTTATTGGGCATTTACTATGATCCAGGCTTTGCTCTAGGCACTGGGACCCTAGCAGTGAACACAGTGGACCAAAGGCTCTGACTTCATGGGGCTTATTCCAGGGGCCCTGGCACCCCAGAGCTCCCCGGTCCGGCAAGGGGACTGGCAAACGCCGTTTCATTCCCTTGGCCTTTATACCATCCTGAACTCAACATTCTATACCTTACATGGGACTCCATTTAAACTTGATCATGAATACATTTCTTTAAACAAAATGTGCTGTTTCTCTTAACATGTTTTCCTTTATCCCAACTTTTTATAAAGAAAAAATGTAAACATAAAGAATAAATGAAAGGATAATACAGTGAACTCCCATACACCCTCAGCCTAGATTCAAACAACTAACCCTGCGTATCTGTACTTTCTCCTTTCTGTTTCCACTAAACCAGATGAAAGTAAATTACAGGCATCATAACACTTCGCACTTGAATATCCAGAGTACTATTTTTTTTTCTTTAATGTTTACTTATTTTTGAGAGAGAGAAAAGGAGAAGGAGGGAGAGAGCGAGCGAGCCGCACAAGCAGGGGAAGGGCAGACAGAGAGGAAGGCAAAGGATCCCAAGCAGGCTCTGTGCTGACAGCAGAGATCCCGACGTGGGGTTCAAACTCACGAGCCGTGAGATCATGACCTGAGCTGAAGTCAGAATCTTAACCGACTGAGCCCCCCAGGCATCGCTCCAGGGCACAACTTCTAAGAATAAGGTTGTTCTACAGAATCAGAACGCCACTGTGACACACAACAAGATTCACAATCACTCCATAATCTAACATCCAACCTACCTTCAAATTTCTCCTGACTGTCTCCCAAGTGCCTTGCAAGCTGGGGTTTGTGAATCGAGAATCTCACCAAGTTTCAAGCACGGCCCTTGTCGCTTTGCTCTCTCTAGACTCCTGTAATCTAAAACATCTCCCCAGTTGGTCTTCCGGGACTGACCTTTCGAGAATCTGGGGTGGTTGGTGTGGCCCCCACTGTGGATTTCTGACCGCCGCCTTGTGCGGCGTCTGAACTTGCTCCTTTAGCGCCCGTCTTTTCTTTAAACGGGAAGTTAGGCTAGACGCTTAATTAGATTCAGCTTACCCATTTTTAGCAAGAATGCATCCAGGTGATGTTACTTCAGATTGCCCCCGCTCAGAAAGCATTGAACTCAGCTGGCCTACTATTCCTGATGCTGAGGTTGATCATTTAGCTAATTAGAAGCTGCCAGATTGTTCCGACGTAAAGGTACAATTTTTCCTTCCGTAACTATGAAGTTATCTGCAGAGATAGTTTGAAACCACGTAACTACTTGCTTTCTTATTAACCTTTAACTCAGTGGCTTTTAATGTTCATTAACAATCCTTCCTGAATCAACCACTACAGTGGGAATTACAAAAATGTTCCAGTGTTCCTTCTATTATATCTGTCAAGAGGACTCCTCCTTTGTTTTTTGATTTTTTTTTTTTTTGAGTATCAGCATGGATTCACAGTGGGTTTGTTTTCAGCCTGTCTTTTTTGTTTTTTAGTTCAGTATTATTTTTTAATGTTCTTACAAGTTTTTATTTATTTACTTCAGAGGGAGAGAGAGAACAAGCAGGGAAGGGACAGAGAGAGGGGGACAGAATCCAAAGCAGATTCTGTGCTGTCAGCATAGAGCCCAACATGGGGCTCGAACCCACAAACCATGAGACCATGACCTGACCCGAGATCAAGAGTCAGATGCTTAACCAACCAAGCCACCCAGGCGCCCCACTTTCTTATACTTTCTATGTTCTAGACCCGCAGTCAGCTGTTTCTTCAGAGTCCTAGCTCCTGTTGGTGCAGAGTAGTATTTAGAAACCAACGTCCAGGGGCTGTGTGTGCTCAGTACCACAGCAGGTCAGCGCTCTAGGATGCTCGGAACACACGGCTAGGACACGTGTGTGCGCACGTGCACGCTCACATCGGGCCCTTCAGTTCCCATCAAACACGCAGCACTCCTTCTTACTCTCGACTCATGTTCGCATCTCCCTTTTCTAGAAGTCAGGGCGCTGGCTCTCAGCATCAGCATATTGTAGGATATTTCTTTCTTCTACAATTACAGAATGTCACAAGTACTCTACCTGCGCCACCACCTACAACAAAGCCAACATATTCGTTTCCTAGGGCTGCAGTAAGAAAGTGCCACAGACGCAGTGGCTTAAAAACAATAGAAATTTGTTCTCTCTCCGTTCTGGAGGCCAGAAGTGCCAGATCAGAGCCCTGGCAGGGCCATGCTCCCTCGGAGGGCTGCAGAAGAGAGTGGGTAAGTCTCTTTGCTAGTGTGTGTGGGTTGTTGCAAGCAATGCTTGACTTTCCTTAGCTTAATGAGTGCATCATTCTGGGGCACCTGGGGGGGGTCAGTCAATTAAGCGTCCCACTTCGGCCCAGGTCATGATCTTGCAGTCCATGAGTTTGAGCCCCGCATCGGGCTCTGTGCTGCTTGCTGACAGCTCAGAGCCTGGAGCCTGCTTCAGATTCTGTGTCTCCCTCTCTCGCTGCCCCTCCCCCACTCATGCTCTGTCTCTCTCTGTCTCTCAAAAGTAAAGTTAAAGAATAAAAATTTAAAAAAAATAGATACATCATTCCAACCTCTGCCAACATATTCACAGGGCATTCTCCTGACTGTGCATTTCTGTCTCTCCGTGTCCAAATTTCTCTCTTCTCACAAAGACACCTGTTATTGGGTTAGGGCCCATCCTAGGCCAGTAGGACCTCTTCCGAACTCCATCACATCTGCAAAGACCCTATTTCCAAGTCCTGTCACCTTCATGAATATCCAGGGCTCAGACTTCAGCACCTCTTTTCAGAGGACACAGTTCAACCCACATCACCTCCAAAGTCAAGTTTAAGATTTCTTTGCTTTTTTATTACTCCCAGAATAGATCTCAGTAATGGTATAGCATATGATATTCAGAAATTCCTTGAATTCATTTTTTTCTGTTGTCAATTTGATAATTACTTAGATTCATTTATTTCAGTTTATTTTCAATTCTAGACTTTGGTTTTCCCCTATACTTTCAGTTTTTTCTTTATTAGTTGAATATGTAAACCATCTCCATGGTCTATAAGTCAGAAACTATGTGAAAAGGTATGCTCAGAAAAGTCTTAACCCTTGACCCCACCTCTGGAACTATCCAACTTTACTAGTTTCTGTGTTTTCCTTCCTGTGATTTTACTTGAGATTAAAGAAAAAAAGTGTGGGGCGCCTGGGTAGCTCAGTCGGTTGGGTGTCAGCTTTGGCTCAGGTCATGAATTGGCTTTCAAGAGTTCGAGCCCTGCGCCCGGCACTGTGCTGACAGCTCAGAGCCTGGAGCTGCTTCAGATTCTGTGTCTCCCTCTCTCTCTGCTCCTCCCCTGCTCGCACTCTGTCTTTCTCTCTCTCAAAAATAAATAAAGATTTAAAAGAATAATAAAAATTAAATTAAATTTAAAAAAAAGTACATGTGTACCTGGGTAACCTCCCCCTTTCTTTGGTTCACATACTATATATGCTTTTTCACACCTTGCTTCTTTTACTCAGTCCTGGAAATCACCCAGGCCCATTGAGAAAGGCCTTCCTGCGCTAACTTCTACAGCTGCGCCGCACCCCACTGTGTGACTATCTTAATGTATTTACCCAGCCTCCTGGGTATCTAGGTTGTTTCCAATATTTTGCCATCAAAAAAAATGCCGTGGTGAATGGCTTCGCGCATATCTTGTTCCGTATCTCAGGGTAAATTCTTAGAAATGCATTTGCCTGGGGCACGGGGCAAGGGCACATTGTCTCCGTATGGCCTGGGCTGCTGGAACTGAATACCATTACATAGAACGTTTCATTTCATGGTTCTGGAAGCTGGGAAACCCAAAACCAAGGCAAGGGGAGTTCTCTGTGGTCTCTTTGCTAATCTCATTCACAAGGACCCCAATCCCATGACCTGATCACCCCCCAAAGGCCCCACCTCCAAATGCCAACACCTTTAGGGTCAGGATTCCAGCATATGAACTAGGGGAGACGAACATTCAGTCCACAGCACGTGCGAGCTTCTGTCAGTTACAAGCAAACGCCCTTCCACGTGAGGTTGGACAATTTTGCTCTCCCATCAGCAACATAAATGAGTACACGTTTCCCCTGAAGATTTTCAGTTTGATAATAACGTGGTTTTCAATCCAGAAAGCTTAGAGACCTTCACCTTTAAGACAGGTGCATAATCGGAGATTCACAGCAGACGACATGCTGAAAACGCGGGCCTTGGGTTGAGAGAGGAAGGGACATTGTGTATTCTAAGGTGTTCTCAAGGGGAAGGAATTTTTCCATTCTGTTCTGTCATTTCTCTGACTCACTGTGTCAAGGAGGCTCTCCTCTCTCCTGGTAAGAATCCGTCACTTCTAAGTGAACCGATGACAGGTTAGAGTCTCTTTTTTAAGAACAAATGCTAATTTCAAATGGAAGAATGTATTTCTGGGGAAAGATCCTCATGGTTCACAAAAAAAAAAAAAAAAAAAAAAAAGAGAGACCTATTAAGGGCTGTTTTTTTACCCGGAGCCTAACAGAGCAACAGGCCGAGAGACCCCGCTGACTCTGACAAATAAAAGCTACTCCAAGAGCTGAACAACATTTTAGAAATAGCAATAATTTAGCATGCAATCTTCACTGCATGGAAAAAATGAGACATGGGTTTAAAATTAGGAAAAGAAGCTTCAACTGGTCCGCTCGGCGGAGGGGTGAACAATACATAGGTAAAGATACAAATGTGAAATTTCTCTTCCTTGCTGGTAAACTGATTCCCCTCTACCCACACACACACACATATACCCGCCCCGGGTAACAGTGGTCCTCCAGCCAAAGGTGCACCGAACTTTCTAGGGAGCAGCGAGGAAAGGTTTGTATTTAGTGAGTAAAGGACAGGGTCCGTGAGATGTTTCTAAGACTGCAACTTACCCATCAGGCACTGGGATGATACCAAAAGCATGTTTGTGGGCTCTCCACCCTCCCCCAACTCCAGCCCCACTCAGCAGATACGTCCAGAGCCTCCAGCGTGTACCAGGTCTCTGCCTACACAGTAAGGGAGGCGACATCAATCAGGCTGAGTCCTGTCTCCTTGCACCATCCCATAGGACAGAGAATTAATTCTCCAAGAAAGTAATCAAGCTGTAAGAGAAGCCCTGGTGAAGCCCTACAGGAGACCTTGAGAGTGAGTGAAAACAGCCGGCCATGGGATGGGATGGGGTGTGGGCTTCCCGGAGGAGGCGGCATCTGAGGCAGCACAGGTGGGACGTAGCCACACAGCCAGGCAGGGGAAATAACACTATGACCCTCTCAGGAGCAGTAATTTCTTGGATGACTCCTTTATGACATCACAACTTCAATTAAAAAGGCAGGAAAGCATTCCGGTTAGAAGTCATACATGTGGAATTACAGACAGAAAAGGGGAATTTCTGGAAAAGGGACTATTTTTATAACCAGGCAGATTAGACTATCAGGTAAGGGCTTTAGTTTTAGGGATGCCAGGAAGTCATCTACTGTAAAATCCGAACTCACAATTCCTCGGAAGCTGAAGAGCCTTTTATAAGTTTTATGTAATGAATTGAGGTGTCCCCCTCCCAAGTAAATCTAGAGAATGCCAAACAGCTCAGCCCCCTTTTTCAAGTTCATCAGGATTCCCTATGATTATGCGAACGCTTTAAACTTGTGCTCTCATTTTATGCACATTAAGGGACTGATGTTGTTTTCGAAAGTAACTTTTTCCCCCCTTGTTACATAAGTGACACATTTATTGCAGCAAAAAATTTTAAGCACACGAATAAAGAGGAAAATTCCCTCAGAATCCAACCAACTACAAGTACTGTGAAATGTTTTTGTTGATCATTCTTCTAGCCCTCTTTCAAATATATCTGTATGCCTAAAGTTTCCTGTAGAGAAATCTATTTATAAACAAATAAGACCAGACTACCATCCGGAACCTGCTTTGCCATTCAATAGATTATGGACATCTTTCCAAATTATCAACTATTTTCTTAATCATTCTTGGGATACTGCATTTTAGAGCCGTGTCATAATGTAAATAGCCGATGTCCTGTTATTGGACATTTAGGTTGCTCCAAATATTTCACTATTAAAAACAACACCATGATAAACAGTCTTATAGCCATTTTTTTGCACAGATTCTTGCAGTTTATTAGGATGTATTCCTAGAAATAGACTCTCTCTGCCAAAGAGTATGAATGTCTGCAGGCTTATGATAGGGGCTTCCGGTGGCCCTCTGACGGGCTGAATTCACACTCTCACCCCCCAGAAGCAAATAACAGTTTCCAAGACTTGGCTAACACTGGCTGTTCGTTTCTAAAACCCTTTCTTTGCTGCGTATCTAAGGTGTTTTTGAGAGATCGTGCTTTCTCTTTATGATGGCACCCACTCATTTGGTGCTGATGCGTACTCCGTGGCCGCCAGTTCCCTTCCTGGAGTCCTCAGAATAGAAATATCGAAAGTAGTAAAGCCTTTGAATTTCTGGGGGGGATGGCATTTCTGTCCACATGCTGGTGGTCAGTAAAGGACACTGTCTGACAACGCTTCTTGTTCTAGTCTCTAACCCCTTTTGTAAAGGGATCGGTCTCCACCAAACACATCCTGGCCTTTTCATGAAATTCTAAATCTTTCTGCTTACTCCTGGTGACTTGACAAACAAACATTGTTTCTCCTGGATGTTAAGGGTGAGGTGGATTTGTTTCAGTAGAAAAATGAAAGGGACCATGCTACCTACTTCTTGTTGTGGAAAATACTTCTTTAAAATCCAGTTATTTGCAATTTTCAAGGAACAATGTGTGAACAGTTGCTAGTTATTAATGTTGTTGACTATACGCTGGTCTTCACGTCGGCTTGGCTTATGAACAGACATCTTTTCCTTTCTCGTTTCACACCTATACAGTTTTGCTACATTTGGTTAATGGTTAAGGCAACAAATTTTCTAATAGTGAATGTATTTTAGTGCTAAATGTTGTTTTCCTAGGTACTAATAGTAGCAATAATAATAGTTTCTATTTGTAAAGTACATATAGGACTCACCATATGTAGGACTACGTTAGATCTAACTACACGATAGGGTAACTTAAAATGAATAAACTTAAGGGAAAGGAAGTGGGGTATTAATTTCTTTACAGTTAGAGTTTCAGCCAAGAGTGTAGAAACCACATGGCCACAACCTAGAATGTCAATTATATGTACTGAAGCAATTTCTTATTTACTCTAAATTTCATCCTCAAAATAGCTTGCAAATAACAGTATTTTTCCTTATTAAATCCCCCTTATTTCAAGATGCTCCCCTTGGCCAAAAGCCCATGACACCACCCACAGCCAAAATTCTTGGCCACTGTGGGACCCACAATTCCACAGGAATATTCCAAGGAAATCCACAGCCCAGGCTTCTCTCATTTTCCACAGTTTGAGATAAACACACAAGCATTGCAGCCTCTTATCTGTGAGTTATCTGCAGGAGCCAGTTTTGAGAAAGACATTTCTATCAAGGTCATACAATTGTCTGCATCTCATAATTGAAGATAAGGCCACCATGTTCCCAGCCTTTTAAAGACACCATAAGGACCCACAAATCATCAAAATGCTTTGGAAATTCCAACATTTCTCTAGCCTAGCACCCTCATCCAGGCTGCCTCTCAGATCTGGAGGTAGAGCAAAGCTTGGCCACGTATTTTTGATTCTGAAAATGGAATTCAGCAGTGCATTTTCAATCTCCAGCAAGTGAGCCCAACAGCCTCAGTGGCTGCTTCCCATAATCCCTGAAACCTATCCGATGCCGGCATATGTCCCTCTGAGCTTTTCCCGAGTTAACCGAAACCATAACACCTGTCCACCATAGCCACCATCAAAAAAGAAGATGAACAGACACAAACTCTTCCTCACTTTACCAAAACAGTGAATCCGGTTTAAAGTGTTGTGTTTTCTTTTTGACTCCCCAAAACAGGTCACAGCTACCTCCCCCAAACCTGAGGCAGATACCCCAGAAGCCTGCTAGTTCCCAAAGAGGTCAGTTAGAGATGTGTCTTCATTGACCAAAGAAGGGCAAGATGTACCACCAAGGGTACAATGTTAGTGCGACATTCAGTAACTGTAGAAGAAAGACCAGAAAGAACTCATCAGTGTAACACCTACCGACTTCCCCTGGATTTACCTACCCACCAGCTATTTCCTGATGCCTGCTGGTTGTGCCGGATGCTGGGGATGCAAAGATAAACAACACCTTCATAGCTTTCCCCCCAAATCGCAGATTCACTGGGAAGAAAAACCACACAAGTGGATCATAACAGAGCAGGACTAACAGAGCAAAAGTCAGATGCAGCTTTCATCTGGGAAGTCCCAGCCTGGACTGTCCATTAACTCCATTGGCCGTGAATGACCAGCAAGGTTCTGGGGGGGGGGGGTCCCTGAAGGTAACAGATATGTGGGATCAGATATGTCTGAAATGTCTGGGGAAAACTACCCCATCCACGGTGCTCAGCGACACTGAGCGACAGAACAAGACATCATGGAGAGGAAACTTGTGGAGGGCACAGGGCCACCGTACTCTAAATCAAATCAGAGGCTTGTGATGTTTGGGGACAGCTTACAAGTCCATCCTAATTTCTGACGCCAGCTGCAGAGTTTGAGGGTCCTCAAACTGAGAACTATTACACTCACAGTTATGGCTTATCTACTGCAAGGCTACAGATTCGAATCAGCCAAGGGCAGAGATGCAGGGACAGGGTCCAGAAAGTTCTGCTTGGGATGCCACGTGTCTATGGAGCTATGGACAGTGCTCGAACTCCCTGGCAGCAATGTGGGACACTCGGGAAAGCTTACCTGAGCCTCAGTGTCCAGAGTTTTTAACGGGGCTCCATCACCTAGACCTGGCTGGCCCCCCAGTCTTCAGCTCCTCTGGAGACTGAGCTATTGTCACACAGCCCAACCCCCCACCTTACCTGCTCCCAGGTCTCCAGGTAAGCAAAGACACTCCTATCAGAGGTCACATTCACGCGGCTTAGAGATCACCTGCCAGGAGCCCGAGGCAAAGGTGAAACCTCTCTTTGTGTAAGATTAGTTCTTTACGGAGCGCTGTGCTGTGGCCAGACGCGTTCATCTTGTCCTCTCCTTAACTTTCTCCCTAAACTTGGGGGCCGTTTAACCTCCAGGCAGTAGCCCCTTGAGGGATGACCCTGGGGCTGCTTAGGTGGTTTCAAGGTGTTGATTTTCAAAGCAGTTAAAAAGGCCTCTGAGAGTGACACCAACTACCGTGTTTATTCACAGCTTTAGAAGACACAGGTAATTAGACGCTATCAAGCACTTGTTTCTAGATGTTTCCAACGTATATGTAAGGATTACCCTCTTACTACCAAAAAAAAAAATCCAAGTCATTTTCCTACTAGATTTAAAATACAAATGTGTCTTAACATTTGAGAGCCTGGTGACATGTCACGTAACCCTAAAAACCACTTAGCATAAGTGAATAGAAATTTACAGTGTCTTTGTAAGCATAGCATACTTACTAGAATATACCCCCAAACTCTGCCGTTAGCCAGCTGCGTGATTTTGGGCCTGTCATTTTAACCCCCAGGTTCGGCTTCCTTTTCTGTAAAATAAAAGTAGCGTATCAGATTATTTTTTTAAATGTTTTTATATATTTTTGATACAGAGAGAGACAGAGCATGAGAGGGCGAGGGGCAGAGAGAAAAGGAGACACAGAACAGGAAGCAGGCTCCAGGCTCTGAGCTAGCTGTCAGCACAGAGCCTGACGCGGGGCTCGAACCCACGAATGTGAGATCTGACCTGAGTCGAAGTCGGAGGCTTAACCGACTGAGCCACCCAGGCGCCCCAATGGATCGGATTATTTTTAAATTTCCTCTGGTTCTCCCTCATAATAAAGTAACCTTTCATAAATATAAATGAGGACCCTTCAAGCCTGAGCTTGCTACATAAATAAGAATCCACTTGGTTTCCAATATTTAACTTTGATAACCCAAAGGAAGAAATACACAGCCTTTAGGTTAAATATATAAAATAAGTGAATAAATTTTTCAGAACACACCATTCGTTCCTTAGCAAATCCTACGGAGCACCTACCATGTGCTAATCAGGTATAAATATCTGAAATATTTATCCATATCTCGTGAATGATCCTGAGAAGATGTTGGTTAAATGGAGATTTTAGTAAGAGCCTGTTAAGCACTAAATATGACAGGAAAGAGAACATGCAGCTTTCAGCTTAAAGTTATATGCCTTCAGAACTCAATGACTTTCTAAACCGATTTTATAATTAGGAGGATATTTTTAGCTTCTTTTTCAATTGGAAGGTTTTATTATGCTCATCTTATATGTAATTTCGCTTGAGTATTTTCTGATTTTAAAAAATGAATCTTTTCCCTTTGGTGAAGCAAAGTGTGCGGGGTACAGTCTCCACTTAGTGCTACATTAAAAAAAAATTTTTTAATGTTTATTTATCTTTGAGAGAGAGACAGAGTATGAGTGGGGGAAGGGCAGAGAGAGGGGGAGACACAGAATGTGAAGCAGGCTCCAGGCTCTGAGCTGTCAGCACCGAATCTGATGCAGGGATCAAACTCATGAACCGTGAGATCATGACCTGAGCTGAAGTTGGACGCTAAACCTACTGAGTCCCCCAGGCGCCCCAGTGCTACGTCTTTAAGGGCTGGTGAAGACATCCTAATGGCAGGTCCCAGTGATGCGCAGACCGTGTTCTTCCTCGGCCCCCGATGGAAGGTGAATAAGACACCGGGGTATTCATCCTTCAGGAACCCACAGCTTAGTGTAAGGAGGGCCCTGTTCACAGAGAATTCCCGTGCCAGGTAATGCCGCTGCAGGGGAAGGGCCTGGCGGGGAATCCCCAGCGCGCCTCCATCTGCAAGAGTGAGGACTTTACTAGAACAGAGTTCTAGCAGAGGGAACAGCACTTGCAAAGCCCAGAGCCCGGACAAGTGCGTGGAGAAGCCAAAGCCTCAAGAGTTGCTGGCAAGGGCAGGGGGGCCTGAGGAAGCAGGCGAGGAGCAGGAGCCTGGTACAGTGCCAGGAAGCTGGTGGCAATGGGACTCCAACTCGGGTTTTTAGGCAGGGAAGGGACCAACGCAGACCCATAATTTAGAAAAGGGACAGAGACAGGGATGGACTGGGGAGAGGTCCAAATGCAGGGGGTGGAGATGGTGGGCGGATTGTGCCTTGAAGGACTTTAGGGATCCAGGGGGCTCAGTGAGGCACTGAAACCAGAATGACAGTAAGAAGACGGAGGCCAGCCCTCACGGGCCTGGTCTCCTGGTTGGTTGCTGGGGGCAGTGGGGACATGTAAGTGCACTGGGGAATGATCTGGAGGCATCCAGCAAACACGGCCAGAGAGAAGAAAATGTGGAGTTGCAGGACGTGTGAAATGAGTCAAGGAAGGAAAGGGGTTGGCTTGGAAAGAAAGAAGAGCAGATGACTGTCATGCAAATAATCTGAGGCCTTAAGAGCAAGACTTTAGACCCTAGATGGGGCAGAGGGTGAAGTAGCAGCTTTAGGAACTGGATTTCAGGTGACCCGAGCACCTTTCTCCAGAGTCAGAGCCAGGGCAGGATGGAACAGGCAGGGTGCACAGGGGTTTCCCCGGATGCTGTCTGGCGAAGGGAGTTCCCTCCCAGGCCACAAGCCTCCCTTCCAGCTACTTTCTTTCCTCCCCACCCAGTCCCCGCCCCTCTGCCTTCCCCCCCGCCCCCCACCGAGTTCCAGATGGCTGGCTACGGAACCCATCAGAGCCAACCTACTAACCAGTAACTCAACGGCTCCCACCGGGAGTATTTGCAGCCCCAACGCAGGAATTGGTTAATTTAAACAAATGCCCAGTGGGTGGGATGTGCAGGGTGATGCGCAGGGAAGACAGTTTCCACTTTGCTCTGCGCTCAGCTGCCCAGGCTCCAGGCCTCCTCCAGAGCTGGCCCTGGCCCGCAGAGAGCGGCGCTGTCACCGAGGGCCCATCGAGGCAGCAGGCTGGCCGGCCTCAGAAAAGAACACGAGGACGGGGCCAGTCATGCTGTATGAAAATCCCTCTAGCTTTCCGCGTCACACGGGATCACTCACATTCCACTGGGCTCTGGTTACCCCTTTTGTTTGCTTTGTGCATCCAGAAGCCACGAATGTGCAGATTCCAGAGACAATGTGACCGGGCAGGGAAACCGGGTGGAAGTTTGGGGGCACTTTGTTTCTCCACTTCTGGCCCCTCCATACCCAACCCGGGCCTCCAGGGCCTCCGGGTCTCCGAGGGCGGCCCTGCCCGCCCGGAAGAGGCCTGCAGTCGGCCCCTCTCCATAGTCACTGTCAGGAGCAGGGGGTGGGGTCTCTCAGACCCCGGTCTCCACCTCGGACTCCCTCACACAGTGGCACCCCCAGTGACCACGCACTCCATCGAGGCCGGGTCCGGGGCAGCAGGGGCAGGGGTCACCGGGCGGGTGCCTGTCGGGGGTGGCGTGCGCAGGGCGGAGGTTCGAGGGAGCGCGGGGCAGAAGGTCACCTCGCCCGTACCTTCCAAGTTCGCCGTACGAGCTGGGGTTGTGTGGGGGGGCGACCAGGAGGGGGCGGGAGGCGAAGGCGCAGGTCGCCGTCCCCCACCCCCACGCTGCCAGCCCCTCTCCCGGCGTCGGGCGCGGGCCGGCGGGAGGTCCGAGCGGCAATC
>NC_043702.1:6471701-6513983 GCF_006229205.1 Suricata suricatta
CTGGGACGCGAGGACCGGAGCCGGAGGGGGTCGGGGGCCAGGGGTCGTGTGACAGCGAACGGCAGTGGGGGAGCGGCGCGGGCTGGGATCCCGGCCGCCCGACCCGTCGGGGCGGCCGGTCGGCGCCGCGGAGCAGGCAGGGCGCGCCAAGTTTCCGACGCCTGCCCGCGAGTCCGAAAACATGAAGGTTTTGGGCGGGCTGGTGGGGGAATGAATCACCCGGTCGCGCCCGGGTGCGGTGACAAAAAGGGTCTGTGGGGCCCGCCGGGCCGGGAGGGGCGGCGACCTCTCGGCCTGGACCGTCCCCGGTAGGGTCCGGTTGGCCAGGGTCACTTCTGCGGACGCCACTCGCCAGCTGGCCAAGGTGTGTGGTTGCTTAAAAATAACCAATCCTGCCCCTCCTTCTCTCTGGCAGCGAGTCGTCCTCCACCCCGGGAAATGGGGCCACGCCCGAGGAGTGCCCGGCGCTCGCCGACAGCCCGACCACGCTCACCGAGGCCCTGCAGATGATCCACCCCTTTCCCGCGGACTCCTGGAGAAACCTCATCGAACAAATAGGTGGGTGTCCCCGGCCGGGCGGGGCTTCCCTGGGGAAGCGTCCCGGGGGGGACTCCGAGGGTCCCCCCGGCCCGCGAGATGTTGCATTAATGTGAGCAACTGTCTCTGACGTGGCTAAGGGACTTCTTTTAACATATTTGGTTCCAAATAGTTCCATAGACAAAACCGCCACATTTTAACGGTGCATATGCATATTAATTGGGCTTCCGCAAATGGATTTCTCTCCTGCTCTCCAGAGAGGTTTACCTGCCCAGCCCTTTCGTGGGGGAGGGCTCCCTGCTCCCTTGTCATTTCTGCCAACAAGACCAGGGGTGAGGCGCTGCTGGGCTTTGCAGGAAGGGGTGCTGTCCCACCCCCACCTGGGAGGGGCCTGGGACAGACCTGGAAAGACGGCAGGTCTGAGAACACTTCTGCAGGGACCCTGGCTCAGGAGGAGGGGGCGGCTCTGGGCTTTGCACTGGGGAGGGAAGGGTAAAGCAGAGAGAAAGTGGGAGCCTTAGAGGCCCCTGGGTTGGGAAGGGAAGCCCGGTTCCACCTGCTTTTCCAGGGTCGGGGCTGGGGGTGGGGGGCACAGCCCTGCGCCTCCCGCTTCTGTGCAGCTGTGGCTGACCTACTGTGTGAACGGGTTGAGAAGGTGTCTCGAGAACTCGAGCACATGGATTTAAAAGTCAAAAATGGCTAACGACGCCAGACTAGGACCGTCTGGTGGTGGTCACAGAGGTGGCAGAGAAGGGGTCGCGTGGGCTCCGTTATTTGGGAAATGGCACTGGCTGCCTAGAAAATGCTAGGCTTGGAAAGGTTCCTCCCTAAATACATCATTGCTGTCCCTTCTCCCAGCCGTTGAGGCGCACATGAGGGGTCTTGAGGTGGCAGCTGAGTGTCCGTTGCCCCGGGAGACCCTGCCTGTGGGAGACTCCTCGGGCCAGCCCACTCTTCCCTGGAAGGGTTTCCTCCAGACGGAGCGGTGGCAGAGGGGGTGGGGTGCATTCTGGGAGCCCTTAGGCTGCGCGGGCTCGGGGAGCTGTGTTACCCGGAGGCGTCCTGTGTGTCAGGCTGGGTGGTGGTGGTGATGGTCGCAGATTTTACCGTTGTTTGCTGGGGCAATGGAGAGGGGCCCAACACAAAGGCCCCTAAAGCCCGTGGTCTGTGCCACATTGTCCTCCGCAGTGAGGAGACCCACTTCTGCCAAGTTGGCATACGCTGGAAACCTGGACTTCCACCCTCTGAAAGGGATCCTCTGTGGCTAAAATCAGTGTGGTAACTGGGGAGGACACAGAGTGGGGGGTGGGGAGCTCCGAGCCTCCTTTTCCCGAGGGAGGGGCTCTCTTGTGCATCATGGGCCTGGCGACCCCCTCCTGGCGGTGGCGGGTCCTGTTAGGCTAGCAGCACAAGCTTGAAGCAGGGGCCCTGAGCGCAGGTAGGCACTCATGCTGGCCCTCAGTTCCCCGTGGGCAAACCGTAGGGCCGGTATCCCGAGTCTTTCCTCCCACCGCCCCCATCTTCCAGTCTCTGCTGGTGTAATTGGTGAGAATCTCTGTGTGGCTGCTGGGCTGGGCCCATGGTAGGTGCGCCCCGGCTGTGACGGATGGATGCCACCTCACCTCCTCCGTTAGGGGCTTGAGGCCCGTGCTAAGCAGACTCCTCCCAGCGCCCGATCTGCCCTTAACCTCCGGGAATGAACGGGATTCCTTGCCAGGTGGCAGCGGAGGACCGGTTCCTAAAGCCGCAGGGGAATAGAGCAGGGGCGAGAAGGGGGAGCAGGTGCGGGCATTTTGCAGGCCGCTCTTGGGTTTGGCAGGGTCTCCCACGGAGGCCCGAACAGAACGACCGAGGATGGTGCACGATACGGCGCCCCCCTGTCGTCGCAGACCCTAGACCCGAGACCCTGTGACCGGCCTCGTGTGTGCGGGGCTGCTGTCCGTCACCTGCGACACCTGACAAGCGCTTGACGCGGGGAAGGTGTTCCCTAAAAGATAAACGGCTCCCCAGCCTGTGGAAGTTTCTGTGTGAGTTGATTCAAACTGAACATCTGACTTCAGAAAGTGAGATTTTGAATGACCCCCGGGGCCTGTGTCACAGGGCAGCACAGCCGGCCTGGTGCCGATCGTTTTAAGTAGGAAAGATGGGAACTGGGTCTTCTAATTCTGCATGAATATGACATACCAGGTGGCGGGCACCTGGGTGGCTCTGTCGGCTAAGCGTCCGACTCTTGATTTCAGCTGAGGTCATGGTTCCGGGAGATGGAGCCCTTTGCAGGCTCTGCGTTGATAGCGTGCAGCCTGCTTGGGATTCTCTATCTCCCTGTCTCTGCCTCTCCTCTGCGTGCGCGTTCATATACTCTATTTCTCTCTCTTAAATAAACATTAAAAAAATTATACACCAGATGAAAGGGGCGCCTGGGTGGCTGAGTCAGTTAAGCATCCGACTTCGGCTCAGGTCATGATCTCAAGGTTCGTGGCTTTGAGCCCAATGCCAGGCTCGGTGCTGACAGCTCAGAGCCTGGAGCCTGCTTCGGATTCTGTGTCTCCCTCTCTCTCTGCCCCTCCCCCACTCTCACTCTGTGTGTCTCTCTCAAAAATAAATAAACATTAAAATTTTTTAAAAATATACCAGGTGAAAGACTTTACCAGTAAAGTTAACTTTCATATAACGTTGTGCTGCTGCATGTACAAAATATAAGCCAGGAAAACACAACAGTACAAGGAGTACAGAAATTTAATCAGTTAACACGTAGCTTCTCAGGTAGAGCTATATCAATCTGAATTTTAAGACCAATAAAAATAAACAAGTTATGAAAAATGATTACACAGTGTGTCAGATAACTCTTTGTAGTCACGGTAAATCCAGGAAAATTGGTGTTTAAATTCATATTAAATTAAATTTAAATTAAATTAAATTCTAAAATTACTGGTAGTAGGAGTCATTGGCTAAAAGTAACAGAATATCCAGCAAAAAGATGACTTTACACAGTGGCAGTATTTTATCTCAGAGGTAGGACGTTCTGGAATTGGTCTATTCAGGCAAGCAGTCACCCAGCCCCTTTCCCTCCATGGTTCTCAACATTTGGGCTTCATGTCACAAGATGGCTGCCACAGCTCCAGGCATCACATCCTCAAGGGACTTTGTCTTCAAATGTTTATTGGAGAAGAACATCTTTTTAGAAAGCCCTTCCCAGAGATGTAGAATGTCCCCTTACTCTCCTTGGCCAGCCTGTGTCACATTCATGTCTAAACCCACCACTGGCAAGAGGGAGGGAACGATCATGGTAGGTTTTTGTTTTTGTGTTTTTTTCAGGGGATTTTGTTAAATTTGTTTCCTGGCTTTCAGCATATACATGAACAACCTGTATCCTTTGAACCTAGAGATTAGGGCTGAGTGTTCCCTATGACTCTTACAGGGCAGATGGGGCCCTTGAAGTAGATGAAGCCAGATTTTAAGGGAAATTTACACTGGTTGTGGACATTTACTTCTAAATCGTAAGACTAATTTCTGTGATTTTATCTTGCCAAGGGAGTCCCCTCGAGCTAGCCATTATACTGCTAAGATAATTGAGAGCTCTCTCTAAAGAATTTTTGTTTGTTGGTTTGGTTTGGTTTTTTCCCATCCTTTGGAGAAAGTTTTTACTTATATTTTTTAAGCTTGTATTTTAATTCCGGTTAGTTAACCTATAAACTACCATTAGTTTCAGGCATACAGTGTAGTATCACAGTAGGTTTTGATCAGTCAGCGTTCACCCACTTCCCCGAGCACAGAACGGGTCAGCACCCAAACAAAGCCCCTTCCCCACCAGCTGGGAACAAGGGGGCTGACAAGATGGGGGAGAGCCAGCCCACATGTCTGCCACGATGTGATTTCCGAATTATTATTTTCAACCCAACTACCCACCACGCTGATATTTTTGCTTCTCTTCACCATCTGTATCACAGTGAGACGCCGGAGGTAGTAGTCAGCCGCGATATGCCGACCGTAGCGTACATAAGACATATTTTTTGAACCTTCCAAAAGATGCCAGATTCGCCAGACACTCTGGGGAAGCTTTAGAAACCGCATTGTTTAAAGGCGTCCAACAAATAGTTAAGCACCTACTATGGGAGAGGCTCCTTCACATTGAGACGTGAATCCAAGTCGACTCACAGAAACCTGATTTCTTTAAGCCTCTGTCAGCACCGTGCGTTGGAATCCCGGGAGAATGACTGGTCAGTGTCAGCACCCTGGTTAAACTTCTGCTCGTGACGGAGCCAGTTTGTGTAGTGACGTTAAACCTCTCTCTCCAGATCTTCAGTGTGGATTGCATTCGACAGAGACTTTCCTTTTTCATTGTAACGTGGCAGAATCACGGGATTCTAACATTGCAACATCACAGGATCTTAATTTTTTTTTTTAAGTAAATGCCATGCTTACCATAAAGGCTGTGTAATGTTGCATTATGAGGCATAGAAAGACAACTAATTAATTCTGCAGGGTTCTTGTTTATGAATATAATTTATCTTCCTACGTTCAGGACTTTGACGTTAATCTGTTTTTTCTTTCATTCCCTTGTCTCCTGTTTAGATGTATTTAACAATTAGATCAGGAAGGAATAATAGCTAATGTGTGTACTCCGTTGTAAGAGAAAGTGCTTCACAAGTGGCACATTCATCCCGATTACAATTTCCCTGGGAAAATCTTCTTTGTTTCCTAGGTAGACACGTCAAGGGGCCCAATCTGCGGCTGAGACCAGTGTGTCCAGCTAGCTGCTCACTGGACCTCTCCTCCTGGGTGCCCCTTGGGTCCCTCCACCACCTCCTCCCCCAGTCGTGCCCCCTTCCTGTGTTCCTTGTCTCTTTGAATGGGGCCCCCAGCTCCCGTTGCCATGCTGGCCACCTGGATGTCTTTCATGACCCAACTTGTTGTCCGTGTTCCCTGAATTAGGCACTTGGCTCCATCCCCACCCCCCACGCGTAGTTCAGGCCCCCACATCACCCGCCTGGGCGATTTCCCAGCATCCTTCTTTCTAACCACACCCATCCAAAATGGAGGCCACAGCTGCTCACCTGCAGTCTCTTGGGGCCTCTCTCTTGCCAACCGGATAGACTAGCACCTCCATGGCATGGCCGGCAGGGGGTCTGACCCCCACCCTGGGCCAGGGAACCCTGCCCCCCTCGCCACTGACGTTTTTTCTGCTGCCAAGAGCAGGTCCCTCCACCAGGCAGCCAGGCTGTCTGAAGTGGGTTTTCCCTATGGAGATGCTACATTTATGCTGATTCATACGTACCTCCAAATCTCCTTGGAGACTTAGAATGCGTTTATTTTAAGTACAGTTGGTCAGGGAGGTAAGTCTGAAACTGTAAAAGCACACACGAAAAAGGAGTGTTTCCTGTTTGAATCATACGGTTGATGAAATACTGGTTTTTCCTTCACGATGAGAATTTACAACTACTCCCATTTCACAAATGAACATACTTGAGTTTTAATATTGAAGCATTTAAAGCTACGGAAAGCATCCTGTTGGGATGCTGAGGCACGATGGAGACACGACCATCAACTCTGTGCGCCTCGGTTATTAACACATCAAATTCCGGATTCTCGTTGGCCAAGTACGTTCAGGGAAAGAGTCTATTTGTGCGATTGGATTTTGGCTTGTTTTTGGGTTTATAAATGCTTATTTATTTTTGAGAGCGAGAGAGACAGAGTGTGAGCCAGGGAAGGGGGGAGAGAGAGAGAGAGAGAGAGAGAGAGAGAGAGGCAGGCTCCAGGCTCTGAGCTTCCAGCAAAGAGCTCGACGCGGGGTCAAACTCCTGGACCATGAGATCATGACCTGAGCCGAAGTCGTGTGTTTAACCGACTGAGCCACCCAGGCGCCCCTCGATTGGATTTTGAATACGTTCAGGGATTTCTTTATTTGTTGAACAAAAGTTCCTCATGCTGATCCTTCCCAAGAAATGAAGACAGTGGCAGTTCATTGGGCTGCATGGCCTTTCGGGGAGACAGGTGCGGGGCTGG
This sequence comes from Suricata suricatta, assembly GCF_006229205.1. Taxonomy (NCBI): domain Eukaryota; kingdom Metazoa; phylum Chordata; class Mammalia; order Carnivora; family Herpestidae; genus Suricata; species Suricata suricatta. The sequence goes on from NC_043702.1 coordinate 6,478,242, forward strand.
CTAGCTGTATGTTTTTCTAGGCGAAGCACCTGCCCTTGATAGGAGTACCGAGCCTTGACCTAGGGATTCCGAAAGACCTTTGCCTGAAATCTTTCCCTTTTCTTCATTACAAACCTATTTGGTTTCAGGACTCCTGTATCAGGAATACCGAGACAAGTCAACACTCCAGGAAATTGAGACCAGGAGACAGCAGGATGCGGAGATTCAAACCAATGCCCACGTCTCCCCGGCCAGCGAGGAGACTGCAGGGGAGGAGGAGGACGAGGAGGAGGAGGAGGACGAGCCGGCCAGCCCACCAGAGAGGAAGGCTCTGCCCCAGATCTGCCTGCTCAGTAACCCCCACTCCAGATTTAACCTCTGGCAGGATCTTCCTGAGATTCAGAGCAGCGGGGTGCTAGAAATCCTCCAGCCCGAAGAGATCAAACTGCAGGAGGTAAAGGGCTGCCTGGGGAGGGTGGGGGGGAGGGGGAGAAATCTGCTTTCAGAACTTACAGGTGTTTTGACCAACAGGGGTGCGGCTTCCTCCGTGACGGGAAGCCCCCCAGCTGGCTCAGGAGAAGAATTCCAGGCAGGGACCAGCCATCCAGAACATGTGGGGAAGTTCACATCATTTCACAGGCAACAAAAAGTACCCGCTAGGAGAGCTCAGCCCAAACCTGCGTCCTCGCAGCATGGCTGTCTCATTAGGCAGCAAGGTGGCGTGCTCTGGTCCCCGCCAGCGCCGTCGTGTGTTTGTGGGGCACGCGTGAGCGTGGTTGCACCCGGGGATGGGAGTGCGTCATCTCTGGATCACCGTCACCGCTTCATTCTGGAGTCCCTGCAACCTGGCGCCAGTCAGTCTTCCCTAAACGGGAAGTCGAGGATTTGTGTCCCTTCTCCGCGTCGCTTGACGGCTCAGCCAGACCTTGCCCGTGAGTTAGGCTGAGGCAAAAGCACTGGGTTGCCTGACGGTTTGTTGCTAGCAGGGAGAGGTAACCCATGAAATTTAACAGTGACGGGAATGCGTCACCCAGAAATCTGCACGTTCATCTCGTTGAGCAAAGATTGCTTGGGTGCAGAGAGAAGACCCATGGGCTGGAGAGACTGGAGCGTGGCCGGTCAACGGTGAGGCCAGGGAGTGCAGGGGTGAGGACCCCCCTGGGGACAGGGAGTGCAGGGGTGAGGACCCCCGTGGGGACAGGGAGTGCAGGGGTGAGGACCCCCGTGGCGTTCACCAGGAATTTCAAGAGGTGGATAGAGCGAGGGGAAATGGAGAGATTTGGTTTTTTAAATCTGTTCAGTCCAGTTTCATCATCTCTGTCTGTGGGAGAATCAGGGAGGACCGGGAGGGATCCATTAAAACTTGACATCCCTTGGGGCCTGTGAGCAGTGACTTGTAAATGGCTGTGTCAAGGGTTTGTTTTGTTTTGTTTTGTTTTGTTTTGTTCTGAAACTTCTGACGTCAGTAATGTGTAGGCATCCATTCCGGATGTGGCTTCTCCCCAGTTTTGCACAAAAATACTGGAGGAGACAGAAAGAAGCCACTCGCCCCCACCGGAAGTGAGGACGCTTGTGGGGGGTGCCTCCGCTGAGGCAGGGGGAGGTATTTTGAGAAAAGCCACCGTGTGGAAGGTGCCAGAACACGTGGGGAAACCCCCGCCCCCCTGCAGTTGTCCATCCCTCCTACCTGGAGGCTTCCCCAGCCGCAGACAGGGCTGCCGTCCCTAACTGACTTTCACATCCAAGGAATTTTTCAATGTTATTTTGTATTTGGTTCTTTCACACAGCATTACCACCAGGGGCTTTCTTTTCTTTCCTTTTCCTTTCTTTTGTCCCTAGAAGAAGGAAAAAAACCAATTTCTGGGTAAATATTTATTTTTTTTTTACCCCAATAATTAGAGAAATAAAGATTTGAACTACTTCGGGAAGCTTAGAGACAAACTCCAGTAGAACTTAAAACATCAGCTTTCTACAACGTAAGCAAAGCTCAAAGCAGAGAGCACAGGGCCTTTGTAGTAAAAGAAAACCGTAAAAAAGCCCCCAAAAAGCCCAAATAGCATAAAATAAGGCGGCCGAGTCAATGACAAGCGTCTCGGTTAGAATATGTGTAAATTGCTGAAATCCTCTGTGGAAAGACCGAAATCCTCCCCACTGATTGGCATGCTAGACCCGTTACGTTGTGGGGCAGAGTGGAATTTGGATGTTACCAAAGGGAACTAGGCATTTCGTTTGTTAAAGGCATCTTTATGTTGATAAAGGTATTGCTTTCTTTAAGCGTTTTAAAATTAAATAAGCAGCTATACATTTCGTTGCTTAGGAAAGCACGGTGCGCACCTGTGCGGGCCTTTTCGTGGCTCCTGGGGTCTGACCAGAGGGCCGGCCATGTCGTCTTCTCTCTCTGGGTAAAGCGTAGTCACAACGTACCATCTGGTTTCGGAGCTCAGACCCGTAGGTGCAAAATCCTCACAGGTCTTTATGAGGTTTCCCCTGTACTTACACTTGTGTTATTTAAGAGCAGTTTGATTTGGGTTTGGGTTTTTACCACTTTGCTTTTTACTGGACTCTTAGAGCCTTCAGCTTAGTTTTCATGAAAACCGCTCCCCGTGGCCTGCAGTGTAGCCGGCTTGGATGGGTGTAAGAGGGGGGAGTGTGGGGGTGGCTCCTAGGTGGGGAAGGAAGTGTGCAGGTGGCCCAGAGCAGCCTGGTGACCATTGACTCAGCGCGTGGTCACATGGAACTTGACTAGGAAGAGCTTCTGTGTGCGCACATCTCTGTGCTCATGCGTCAGAGTAAAGTGCGCTTTAGGGGCGCTCGGCTGGCTCAGTCAGAAGAGCATGTGACTCTTGATCTCGGGGTCTTGAGTTCAAGCCCCACATTGGGTGTAGAGATGACATTTTTAATTTTTTAATGTTTTATTTATTTCTGAGAGAGAGAGAAAGACAGCATTAGCAGAGGAGGGTCAGAGGGAGAGGGAGACACAGAATCTGAAGCAGGCTTGAACCCATAAACTGTGAGATCATGACCTGAGCCAAAGTCGGATGCTTTAACCGACTGAGCCACCCAGGCGCCCCTAAAAATTTTTTTAAGTGAAAAAAATAAAAAGCAAAAAACAGTTTATTCATTTTAAGGTTTTCTAAATTTTCATGTATGCTTTTTTTTTTTTTTTTTTAATTCTCAAGTTAGCTAATATACAGTGTAGTCTTGGCTTCAGGAATAGAACCCAGTGATTCATCACCTACATGTAACACCCAGTGACCATCCCGACAAGTGCCCTCATCGATGCCCATCCCTGATTTCCCCTCTGCCCTCAACCCTGTTTGTTCTCTGTACCTAAGAGTCTCTTATGTTTTGCCTCCCTCTGTTTTTGTCTTATTTTTCCTTCCTTTCCCCTATGAAATCTGTGAAGTTTCTTAAATTCCACATATATCTGTCTTTCTCTAACTTCTTTCACTTAGCATAAGACCTGCCAGTTCCTTCCATGTGGTTGCAAATGGCAAGATTTCATTCTTTTTCATCGCCGAGTAGTATTCCATTGTATAAATATGCCACATCTTCTTAATCCACTCATCGCTTGATGGACATCTGGGCTCTTTCCAAATTTGGCTATTATGGATTACGCTGCTATAAACATTGGGGTGCGTGTCACCGCAAAGAGCACGTTAAATGGTGGTGGGCTCTGCCAGTTTGCCATTCAGAAAGGCAAGACCAGTTTTGTACCACCACAGGGTGCCTGTTAGCAGACTTCATGATGTTTGCTCCAGTCTGTTGGATGAAAAAAAATCGTATCTTGTTTTAACCCGCCTGTCCTTGATGACTTGTAAATTGAGCATCTTTTCAGATATTTATTGGCTGTCTCCATTTCCTTGTCTATGAATTGCCTGTTCTTATCTTTTGCCCTTTTTTCTCTTGGGTTGTTTATCCAGTAAAACCTTGGATTGCGGGTAAAAACCTGTTCTGCGAGTGTTCCACAAGACGAGCCAACACTTTTAATAAAATTCAACTTGATAAGCGAGCGACGTCTTCTTGCAATACAAGTGGCACATGATGCCAGATGTCACGTGGGCACAACTGAGTCAGTGGTTCTTGAAATTCACTCTGATATATGAGTGCTTTGGATTACGAGCATGTTTCCAGAACGAATTATGCTCACAAACCAAGGTTTTACTGTATTTCTCTTCTTTAAAAATTTTTTTATGTTTTTTAAACCTATTTTTGAGAGACAGAGAGAGACAGCATGAGCAGGGAAGGGGCAGAGAGAGAAGGAGACACAGAAACTGAAGCAGGCTCCAGGCTCTGAGCTGTCAGCACAGAGCCTGACGCGGGGCTCGAACCCCCAAACCGTGAGATCGTGACTTGAGCCGAAGTCTGACGCTTAACCGACTGAGCCCCCTAGGCGCCCCTGTATTTCTCTTCTTGATTGACGGCAGCTTTTTATACGTTCTGGACATTACATTTTTTTAAATATATGTTCAAAATGTTTTCTTCTGTCACATAGTATAAGTGACGTGATTTAGCGTGGTAGTTATGCACACAGGCACTAAAGCCCAGCTGCCTGGCTTTGAATCCCAGTCCTGCTGCTCCCTAGCTGCGTGACCTTGGGCACGTTACTTAACCTCTCTGTGCCTTTGTTTCCTTGCCTGTCAAAGTGAGGTAATCATAGCACCTGCATCACAGGGTTGTGCAGATCGACTGACTTAGGAAGAAAGAGCCACACAGACTGGCTCAGTTGAGCCCTGCCTTCCTGCTTTGTCTGTGGTATCTTTTTTCACGTAAAAATATTTTGTTGTTTTTACAGAAAATCTGCCTGTCTTTTTACTGTTTTAAACCTAGTCTCCTGGAAGCTCTGTCTTACAATTAGGAGGGCCATTCCCGAGAGGTGCGCTCTAAATGAAAAGGTAGTATTACCAACTGTTCTGAACTGGCAGCCAGAAAGCGGAACCCGCCAGAAACACAAGCAGAAGCTAACGTACACAGGGTACTATTTCCGTAGGGCTGGGATGTGCCACGGTTATAAGCCATCTTGAAAACGTAACAAGGTGGATTGAAGACAGTCTTACTGAACTTTACAGGCCCTGGAAGTGTGCTGTCCGCGTTAGCCACACCCCGCTCATGGCTACAGAACACTTAACGTGGCCAGCCCTGCTGGGACACGTTCTGCCTGTAAAACACACACCACGTCTTAAGGACTTAGTACAAATAAAAAGAAAGCAAAGTGCCTCATTAATAATTTTTATCTTGCACACTGGCATAATAGCCTGCAGTATGCTGGATTACTAGATTAAATAAAATAGATTAAAACTTCCTATTTCCTTTTACCTTTTTTGTTGTTGTTTTTGTTTTTGTTTTCTTTTTTCTTTCTTTTTGTTCTTTCTTTTTTTTCCTTTTACCTTTTTTAATGTGATTTTAAATTGTATGTGAGACTTCTGTTTCTGTTGGACAGCACTGCTCTGAAGAGAAGCAACCTTTTATTTTCCAGTGTCCATAAACACCACCAAAAAGTGGCCAAATTCAAAAGCCATAAGAAAAAGCTCAATAAATATTTATTTTATAATCTCTCTGCCGTAACATGCAGTGAAACAGGAAAACAAATTTAAATAATGTAAGTTCACATTTTAAAAACATGGAATGCCGACAAAACTGCATTTAGATAAAAAATCACAACCTTCCATGCTTTCGTTATTAAATAAGGAATAAATAACAAAATTAACTGAACTAAGATGTCAGCTTGAGACTTACTGGCGGAACTCCCCCCCCCAAACACCCTCTTAAGGAAAACATAGGATAGAGATCAAAAGATAATACTGTCAACGTTTTGATGTGAAAGATATTTTATAGGAAAATATAAGCTACCAAGAATCAACTCGAAGATAAAAAATTTTTAAACACCAAAATCTACGAGGTAACCAACACAGTCCACAAAAGAGATGTCGCACCCAGATGACTGAGTTGTTCCAAGTGGCCAAAGCACAGAGGAGTCCCTTGTTTCTTAGAATAGTCTAGAACACTGCAGGCCAGCAGCGTTCTCTGCAACATCGGACGTGTTCTCCAGCCGCATCCCCAACGGTGTCCAGTCAACATGTGACTGTTGAGCGTTTGAAACCCGGCTGGTGCAACCGAGAAGCCAAATGTTTAATTCTACTTAATTTAAACCACCCTTGTCAAGAGCTCCAGGTTGCCGCTGTGTCGGTCAGGACGGGTCCAGAGCAGGCGCCACCCACTTGTAAAGGACCAGAGAGTAAATACTGTCAGTAAATACGGCCTCTTTCCCAGCCGCTCAGCTCTCCATTTCAATGCCAGAGCCGCAGACAGGCACCGTGCAAAGGGCTGGACATTCCAACTGAACTTTGCACTTACAGTTGGCTGCCCGTGGGCCATAGTAGACTGACCCCTGCTCTAGAGCATGGTGAAAAGGGAACTACTCACATCATCTGAAAATCTTAGTCACCAAATCTGATCAGTAGTGTACACACACACACGTTGCAACAAATCCGCTTAAATACCCCTTCTCTCGTAATCAGTAGGACCTGGAGGCTTGAAGTCAGTCAGGATATAGAAGAATTGAATGTCATCGGGGTGCCTGGGGCGCTCAATCGGTTGAGCGTCTAGTCTTGATTTCGGCTCAGGTCATGATACCAGGGTCGTGGGATCAAACCCCTCGACCAGCTCCACGCTGGGCATGAAGCCTGCTTAACAGTCTCTCTCCCTCTGCCCCTCCCCACCGTGCACACGTGTGCATGCTCTCCCCCTTGCTCAAAAAACAAAAAAATTAGAAGGGGTGGGTGGTGCCTGGGTGATCTCAGGGTCATGAGTTCAAGCCCCACATTGGGCTCTGTGCTGGGTGTGAAGCCTACTTAAAAAATGATAAATAATAAAGCAGAATCTACTTTCTTTAAAAAAAATAAAGGAGAAAAATTGAATGTCATCAACCAACTGGAACTAATGACATTTATAGGACATTCCACTCAGCACTAGAAGAATATAGGGATTTTTCCAAGTGCACAGAGAACATTCACCAAGACAGATCAAATTTAAAAGAATTCAGATCATATAAAGTATGTTCTCCGATTATAATAAAATAAAAACCAGTCACATAAAGAAAACATGAAGAAAACTCTCCAGACACAGGTTGAGCAGCACATGTCTACATAATCCCTGAGCCCAAGAGAAAGTCTGCAGGGACGTTGGAAATAAGCCATGGCTGTCCCTGTTCACAGATGATTTGCTGACCATCTACATAGAAAATCCTAAGAAATCCACACAGAAACACCCTCTTAAAACTAATAATAATAGAGGCGCCTGGGCGGCACGGTCGGGTCAGTGTCTGACTTCGGCTCAGGTTATGATCTCACGGTTCATGAGTTCGGGCCCCACATCAGGCTATTTGCTGTCAGCTCAGAGCCTGCTTTGAATCTTGTCTCCCCCTTTCTCTGTGCCCCTCCCTCACTCCTGCTCTCTCTCTCTCAAAAATAAACATTAAAAAAAACTAATAATAATGATACACACTAGCTAAAAAAAAAAGAAAGAAAAAAAGAAAAACGTAAAATACGACAGCGGGTGCCGGCGCTGGTGTGGATGTGTGACAGCTGGGGTTCGTGTGCACTGCTGGTGGGATTGCATCCTGCTCTGGAGAAGCGTTGGCGGTTTCTTTCTGTTTATTTATTTAAAAAAATTTTTAATGTTTTATTTAGTTTTGAGAGAGAGAGAGAGAGATGGCATGAGCAGGGGAGGATCAGAGAGAGAGGGAGAACACAGAATCCGAAGACAGGCTCCAGGCTCTGAGCTGTCAGCACAGAGCCTGACACGGGGCCCGAACCCACAAACCGCGAGATCATGACCTGAGCCGAAGTCGGCCGCCTAACCGACTGAGCCACCCAGGCGCCCCTCTTTTTATTTTGTTTTTATTTTATTTTAGAGAGAGAGACACAGAGGGAGAGAGAGCGCAAGTGGGGGAGAGAGGCAGAGAGAGAGAGAATCTTCAGCAGGTGCCGTACTCAACGCAGAGCCCAACTCAGGGCTCTTATAAGTGAAACAGACCCCGGACAGCCCAGCAGTTCTAGTCGTAGGTGTCTACCCAGACCAGGTTCTCAAGAGCAACATTATGACAGTTGGGGCTGGATCTTCCTTGGTCGGGGGGCGGGGCTCCCCTGTGCAGCCTCCCTGCTACTCCATGCCAGGGGAACCCTGCCCCCCGTCAAACCACAAATGTGTCTAGACCCAGCTGACTGTCCTCCGGGGAGCAAAAATAGCTCCTGGTTGAGAACCACCACTCTAGACAAATAAATGAACGTTTATAGTATCTCTATTCATAATTGCCCCAAACTGGGAATAACCCAAATATCCTTTAACGGATAGATGGGGGAGCGAGCTGTGGAGGGTCCGCACCATGGCGTGCCACCCCGGGCTCGGATCTGTTGATAGGCACAGCTTAGATGAATTTCAGAGGCATCTTGCGGAGTGAAAGGAGTCAGAAAGCTTGCACACGACGTGATTCCATGTGTAGGACATTCAGAGCAAGAGAGTTCCGGTGACAGAGACCAGATGGCTGGTTGCCAGGGGTGAGGGGTGGAGAGGGTGTGACTGGAACAGGAGCACGGGGGACTTTTGAGGTGATAGAACCCTTGTGTGCACTCGCCGCAGTGTCGGTTATAAGAATCTATACTTGTGTCCAAATTCACAGAACTGTGCACCCCCAAAGAGTCAATTTTACTGTATATTAATTAATTAATTTTTAAAAATTTTTAAAAATGTTTTTTATTTATTTTGAGAGACAGAGAGTAGAAGCGTAAGCAGGAGAGGGTCAGAGAGAGAGAGGGAGACACAGAATCTGAAGCAGGCTCCAGGCTCTGAGCTGTCAGCACAGAGCTGGATGTGGGGCTCGAACCCACAAACCGTGAGATCATGACCTGAGCCAAAGCCGGACACAACCGACTGAGCCACCCAGGCGCCCCCCTACTGCATATTAATTTAAAAACTAAAATGTAGGGGCGCCTGAGTAGCTCAGTCATTTGAGCAACCTACTTCGGCTCAGGTCATGATCTCAAGGTTCGTGGGCCTGGGCCCCGCGTCAGGCTCTGTGCTGACAGCTAGCTCAGAGCCTGGAGCTGCTTCGGATTCTGTGTCTCCTTCTCTCTCTGCCCCTACCCCATTTGTGCTCTGTCTCTCTCTGTCTCTCAATAATAAATAAATGTAAAAAAAAGTTAAAAAAAAAACTAAAATGTAAAACAAAGAAAGAAAAAAGGTTGAATGTCCTCATTCTGTTCAGCCCAACGAAATAAGCACTCTTTCCCACACTCCCCCCAAAATAAAACCCAGATCTGTCTCACTATAAATTAAGGCAAATTTTTACATAAAACAGAAGAAAATCAAACCTGGAGCTACATCAAAAGAATGACATACATTGAGCACTATGCATGAATGCAAAGATAAGTGCCAGGTTCGGGGCCAAAATGTATCATATCAGCAGGCCAGAGGAGAAGACTACCCTGATCTTCAAAGACATTGAAAAGGGAAGTAGTACATTTATTACCATCTAAACAAAACTCATGATACTTTCTGAAATTTATGAGGAGTATCTTAAGTCTGTATCCAAGATCACATTTAACGAGGAAGCGTTGGCAGCAATAGAAGCAATAGGAGCTTGCTCACACTGATGTTCTGGAAGTTTGAGCCGGTCCAACAAGACGAGGAAAGAAACAAGACATAAAGCAAAGAAGAAGAGGGGCGCCTGGGTGGCTCAGTCGGTTAAGCTTCCGGCTTCAGCTCAGGTCAGATCTCACGGTTTGTGGGTTCGAGCCCCGTGTCAGGCTCTGTGCTGACCGCTAGCTCAGAGCCTGGAGCCTGTTTCAGATTCTGTATCTCCCTCTCTCTCTGACCCTCCCCTGCTCCAGCTGTCTCTCTCTGTCTCTCAAAAATAAATAAAAAGCATTTAAAAAAATTAAAAAAAAAAAAAGCAAAGAAGAAGGAAAGTCAAAGCCACTCTTACCTGCCAATGACAGACAGCTGCCTGCTTAGAAGTCTCGAGGAGCTGTCTGGGCAGCTCAGTCTGTTGAGCAGCTGACTGGCTTGGGTCATGATCTCACAGTTCGTGGGTTCGAACCCCGTGTCGGACTCGCTGCTGTCCGCCTGTCAGTGCAGAGCCTGCTTCAGATCTTCAGATCCCCCTCCTCCTACCCCCGCCCCTGTGTTTGCACTCTCTCAAAAATAATTATTTTTAAAATATATAAATAAATAAAATGAAAAATAAAAATCTTGAAGGACTCAAAAGTAGTGAATCCAATAAGGTGGCTCAGGGAGACGGCTGATTTTAAGGAGGACCTACAACACTCAGCTGTTTGGGTGTGTCCGCAAAACCCAGGCTTCCGTCAGTTAGTACGTCCCATCAGTAAGAAAAAGATGAGTATCCCAAAAAAAGTGGACAAAACAATTCTCTGGAAAACCACAAGTGGCCAGTGATTTAAAAAAGGAGGAAAAAAATCGAAGTCACTGGTGTCCTCGAAGAGATCCAAACTAAAGCAACCTTGCGGTCCAGGCCTTGCAAATGGCAGAGACGTTTAAATAGAAGTATACTTAAAAGTATATTTAAAACGTGGTATGGGGGGGTTTAAACGAGCGCTCCTGAGCGCAGCTGATAGGGTGAGTGTGGCAATATTTATACCAAACCCTCACGGGAGTACGTTTGTACACTGTCTAGTGTTACTATTCCTAGAAATTTACCTTAAAAATCGTCAGAAATGTGCACAAATATTTATTAGGATGCTCATTCCAGCAAAAATTAGGGTAAGAAAGAGGGTACGAACCTGAAATGCCCAATGATAGGGGAATTATTTAGTAAGAGAGTATATAAAGGCCGAACATGTAAAAAAAAAAAATGCTTTAAAGGAATGGCAGGGGCGCCTGGGGGCTCAGTCGGTTGAGCGTCCAACTTCGGCTCAGGTCATGATCTCACGTTCGTGGGTTCAAGCCCCATGCCGGGCTCTGTGCTGACAGCTCAGACCCTGGAGCCTGTTTCGGATTCTGTGTCTCCCTCTCTCTCCTCTCCTCCCCTCCTCATGCTCTGTCTCTGTGTGTCTCTGTCTCTCTCTCTCAAAAATAAATAAACATTAAAAAAATGAAAAAAAAAAGAACTAGGTGAATATTTACAACACATTGGAAGTTTTTTAAAGGCAGAATCAGGCACCTGGGGGCTCAGTTGGTTAAGCATCTGACTCTTGATATCAGCTCAGGTCGTGATCTCACAGTTGTGAGATGGAACCCTGCGTTTGGGCTCCACACTGGGTGCGTTCTCACTCTTAGCGTGGGATTCTCTCTCTCTCCCTCTCTTTGCCCCTCCCCGACCTGTGTGCACACCCATTCTCTCTCTCAAAATAAATAAACATTAAAAAAAATATTTTAAATAAAAAAACATAAGCGGCAGGATGGAACATGACGTGTGTAGTAGCATTGGCCTAGGAAATAAGGTATTTAATAGACCACGTTTCTGTCACTTCCTGTGCGTCCGCTGCGGCCCCCGAGCAGGTAGGACGCGCTCGCAGTCAGAGCCCCGCCACGCGGGAGCGAATACCATGGCCGCACTCTTCCTCTGAGTCTTGGGGGTCTGACTTTTCACGTTTCTTTTATGAAGCTGAATGTGAGTTTCTATCTTGTTGATATTCGGCAAGCGGACCCCACCGCGAGACCTTCGGACGTTTTGTTCCAAATCGGTGACTTCTGCATCAGAAGCCTCTCATTTCTCAAAGCGAGTCGGGCGACTTGGACCCCCGGCTCAGTGTGTTTTTGGGGCCTCTCTGCCTTCTGACCACGAAGGCGGCGGCAGCAAAAGGTGGTGATGAACTAGTGTTCACACATGGAAAATACCCCAAACGAGGGCCTTTTGGTAGACCTGAGTCTTCATCTCCTCAAAGACTCAGGATTTAAGAATAAAATGGTAGGTTTCCCTCCCTTTCCAAGTAATTAGGCAGCTGACGTCGGAAAGCTTTGTCTTAGGTGTCGGGTAGGATTTTCTTGGTTTTGTTTCCTGTTTTGTTGTTTTACATTTATTTATTTTTGAGAGACAGAGCATGAATGGGGGAGGGGCAGAGAGAGAGGGAGACACAGAATCCAAAGCAGGCTCCAGGCTGAGCTGTCAGCACAGAGCCCGACGTGGGGCTCGAACTCACAGACCACAAGATCATGATCTGAGCAAAGTCGGGCACTTAACTGACTGAGCCACCCAGGCGCCCCTGTTTCCTACTTTTTAAACTTATTCTGAAGCTCTTGGTTCCACTGTCCTCCTTGGAGCAGGTGGGGAGTTCTGCTTGAGAAGATAATCATCCGGCGTCCCCGCGACAAGGTTAGGAGGGAGGCGGCTGTAGAGAGGGTGGAGGGGTGTTCAGCTGGGGGTGGGGGCGGGGCCTTCCGGAAAGCCACAGACCACAGAATTGTCCTGAAAGGAGCAAACAGCGAGGAGGGGGGACTCGAACAGGGGAGCGAGGGGGACAGCCACTACCCCGGAGTAAACATCAGATAGTACTTGACACTCGCTGGGCCTGACTCGCCCGGAGGATCTGGAGGGGCCGTCCCCCCCAGCATGGCACTGGGGGGGGTCACTCCCGTGGCCCGTGTGGCTTGTGTCCGCAGCGAGCGCCAGGAACCTGGCTAGGCCGAGGGGATAGAACAAGACAGCGTTGCCCTGGGCCTCGGTCGTGGTGAGCGGCGTGAGCACGGCTTGAACACGGAGCAGGGAAGGATATTTTGAGTGTCTCCAAGGAAACAGGGTCACCGGTGCACTCCCCGGGGCCCCGCGGGCTGGTGCTGACGGGCAACGGGACAGCCCCAGAGCTCCAGCCTGCCGGGGACAAGCAGGGAGGGGACCCGGTGGCTGTCCTGTGCGGGCTGCTCAGCCTGTGACACTGGGAGCTTTCTTCCTTTTGCACAACTTAGACCTTAAATGGTTTTGTTTTGTTTCGTTTTCAAAAGAAGACTATCCATTTCAGAAGGAAATTGTGGATTTTTAATATGATATGCTTCGATTAAGAAGTTAAATCGTGATTGCTATTTTGTTCACCAGCCCTCACTGGATCACGTAGTTGTCTCTTGAGGAAAAACCTGAACCTTTCAGCAGCTTAGTCTCCAGTCGGGAGGAGGCAGGGAATTCTGCCCCGTGGCTTAACCGGACTGTAGCCATCACACACAACATCAGTCGTCCTCTGTCTTATAACAAATACCTGGAACTATTTTAACAAAGCGAAGTTAGCATTTGTCATTTAAAAAATTTTTTTGTAAAATTTTTCCTACCATTTATTTATTTTAAAAAATTTTTTTTAAATGTTTATTTATTTTTGTTACGGAGAGAGACAGAGCATGAGAAGGGGAGGGGCAGAGAGAGAAGGAGACAGAGAACCGGAAGCAGGCTCCAGGCTCTGAGCTAGCTGTCAGCACAGAGCCTGACGCGGGGCTCGAACCCCCAAACGTGAGATCTGACCTGAGCCGAAGTCGGAGGCTCAACCGACTGAGCCACCCAGGCGCCCCTATTTATTTTTGAGAGAGAGCACGAGTGGGGGAGGAGCAGAGAGGGAGACAGGATCCGAAGCAGCTCCAGACTCTAAGCCGTCAGCACAGCGCCCGACGTGGGGCTCAGACCCATGAACCGTGAGATCATGACCTGAGCTGAAGTCGGACGCTTAACCGACTGAGCCACCCAGGCACCCCTGCATTTGTCATCTTCAAAAGGAATCTTTTGGATAAATAATTGATGTACCTGATATAAAGTGCAAAAAGTGAGAAACATCTCTCTCCTGCCTGGCCATCAGGGCCAGGGTGTGTGTGTGTATGTGTGTGTGTGTCGCACAAATGGTAAATTGCTACTACGTTGTTAATGCCGTGCTTTTTTTTTTTTAACTTGGCAAAACGTTTTGAAAATCTTTCCATAACAGCCCAGATGGAGCACCCTGTTCTTTTTGTTGTTGTTAGCTGTCTGGGCCTCCATTGTTCCTGATACCACTTACCTCATCAGTGGACGTTTGTAGTTAGAAATGTTGTGGATCAAGGACACTCAGTGCAGCGCCGTCTAAGACTGCAGTTCACACAGTGGATCCCTGTGGGGGTGCCGGTGGGACTGTCGAGTTAACAGTGATCTGGTTTTTGAGTTTGGGGAAGGAATTGCCAATTACCTTCACACTCCCGCGTCCCTGGCGTGCATCACTCGGCCGTTCTGTCCTGCCCGCTGCGCTAGATCACAAACGACATCTCGTTGTGCTTTAATTTGCATTTCTCTTACTGTGAGTGAGGCTGCACATCTTTTCAAGAATGTGTCTTTTTAGGCTTACACGAACTTCAATGTAAACTTTTTCATAAATTACCGTATTAAGCAGGTCGTCTGGCGAAAACATAATTACTAGGGCTGGGGACATGGTGGGGCCTTGCTGGGGTGTGGGGGGCACACTGGGCCCCCGGAGGCTGCAGGCAACCGCGGATTTCCTACGGGACCCCAGGCCCGCAGCAGCACCACGAGGCCGTTGTCGCAACGCCCGTGACGGTCTTGTCCCTCCTTGAGTTCCCCACACGGACCAGACCTCACCGCGGCGGGTGGAGGCCTGGGCTCTGGAATCTGACCTCATCACCATCCGTGGAAGAAAGAGACGCTCTGAAGGGCTTCTTCCTTCCTAAGAGCCTTTTGGGTCTCACTTCTGTCCACCTTCATGCCTGCGGGGTATGAGTTACTGAGCTTTGTGCCCCTATAGTGGATCACAGGGGGGCCAGTGTGACAGCACGTGGGAGTGTCCTGCCCAGGGTGGCTTTCTGCCTCTGATCGCAGGCCTGGCCGCCCCTTTCCTTGGCTCTGCGACACCCGCGGAGGAGAGGGGAGGCCTGTGGTCGTGCATGGACAGCTCACCCTCATGCGTCCGGCTTCTATTTGAGGTGTATGGGGTGCACAGGGACTGGGCATCTGGAGCACAGAGCCCAGCCTTCAGCAGGACAGGGTGGCCGTAACCCTCTCTGGCACATGGTGGGACATGGAGCCTGGACCGTGGGGTCTGAACCAAAGTGGGTTGTGTCCCCACAGCCTCTGAGGCAGTCTAGGGCTCTAAGAGGGAGACCCCAAACCCTGGGCATTATGACCCAGCTTTCCCTTGTCCCCTCCCACTCTCCAGCTAAAAGTAAACGTCCTAGCAGGAGAGACAGGCCTCAGGCAGGTGCTCTGACACTTAGGACTCGGGGTGACAAGTAAGAAAGGACTTGTGTAAGCTTTGGGTGCCACAGTCCTCAGTCACTGCCATGCGTCAGCACGACCTGGGCACCCCGCTAAAAGACAGGTGATGTGTGCATCTGGGAGAGGCCTGGGCATCTGCATCTGCACACACGTGTTGGCTTTACGCCCCTCCCCCAACTTTGGCCTGGCTGACTCTTACAAGTTCTTCGACTCAGCCCCTTCCAGTACCCTTCTCTGGCGGCCTGCCTCTCTCCACCGCTGGGGCAAGGCCCCCTCCCACTTTACTGTGAAGCTCACTTCTGAGCTGTCACTGGCTGTGCCCCGGCTGCATCCTCGGTGACAGTGTGTCTCCGCCCCTCCGTGTCCCCAGCAGTGCCCCCAGTCACTTTCTGGAGGTGGCTCCTGGCTCACGTTCGTGGAGCGGGTGAACTGGGGGGGAGGGCTGGGCTCCCCGGGGCTGGAGGACCCCTGGCTGATGGTCCCCAGCGGGGCAGGGGGCAGGAAAACAAGTGGTCATCTCGGGATCCCCAGCTCTTAGTAGGTGCTCAGCCAACTTTTGGAGCATTGAGTTCTCTGTACCTGCTGCTTTAGGAAGCCATCCAGGAAAGGAGACGGGACATGGGACATACAGGCCAGTGGGACCCAGGAAAGAAAGAGGAACAAAAGTGCAGTTCACAGTGGTGTCCTTGTAAATCGATGCAGGCTGCCCCGCGGGGAGGGGGTGTGGGGGGGCTGCAGGGGGCCTGGCCAGCAGAAGCTTCGGGTGGAAGTTTGAGCTGGTGGGCATCGCTAACCCATCCATATAACCCACAAACCAGGACTGGTTTACGTTCCAGTGGTCGTTTGGAGGTCTTTCCTTTCACTAACTTATTGAGCACCTACTGGGAAACGTCACATAGAGGGCGTCTGGGTGGCTCAGTCGGTTGAGCATCCAGCTTCAGCCCAGGTCATCATCTTACGGTTTGTGAGTTCAAACCCCCATCGGGCTCTGTGCTGACAGCTCAGAGCCTGCAGCCTGCTTCGGATCCTGTGTCTCCCTCTCTCTCCTCCCTCCCCCGGCTTGTGCTCTGTCTCTGTCTGTCTCTCAAAAATAAAAATTTTAAAATAATTAAAAAAAAAAAGAAAACACCACATAAAGCTAAGCGGATGATTAAGAACCTGGAGAGAGTCTCTAATCCAGTGTAGGAGGGAGGCATAAATACCAGCAGGCCCACCTCCGGGGAGAGGGCGCTGGCCAGGCGCCGCCGGCCTCTGGGCTCGTGGGAAAACCTCAGTGTTTGTGTCAAAGTCCTTCTCGTTCCGTAATGTGGAGGTTGAGGCCTGGAGCTGGAGTCCAGAGGACAAGCTTTGGTTTTGGTGCCCAGAGGCCATGTGACCTTAGTGTCCTCATCTGCCCGGTGGGGACAGCCTGGGAGACCTCCAGGGTCGTCATGAGGACAGAGCGAGGTGACACGTCACGGGCGCAGAGCATTACGCCGGGCACCTGCTGGGTGTTGGACTGGGGCCAGCTGTTGCACCCCGGTGCCGCTGGTCCCTGAGGACCCTGCACGGACCGTGGAGAGATGGAGGGTGTTTATGGGCACCGCTCACCAGCTGAGTGTTGCAGCCGTCTGTCTGAGCAGGAGCTTAGTGACTGAGAGAGGAACTTAGCCCAGAGTTGCCTGGATTTAGAGAGAGCAAGATGCTTCGTTCTCCCAGGAAGGGTGGCAGGAATGGCCATCGGTTCTTGCAAAATGAACTCTTTCTCCCGGTGTGATTTTGTGGAAGCAACACATGCTGTTTTACAGAATTTCGGCGAAGAGTCCTGTCTGCTCCGAGTCCCCCCAGGGACGCAGGGTGGACAGCAGAGAGCTGTCCTTTCTCTTGACTCTGGTTCCGGGACTTGATGAAGCGATTTGGAATAATGCTCGAAGTTTCCTCGTTCCCTGAGACCTGTGTGCCCTGTGTCGGGGGGGCTCCCGGCCTCACCCTCCAGTCCAGATCGGGGCAGGCGGACTGATGTCCGGCCCAGAGGACGGAAAGGGGCCCGGCTTCTTGGAGCCAGATGGGAAAGCGGGTGGTGCCTCGGCCAGGTTGGCCTGCTGTAACCAACTGCCCCAGACCGGGCGGCTGGACAGCGGGCGGTTATGCCTCCCGGTTCTGGGCCTCAAGGTCCGAGATCAAGGTGCGGGCAGCGTCCATCTCTGGCGAGACCTGCTCCCCGCTTGGCTCACATCCCTGGTGTCTTTTCTCATAAGGTCGCCAGTCATACTGGGTTAGGGTCCCACCCTTATGACCTGATTCAACCTTGACCTCTTCACAGGCCCCGTCTCCAAACTCAGTCACACTGGGAGCTAGGGCTTCAAGATAGGAGCTTGGAGGACACCATTCAGTCCATAACTGGTGGAGAAATGCGGGCCACGTAAGATCCATTGTGTCCCCGTGACCTGCTCTGATGGGAGCTCAGTGACAAGGCCACCGGGGAGGAAAAGGGCGAGGTGGGGATTGCTCAGCCTGAGCTTTGCTCGCGGAATCCGAACGCAAGACCGATGTCAGCGGCGATGTCAGAGCCGGGTGCGGAGGACAGAGGAGGGCAGCTCGGGCGGTCGGGCGGCAAGGACCGTGTCAGACGGTGAAATCCAGCACGAGCTGAATTGTCTGAGGTCACAGCGACTTAGGGGTCGGTAAACGGAGTTCTCCCCGGACGGGGCTCTTTGTGTTTTCGGGGCTGGTGTTTCGCCTTCCTCCATCTAAAGCATGTTGTGTTTTCCTGCAGATTTTTCTTGGTGCCCCTGCCTCGTCTTTCATCGCTGCTGCTGGGGTGGGGTCTCATTTGTTCCCTCAAGTGCATCGTTTGCACAGCATGGCCCGGGTGGCCCTGACCCTGTCCCCCCTCCCCTCCGTGCTGAGGCCGCCGGCAGCACCCCGCGAGCCCCAGGCAGCCCTGTGGCCTATGCTGTGCTAATGAGGGTCCCGGCGTCCTGTATCTGAGGGGTGCGGGGCCAGCCTGGGATCTGCGGGATGGCCCTGTGGGGGACACTGCGGGACAGCTCTTGTGAGACCTCATGGTGCTGGTCCTGGCCGGGTCGCCAGCGCCTTCACTACGTCGTTTCCTTTCTTTGGAGAGAAGTCTAAATTTGCCAAGAAAAATGAGATGCAGGGTCGTCCAAGCGCAATGGGGGGGCCTGCAGGGGGCGGGGCGGTGAGGGCACGCTCAGAGCGCAGGAGCGGCCTCCGGACACCGGCCCACTCACACTCACCACACCCTCATAAGCATACACACACGCATACCCATACGTACCCTCACACGCACACATACCCCTACACACTCATCACACACTCACACTGCATACACACTCACACACCCACAGACACTCGCATCACACCCTCACACGGATACATACACTAACACCACACTCACACAGCATGCACACACCCATACACACCCTCACACGCACGCATGCATACACACCCACATACTCATCACACCCTCCCATACATGCATACACATACACATCCTCACGTGAACACACATACTCATACACATATGCATACACGCACACCCCCTCACCACACCCTCACATACACTCATGCACACACACACGCACACTCACCCATGCATGCACACCATACACCCTCACACACACGTAAACACATGCATATACACACGCACAGGCACACACGCACACACCTCTCCCCGCCTGCTCCAGGCCTCTCTCACTGCCCGACCGGAAGTGACGCTCTCCTGTCTGCTCTTTCCACTCCTGCTGGGACATAAACTTCATGGCAGCAGGGAGGTGGCCGCATTCGCCACGGAACGCCCGGTGCCTAGACCGGCGCTCAGATGAGAGAGAGCGTGAGCGAGCGGCCGAGTGAGCGAGTGAGCGAGTCTGGAGAGCAGGGGCCCCGAACCCCTGTCCCCTCGCTGCCATGGGGAGGCTTGAACGACAGAGTGAAGAGTGTCGGTAAGGAAAACACGGCGACATCGATGTGGCAAATAATCCTGAAACACTAACGTTCACAGACGACTGACCACCTGTAAGCAGGAATGGGGGGGGCCACTAGCAGTGGCGGCAATGGGGGCGCTGAGCTGCCGAAAGGCCCTCTGGCCTTGGCCCAGCCACTCCCCATCCGGCCCCCAGAGACCAGGACAAGATGCCAAGGGCGTGGGGTGCGGGTGGCACCAAGCCAGGGCGGGCCTGACGGGTGTCACACGGTGCGGAGCTGCCTGTGGGCAGGTGTTCCTTCCCTCCGGGCAACACTCGTGTGTCAGTGTGTGTGTGTCAGTGTGTGTATGTGTGTGCGTATCAGTGTGTGTGTGTGTGTTTGCATAGAACTTGCACGCCAAGACAGCTGGACATTTTATTAGGCAACTGAGGTTTAGCAGCAGGAAAGTGCTTTGACTTCAGCATCCCTGACAGAGAAGCTTCGAGCGTCCTGAGGGCACCCTCGCGGGCAGGGCCCGGCGGCCGTGGGCGGTCACTCAGTGCTGGGCCGCCAGCGAGGCTGGTGCGCTGCGTTTTCTGCAGCTTCGTCCACCCAGGAGCCCGGGCCACCAGGACTCAGGGCAGCCCCAGAGAGGCCGGCGGCCGGGGTCCTGTCAGGTGCAGGCCTGGGGCACAGCTGGGCCCTCTGTGGTGGTGGTGGTGGCGGTGGCAGTGGCGGCCGGGCCTTGTGATCGGTGGGTGGCCCTGGGGGGACTTCCCTGTGAGCTTTCTCACTGGGGCTGGGCAGGCGTATGCTACTGAGTGTCCCCCTCCTCACACGCCCGTCACTTACATTAACCCCTGCTCTGCCTGCCATGTGACATTGCAGGGGCGGCACCGGGGGGCGGGGGGAGGGAGGCCAGCACCCGGAACACCCCTGGATGCGGTCCCCGCACTCCACCATCCAGCAGTAACTGTGGGGGGTTTGGAATGAGTGCTGGTCTCTCCCTGTCTCCTCCCACCTTCCTTCCCAGAGTTCACAGCCTCGAGCATGGACCCCAGAGATGTGGGGTGCAGGGCGCGGACCTCTCCTGCATGTCCTTCTCTTGCTTCCCATCCCTCCTCTGTGCGCCTGCGACAGCCTCCTGGGGGTGTTGTAGGAAATGAACACTCATAAGGTGGCCCGTCGGGTTTGTTCGCGCCCGGCTGTGGGGACCAGAAACCTCGGGCCTCTGCGGGCTCCAGGAATCCGTCTGCTCCTTCTAGTGGCTGCTGGCCGTGTCACCCCGCCCCTGCCTTGTCTCTGTGTCCTATGCCCCTCGTGTGTCAAATGTCTCCCTTGTAAAGAGACCTGTCACTGGGCTTAGACTTTCAGTCCAGGATGATGTCCTTGACACTCTTATTTTTAAAAAATTTGTTTAACATTTATCTGAGCAAGAAGGAGAGCACAAGCGGGGAGGGGGGAGAGGGAGAACCCGAAGCAGCTCCAGGCTCTGAACTGTCAGCACCGGGCCCAACTCAGGGCTCCAGCTCACACACCCTGAGCTGAAGTCGGACACTTAACCAACAGAGCCACCCAGGCGCCCCTGTGTCCTCGATGCCCGTCCCTTGTACCTGCAAAGGACTTTTTCCCAAAGAAGTTCACATTCATAGGTTTCCAGAGCTTAGAATGTGGACATATTTTTTGGGGGGTGCACAATTCACCCCAATAAGGGTGCCTCCAAAAAGCTATTCGATTCTGGATTTCTTCCTCTTTTTCAAAATGAAAATTGCTTTATGGATTACGTTATCACGTTAGACCACAAAGGCAATAATAGATGCTCATTTTTCAGTTTTCAGACAAGTTAACAGGTAAAGAGATACAGGTAAAAGTTGCACCCCATAGTGATACCTGTGGGTCAGAACTGTGGCCTGTGGCCTCTGGCCGTCCTCGGGCGCGTGTGACGGTGGGAGTCCCCCTGTTCCGATTTTCACGCCCACTCGGCACCAGGAGGCCGTCTGAGTCTCCCTTGGCGGCTGCCGGGGCCTCGGTGCACAGCTGACCTCTCGGGTTCTCACCTGCTGTGTTTCGGACGTTAGGCCGTCTCCAGTTTTCGGTGAGCGAGCCGGGAGCGCCTTGTCTCTGTCCTTCGTGCAGAGGTGACCTTGCCATCGGCGGGGGGAGGGGCCCTCACTCCACGCGCCCCTCGCACATGGGCCTGCGTGTCTCTGCGTCTCTGGCTGGGGGCGGGGCAGACGCCCTCCTGCCAGGCTCTGAGGCCCAGGAGGTGACGCCGGCCCTCTTCCCCCGTGTTGGCCCGATGCAGGCCATGTTCGAGCTGGTCGCGTCCGAGGCCTCCTACTACAAAAGCCTGAACCTGCTCGTGTCTCACTTCGTGGAGAATGAGCGTCTGAAGAAGACCCTGCACCCCTCCGAGGCACACATCCTCTTCTCCAATGTCCTGGACGTCATGGCCGTCAGCGAGCGGTGAGCCGGCGGCTCGGCTCCTGGTGGGGCCTGGCTTCTGGAACTTTCGCCTTAGCGGGGGCGTGGCGGAAGCTCGTGACCCTGGCTTCTCTGCCTGTGTGTGCTTGGAATGAGCTCTAGTGAGGTATAAATACATACGTAAAGCTGACCACGGGCAGCAGGGTGGCAGGTCACGTGCCCCTGGACAGGCCTGCAGGCTGTGGGCTCCGTCCCAGCAGCGCAAGTGTCCGCGGCCCCCACGGTCAGGCGGGTCGCGGCGGGGGCCCTGACCCACTCCAGGGGTGTCCGTGTGAGCTGCTCCTCATCCTAACGCCCCGGCTTGGCGCCTGCGGGGCCCCGAGACCCTCTGAGAGCCCGTGTGCAGCCTGGCCCTGGACTAGTGCTTGCTGTCCGCAGTTAGACGGCGCGGGCAGTAATTCGTGGCCGTGGCTTTGGAGCTGTGCTGACCATTTGCCTGTTAGAAGGACGGGCGGGGCTGAGCGGGAGGAGGAATAGACAACCCCTACCCGATTCTCACAAAGAAGCCAGTCGTCCGGTTAGGGTAGGAGACCCGTGGACCATTTCCCCTGGAGGCCACGGAGTCTGCAGCCCAAGGCACAAAACTCCGCTTTTGGACGAGCCGGTCCAACCAAGCACGTTCAGACGTGAAGCCGGGGTGTGGCCGGAGGGGCTCCCCCCGCCCTGGGCGGGTCCCTTCTCTGCGCTGACACCCACGTCCTGGGCACGGCCCCACCCTGGGAGCTTGGGTGCCCGGTGGCCGGAGACTCCTCCCCTTTGCCACCTCACCCCGTTGGGGAAGGAGCGTCGTTTTACTTATGTCTTAACTTCTGTTTTATCGTGGAAAATTCCAATCAGGCAGCAGTAGAGACGCCAGTGTGGCGAGCCGGCATCTAGGTTTGCCCACGTCCCCGCCCCACCCGCCCCTCCCCTCCCCACCACCCACGGGATCCTTCTGAAGCAAATCCCGTGGTCACCTCATCCGTGAGCACATCAGCATGTGTGAAAAACAAAGTCTCTTGCTCTCTCTTTTAAAAATACCCCTGATGCAATTCCGCGCCCCAAAACGCTAAGCGTGTCACTCCTCGATGTGACCGAACGTGCCCTGGGTGCACTTGCTGGCTGGTCGGAGCCAGGCCCGGCGGTGGAGACGTGTCCCGAGTGCCGCCGGCCGCTGCGCCCCTGCAGGTTCCTCCTGGAGCTGGAGCGCCGGATGGAGGAGAGCATCGTCATCTCGGATGTGTGTGACATCGTGTACCATTACGCCGCCAACCACTTCTCGGTCTACATCACCTACGTCAGCAACCAGACCTACCAGGAGAGGGCCTACAAACAGCTGCTGTGAGTGCGCCGCGGGGCGGGGGCTCCTCCCCCGGGGACGCTGAGCCGGTCCCTGGACCCCTGCTTTCCCAGGACGGTGCCCCAGCCTGGCACGTTCTGGGGGGCTCGGGGTCACAGGACAAATGTCAGTCCCAAGACAGCCCGCCATGGAGCCCACTGGACCTGTGCCCAGAAGGGCTGGGCTGAGCTCCGTGCAGTGTGGAGAGGGGGGTCTGAGGCCCAGAGACCCCTCGTGGCCCAAGAGGTCAGGAAAATGGTTTGAACCAGAGGCAAAGGCAAGGACGGGTCAAGAGGGAGTCTTTGGTGGCATTTCCAGCAACACCCTTGAGTTCGTTACTAATGTGCCCATTTAAGACAAAAATTTTTTTTGAGAGAGAGAGAGAGGGCACGAGTTAGTGAGGGCAGAGGGTGGGAGAGAGCGGGGCTTGAGCTCACGAACCGTGAGATGATGGCCTGAGCTGAAGTCGGATGCTTAGCCAACTGAGCCCCCAGGCGCCCCTAATCTGCCCGCTTGTAAACTTTCCGGGGTGTCCCGTTGATGAGATGGCTTCTCAGACAACTAGCGCCTCCCGAAGTGTTCACGCTTCTGCGCCCGCGACGGTGACAGTGTAACCAGCGGTGTGGCCCTCGCGGCACACGGGAGCGCGGAAGGTCTCAGAGCACTGACGTCCAGACGTTACCCCTCCCTGGGCCTCATCATCCAGCCGTGTAGCCACCTGTGGGGGTTGTGGAACGTGGAGGTTTTCCACCTGGGGCTGAAAACTGGGACTTGAGGGGATCAGGAGGCCCGTTTTGGGGGCCAATCCTGGAGGAGACCAGCACCCGCGGGAACAGGACATGGGCGCGGCCGTGCCGAGGGTGCGCTGGTGTGCACCGTGTACCTGAGGCAGCGGCAGGTCCCTGAGCCCTTGTCACCCCCCCCCCCCCCCCCCCCCCCCCCCCCCCCCCCCCCCCCCCCCCCCCCCCCCCCCCCCCCCCCCCCCCCCCCCCGGCGCTGAGTCACCCGCACAGGACATCTCTGCTGGCAGGGATGGCTCCGGGCTCTGGCAGCCACCCCCAGCCTGCCACTGCTCCCATCACTACGTGGGCTCACCTTGCCTCGGGGCCCGTGGGGCAGGCCACCAAGTTGTGCGTCTGAGTCACACGCTTGGCCATGCGAGGAATCCTTGCCTCCCACACACACAACAGGCTTTGCTGAGTTTTCGGGGGCCAGGCACGGGAAGCCACTATTGTTATCTGATTTTACACGAACATATTATTTTCCGGTAAAAGGAAAGTGTGCCATGTGCCCGCGGGCCGTCTGGCTCCCACGAGGCCCCGGCTGCCCTTCCGGCTCCCGCCTCCTGCGAGCAGGAGACCCACTCTCGTGTCTGTGTCCCCAGCCAGGAGAAGGCGGCCTTCCGGGAGCTGATCGCGCAGCTGGAGCTGGACCCCAAGTGCAGGGGGCTACCCCTGTCCTCCTTCCTCATCCTGCCCTTCCAGAGGATCACGCGCCTCAAGCTGTTGGTCCAGGTACCGGCCCCGCCCGCCGCATGCCGTCTGGGCTCGCGGGCCCATCTCGGGCTGCACACGGCTTCCTCGGGTCACTCCAGGTCTCTGCCAGCTTTCTGGGAAACGCACCTGCTCCCCACATCCTAGCGGAGCTCCCACTGTGTGCCGAGCCACGGGGGACTCGGCCCCGGTCCCCAGCATCTCGGGGAGAGATGGACAAGCACACACTGCCAGTTCAGGGGCCAGGAAGGATTCTCAGACAAGCGGCATCGGAGCTGAGACTTGGCTGACAGGGAGGAGCTGTTCAGGTCACCAGGGAAGTGCTTGTGCAAAGGCCCTGGGGCAGCCAGGCTCACAACCAGGAAGGGTGGTGGTGAGCTGAGGGAACTGGACAGGAGTGGGTGCAGAGATGAACAAAGAGGCCAGACGGGGCCATAAGGGACCAGGTAAGATGCCGGGGTCATTCGTCAGCATGCAGGGGAGTCCCCTGACCCAATGGCCGGCTGTGAGAGCACCTGGGCTGCCAGTGCAGAGTGACGGCAGGAGAGCAGGAGGGACGTGGGAGGGGAGGGTTAGGAAGAGGTTGGAGAAAGTGGCATAGCCTGGGGGAGAGTGAGGAAGGGGCAATGGGGGAGGGCAGGGGGAGACCTTGGAGGGAAACCTATTGAGAAGAATTGAGATGCCCACTTGCTACTTTGGGTCAGATGGGGGCGAGCTTGAGCAGCTGGTGTGACGGTGCAGTCGTTCCCGAGGGGGGGAGCTCGAGGTGACTGAGCAGTCAAATCTCCCCAAGTTCGGGGCTAAAGGGAGAAGTCTGAGTCGGGCCTCTGGGCATCGAGGTGGCATTTAGTGAAAGAGACCAGCCAGGAAGGAGAGAAAGGGGTCCTAAGACCCAGCCGTGGGGTACAGGGGCCAAGAAGGAATGGCGGTGCGGAAGGAGGACCAGGAGGGCTGCCTGGAGAGGGTGACACCTCCTGAAAGGTCTCCAGCAGGGCAGAGATGCCCTGTGCCTGGCACACGCTCCTGGGCGGCTGGGCGTGTTCTGTCCCCCAACCAGGCGGAGGGGATGGTGTGGAGCTGGCCGTGCCTCTCAGGACACGGGCTGAGACGGCGACCCAGGAGCCACAGTGAGGGGAGGTCAGAGGTCAGGCAGGAGGGAAGCCAAAGACCTGGGGCAGCTGGCTGGCTTCATGGTGGCCGCAGTGGGGAGGGGAGGTCACAGCCCATGGAGGGGGAGGGGGGCTGGGCTCAGAGAGGCCCAGGACCACAGAGACAGGGGTGTCAGAGGAAGCCACCCCCCACCCCGGGACGGCAGGAGGGAGCTCTGGCAGAGAACTCGAGGACCTGGAACCCAAGTCACGAGTCACCGGTGAATGAGGAAGTTACATGTGACCTTTCTTTTTTGCTCGGAAAAACTGAAACAAAACGGGGGAAACTTTTTAAGAAATTTTATAGGGAAAGAGCATGTGTGGATATATAAAACTCTTAATTTTTGTACAATGAAAACCCACAAAACTAAGGTCAAGACCCACCGTGATGTTGCCTTGAGGAACACGGGGCCGGGTGGGGGGCCAGGAAGGGCCATCGAGGGCTCCCGGGAAGCGTGTCGGAGGCAAAGGGAAAGTAAGCAAGATTTGGTTAATTCACAAAAGTCAAACAGTTGGAAAAGAGACGTTTTCATCAATAAGAGCAGAGTTAACGCAGCCTCGGGGTCCTGGCGACTTGATCCCAGGGGAAAGCGTGGGGAGGCTCATGAGGGTGGGGCTCCTGGCTGGACGGGGCCGGCCCGAGCCTGCCTTTCCCTCAGTGCTGGGCCCACCCCGCCAGCGTGGGGTCCCCTGCTCTGCTGTGGTCCCTGCTGAGCCCCACGGGATCATGGGCTGTGGCCGGGCCTCCAGGGGTGATCCTCTGGGGAGACTGCCTTGTGGTCATCATGTTAGAGCTGGGCCCGGCCGCGGGCGGGGATGCCCGGTCCTGGGCCCCCACATGGGCGGGAGGCCCGGTCCTGGGCGGGGTCATAGTTCTCCTGCCGGTCGGGCTGTTCGATGTGCTGCTGCTCATGGGGGCGGGGAGGGAGGAAAGGCCACACGTGGCCGTATTAATGCGGATTCTCCCGTGCTCAGAACATCCTGAAGAGAGTGGAGGAGCGATCCGAGCGCGAGTGCAACGCCTTGGACGCCCACAAAGAGCTGGAGATGGTGAGCCTCGCTCTCCTTCCTTATCTGGACTCCCTCCCTCCGGCCCCGCCTCCTCCTATGTGGCTGTGTCTTTGGAAACTGCAGATTCATTTTAATATATAAAAAAAAGTCATTGAGAGGCACCTGGCTGGCTCCGTGGGCCGACCATATGACTCTTGATCTTGGGGTCCTGAGTTCAAGCCCCACATTGGGTGTAGTGATTACTTAAATAAAAGAAAGAAAAGCGATTGAGTCCAAAAAACAGATGAGTGTGGCCCATGCAGAGGCGGACCTGGGGCCGGACCAGGGACCTCCACAGCCGCCCACCGGCCCGGGTCTCATCAGCTGCCTTGTCGCGGGCCTCCAGGCCCTCACAAGCCCCATGCTTGTCCCTGTTTCTGGGGCCTTCCCTCCTGTGACAGTCGGGGAGGCTGGATCTGGCTCTTGGGCCCCGACGGAGCTCTGCCCAGTGCCTTCTCCCCCCGGCCTCCCCCTGTCCCCACGCTGCTCCCCTCCCCTATCTCTGCCTCCGGGCCCTGCTGAGTCCTGGGCTTTTCCTGCCCAAGAATGTCCCTCCCTCCCCCTCGGAGAAGGGCTCCTCCTGGAGCGGCGGCAGAGTCCGGGTGGTGCTGTCCTCGGGTGCACGGCTCGCTCGGACCCTCCCTTACATCTTCAGGCTTGTGTGCTTGGCTCCTAGTGCTGCGGAGCTGCACGGGGGCCACTCTGTCACTATAGCCAGTGACTGTCATGGACGAGCGCCTGGTGTGGGGCGTCCTCTCCACTTCCGGTACCAGAGGCGGCAGCTCAGTGAAAGGACTGGCCTCATGGGCCCCTGATGGCAGTTCCAAGCCACTTGGGGCCACGAGGGCTCCATTTCACAGTGGTGTCCCCTGACCTCTCCCCTGTCCCTTACTAGCTGGCCACCTGCAGGCTGGTCAGGGCGGGTCACTGACCCGGGCGGCATCTTTCAGGGCCCTCTGCCTTCCCCTGGAGCTCCCACCCGTGATCTGGTCGGGGGTTCATCCTGCCCCCGCTGGGCCACAGAGGATGGGCCCAGTGGCCGCCTCAGCCCTGAGGGACCCCGCATGCTGGGGGCCCGGCGAGCTCCCCCTGCTCCTGAAGTCCTCAGCGGCCATCTCCTCTCCCTTCTGACGAAAGCGGTACTTGTGTCTCGAGGTTTGCCTTTTCTTTATAAAGGTGGGTTTTCCCCCCTAATTTATAAAAGTGACGTATAGCACCAAAAAACCCTCGCCATGCTCACAAGTAAAATGAAGATGGGGAAGATCCCCGGGGTGTCCCGCGTCCCCCAGCCGACGTGTGGGCTCCTGCGCTTTGCAGACGGCCGCCTGCACGCACAGCTGCGATCTGGGCAAAACAGGGATGGTGGATTGTAAGGTGGTCTGCTCCGTTTTCGCGCCTGTAAAATTCCCGCAGGTAATGGTTTCATAGCCCAGGGTGACGTGCAGGTACTGCTAATCAGCCCCAGGCAGGGGGCATCTCGTTTGGGAACAGTTTTCCTCATTGGAAACAGCGCCGTGGGGAGTGGCCCGGGCACATCCCGGCGGCACGCTGGGTGCCACGCTCCGTTCTAGACACCGGGCTTTGTGGGGTGCTGTTTCTTCAGCCTGAATTCCTGGAAGTGTCAGGAAGTGTGGTTTTATTAGGCCTCTTGGTATCCGGGTTGCCTCCCAGCAAGGTGGGGGGATCTGCACCCCCCCCAGCCCCGCAGGGTGGCAGCCTTCTCCCCGTACCCTGGCCAACCCAGAGGTGATCCGTCTGCCTTTTCCGGTCTGACAGACGGGAATGGGCATCTTACTGTTTGGTCCTCTAGGGGACGTGAGGGGTCAGGCATCATTTCATGTGCGCTGCGGGCTTCCTTTCCAGCGAGAGCAAGGTGCTGACTCTCCAGCAGGACCGAGAGCCCCCGCTGACAGCCTGACGGGCCTTCCCACCCACCTTTGTCGGAGGCGGGGCCGCCAGCTGAGCCGGCCAGCCGGTCTCCCCCTCTGGGGCCTGAGCAGGCCAAGGGTGGTGGCCGGGGAACCACGGGCTGCAGATGGCCTCACGGGTCCCCCTTCTTATGCCAGGTGGTAAAAGCATGCAACGAGGGTGTCAGGAAAATGAGCCGCACGGAGCAGATGATCAGCATTCAGAAGAAGATGGAGTTTAAGATCAAGGTGAACCTGTGCCCATCTGTGTGTCCCCAGCCCAGCCCGGCCTCAATCCCTGGTCGAGCTCAATGATTGGCCACCCACCCTTGGGTCTCAGTTCGGTGTCACCTTCATTGAGGTCTCTTGACACCCCTGACCCCCCCGCCGCCTGTTACCAGCATCACGCTGGCCTGCACTTATCCTCTGAGAAGTGGTGTGCAAGGACCCTGGCCAGAGCCACCTGCTCTCCTTTCTTGTCTGTGTGACCTTGAGCAGTTAGCTGACGTGAAGCACGTGTCAGGGCCCATTCCAAGGATTCCTAAATCGGGGGAACCGATAATCTGACAGCAGTTACCAACCTCCCCCAACTTTATGTAACGCTTCAGGTGTTAGCGCTCAGGGTCCCTGGGGCCCAGGTTTCCGGTGACATGGGCACGTGAGCACACAGTGCACACAAAGGGCCCCTGAGGTCATGCCGTGTTTAGGAGGTGAGCCCCAGGTGAGAAGGTAGGAGAGACCTTCTGGGCTCTCCCCATATCCCCACCTGCTGGGCCGACCACTGCCGGGAGCCTGCCGCGGGCCATGCATTGGGCACCTGCAGACCGACCTGGCCTCCTTACCCGCCCGGGCCCAGTTCTCCTCCCCCATGTCCTTGGCTTCTCCCGATTCTGCATCGCATGGGCTGAGCCTGGTAGGGAATCACGACCCTCACACAGATGCCCACAAGTACACACACGCGTGTACAGACCCAAGTCCATACAGACACACTGAGACACAAGCACATATACACAGAGACACATACACAACAGACAAATGCATGGCTACACACAGGCACAAACACCTATACACAGCCACATACGCGTCCTCGGGAGCGCGCACCCACACGTGCACGCTGGGTGCGCATGCGCACACCCCCGTTCCCCCTAACCCTACCCCACCCGCGCAGCGCAGTCCCCCAAGTTGTCCCCCCAGGTTAGGACTCCAGCGACACCCAGGGGGGCCTCGGGGGAGCGCGGGGCAGAGGCTGTGGCTGTTCTGACGCCACCCCCCACACCCCAGTCGGTGCCCATCATCTCCCACTCCCGCTGGCTGCTGAAGCAGGGCGAGCTGCAGCAGATGTCAGGCCCCAAGACGTCCCGAACGCTGCGGACCAAGAAACTCTTTCGAGAAATTTACCTCTTCCTCTTCAACGACCTGCTGGTGATCTGCCGACAGATTCCTGGGTGAGCAGTTAGGCCGCGAGCACCCAGCTCCAAGCACCGCAGGACAGGGCTTGAGGGGCCTGGGCGCCGCGGGCGGGGCGGGGCAAGCGGGCCACAGCCAAGCGGGAGGAGGAAGCCTCAGGTGAGGGGGACCGGTGTTCAGGTCCAGGACTTCCAGAATGAGGTGAGGAGTGACCAGAGGTAGGGCCCGCAGGACTGGGGGATGGCTCCCTGGGACCCCAGGACCTCCTGGAGTCCAGGACCCCCAACGCTGTTCCCCTCGGTCCTCAGAGACAAGTACCAAGTGTTCGACTCCGCCCCGAGAGGCCTCCTCCGCGTGGAGGAGCTGGAGGACCAGGGCCAGACGCTGGCCAACGTGTTCATCCTGCGGCTGCTGGAGAACGCGGACGACCGGGAGGCCACCTACATGCTGAAGGCGTCCTCACAGTGAGTGCCTGGCGCTGCGCCCTGTGGCACCGCCCAGTCTCCTTCCCACGCGACCAAGGTTCAGCACACGCTTCTTGGCGCACCAGCCGCCCGGCCCCCCGGGCAGGGTTTCCGTAGGGGGCGTGGGCGCGCGCCCTCTGGGACTCGGACTCTGGAAGGGCCTTTTCTGCTGAGATGGAGAAGTCTCGGGCCAGGCGGACCTGGGGCCATCTCATCACCAGCCCTTGTCCCCACCAGAGCTCACAGGCCACCCACCATCTCCGTCCAGTCCCCACTGCCCGGACAGGGACAGCATTCTGAGAGCCTGCGGCTTCAGGGGTGTCTTTGGGGTGTCTGGAAGGGCTCCCCCTCCCCAACTGACATTCAGGTGTGACAGGGGGAGTCTGGAGGGCTTCCCCGTACCTCTCCCCGGACTCTGGGCACCCCCAGCTGTCCTGCTGTGGCCTCGTGGGATGCTCGGCACCAAGCTCCCCAGGGGGGAAGGGCGGTTGCTGCGTGGTTCCCGCAGTTGTCCTCTGTGTCCCAGGAGTGAGATGAAGCGTTGGATGACCTCACTGGCCCCCAATCGAAGAACCAAGTTTGTTTCCTTCACTTCTCGGCTGCTGGGTGAGTGCCCTCAGGGAGGAGGCCGCCTGCTGAGTGGGGCAGAGGAGGGCAGGGGAGGGGCAGGGGAGGACAGGTGTGAGCAGATGTGAACAGATGTGGGGCAGGGGAGGACAAGTGAGGGCAGGTGAGGACAGGTGTGGACAGGTGAGGACAGGTGAGGGGCAGATGAGGACAGGTGAGGGGCAGGTGAGGACAGGTGAGGGGCAGGTGAGGACAGGTGCGGGCAGGTGAGGGGCAGGTGAGGACAGGTGAGGGCAGGTGGGGCAGGTGCGGACAGGTGTGGACAGGTGAGGACAGATGCGGGCAGATGTGAGTGGGTACAGGGCAGGTGTGGGCAGGTGTGGACAGATGCGGGCAGGTGAGGACAGGTGAGGGCAGGTGAGGACAGGTGAGGACAGGTGAGGGCAGGTGAGGGCAGGTGAGGGCAGGTGCCGTCAGGTGAGGACAGATGCGGGCAGGTGAGGGCAGGTGAGGACAGGTGAGGACACATGCGGGCAGGTGAGGACAGGTGAGGGCAGGTGAGGACAGGTGCGGGCAGGTACAGGGCCGGTGAGGGGCGGTACAGGGCAGGTGTGGGCAGGTGCGGACAGGTGCAGGCAGGTGCGGGCAGGTGAGAGACAGGTGAGGACAGGTGAGGGGCAGGCGAGGGGCCGGTGCGGGACGGGCGTTCTCCACATTCCTGGTGGGGCAGTGCTCACGAGTCCCCAGAGACCAGTGCGGCTCCGCCTGCCCAAAGGGCCTGTGTAGCTTAGTGCCCTGACGAGGACCTCGGTCTGCTGAGCTTGGCAAACGTTTGTGTGGTTAGTGAAGAAGTAAGTCACTGAGTCGTAAGTGACAGGTACCACAAGGACACCAAGAAGGCCCAGAAGACAAGTGCCGGTGTTCTTTCTGGGGTCACCAGCTCTCTGAAAACCTTATCAAGTATTAGAGGGTGCACGTGCACCTGCCCCAGAGACGCTGCCAGCCCTCACGTGCTCGCTGCGTCCGGGCCTCCCCGACTGCGGCCAGCACATCGGGTCCAAGAAGTTCCTTCTCGAGTCCAAAGTAAGGCCCCTCCCCGCCAGCACCATGGAGTGTTTTCCCCGGCGCCCCCGGCTGTCCCGTTTTCTCTAGAGCCAAACTCTCTCTCCCCCAAACACACCCTTTCTGGGTGCCCTGTTACATGCAGATCTGCGCTGCTACCAACGGGGGGTGTGCAGGGTTGCTGGGTCCTCAGCAGGGCGGGGACATGGTGGTGAGGACGTGCTACCCCCTGTCCTCCCCTCAGACTGCCCCCAGGTCCAGTGTGTGCACCCGTACGTGGCCCAGCAGCCAGATGAGCTGACCCTGGAGTTGGCCGACATCCTGAACATCCTGGAGAAGACTGAAGACGGTGAGGGCCGGGGGTCTGGGTGCGCCTCCCACTCACGCCACCCCCACCCTGGGCCTCTGCACCGGCCTGAGGGATAAGGTGGGGGTGTCTCCGCCCCGTGTGCAGAAGCAGACGTCGCGAGGCCGGGGCTCAGGGAGGCCGCCCAAAACAGTGATGGTAGCGCTCCACTCACCAGTGGCCAGCTTGGATCCCTCTCCCTTTGGGGGGTGTCCCTGGGGTCTCCTGGCCTCACACTGGGCAGCCAACAGTGGCTGAGGGCTCGGGAATGGGTTCCAAAGTCCGTACGTTTGGGACACCCGGTGGCACCCCAGGAGGGGGTCAGGGCAGTGCTCTCGCAGCTTACGGGGAGACGGACCGGAACTCGGGGTCCCCGGCAGGGGTTCGTGGAGCAGGTGCCCCCGGGCAGGCCGGCTGGCTCAGCCCTCAGCCTCAGCTCACACGGCCCGCCCCGCCCCTCTCTCCACAGGCTGGATCTTCGGCGAGCGGCTGCATGACCAGGAGAGAGGCTGGTTCCCCAGCTCCACAACCGAGGAGATCCTGAATCCCAAGATCCGGGCCCAGAACCTCAAAGAATGTTTCCGCGTCCACAAGCTGGACGACCCTCAGCGCAGCCAGAACAAGGACCGCAGGAAGCTGGGCAGCCGAAATCGGCAGTGACACCGGCCCGGTCGCCAGCCTGGGGGAAGGACGCGGGGCAGGCCAGCGCGGCGCCAGGGGGCAGGCCGCCCCCGGGGGACGGCACACACCTCGCGCGGGAGCCCCCCACCCCTCTCCCTGCCGCGTGCTGAGCCCCCTCGCTTGCAAACTGGAGAAGGGGTACCCCCGTCTTTCCTCTGCTGCGGTTGTGAACGAGAAAGTGTATTTTCAACAGTATTATGCCACCTGTCCCTCTTGTCTCTCAGAGGGGCTGGAGGTGGATCGGCAGGATCCTTCCGTCCCTGGAAGACGCCGAGGGCAGGGGGGGAAGGACTGCCGTGACCCCCTGCACGTCCTTCTCTACCCTGGAAGCCATTTGAGTCCTTGCGTGCAGACGGGCCGCCCTTGCCTGAGCTTGATGAGCAGCCCTTGGTCTCCAACTCACAGGACCGAGAGACCACATGCCTCTGTCCTCCCCTCCCCGAGCCTCCGCCAGCCTCTGGCTGCACGGCCAGGACCCTGCTTCACAGCAGGCCTACCAGAGCTTGGCCGAGGGCCCATGCCACCTCTGGCTCCCTGACAAGCTGGATGTAACTTGTGTCTTCTGGCCCCTTCAGGAGCCCAGGTGTTGTAAGGAATGAATTGGTCACTGCATCCTGTATTGGTTTTGGTTCCAAGAAAAGCAAATATCATTTTTGGCTGCATTAAAAGAAGCATCATGTATAAAACAAAGGAGGTGAAGGTCTACTCTTTATTGCCTTGCTGCACACAGGAATGAGGTGTTCGGTTCTGGGCAGGGAGAGAGGAACTCCTTTCGGGCTAAGGGAGGAGGCAGGTCCTGAAGAAAGGGGTTGAGATGGCTCCCAGGGTAAGAAAAAGCAGCCAGGGTTAGGATCTCAGGATGGCAGGAGATTTGGGGCTCCACCTACAGCAGGACTCCGGAAACAGAAGAGCCTATTCGAGGGAGTGGGGGACACCCTTCTGCTGCAGTGGACGTGAGAACTCCCGTGGAAGACCGCAGTGGGACTGAGGTATCGGGGTGGGGGTCCCACCGGCTGTCTAACTCCAGGCATGAGGCTTCCTATCTTGGGCACTTCTTCCCACGTTTGCTGCTAGCACGTTCTCCCCAAGGCTGCAGCCCCTCCCCCTGCCCAGGTAACCCTCACAGGCACCCCACCCCCACTGGGTTCCGTCCTGGAACCTGACCCGGCCCCGCCCTACCTGTGAGCGGCTTTCCGCCAGATGCACTTTGCTCCAGGCCAGAACCGGCCTCCGGCCTCCGTTAGAAGCCCAGGCATGAGATCACATGGGACTTTGCAGCCTTTTCCCACAGGCTGCAGCGTGGCTCTTGGCATTCTTGAGACCCCAGACCCTCTGAGAACTGGATACATTTCCGGAGGATGTACGTGGGCGGCCCTCTGGTTCTACAGGGACGGCCTGATGCCCATGGGCCTCTGTGCTACACCCCCAGAGGGAATACCCACACTTAAGTCCCCCAAGAGTGGGCAAAGGGGCCAAACCTGAGCCCTATGCTGCTCCTGGGGGTGGGGACCTTGGGACAGAGGGCGGGGGGGGGGGGGGGGACTGGCCCTGGCCCTTGTCCAGTGTATCGTTCTGAAGCTGATAAACAGCACGCGGATTCAGATCACCTGCACTAAGGAGGACTTCGGTCGCCAGGGGTTACGTGGAGGGAATTTAAACA
Organism: Suricata suricatta; assembly: GCF_006229205.1. Classification (NCBI taxonomy): domain Eukaryota; kingdom Metazoa; phylum Chordata; class Mammalia; order Carnivora; family Herpestidae; genus Suricata; species Suricata suricatta. Next base: position 6,512,901 of record NC_043702.1, read on the forward strand.
GCCGCACGAGGACGGTCAGTTTTAGAACAATCCTTTATACGCAGAAGCTTGGGACCCTTCCTGTGTTTTGTGCGCGGGCTCATCTGGAGAATCCAGGAGGACGTGGGAACTGGTCTCAGCTGGAGCAGGCCAGGGGCAGGAGCTCAGGGGAGCCAGTGAAGTCACAAGGGTTGCTAGAAACAACAGTGAAAGAGGAGGAGGAGGAACAGCTTCCCTCCACCAGCACCTGCCCGAAGGCCTCCCCGGGCCCAGGCTCTCAAACCATCCCGGGGTGTGCACACAGCGCCCCCTCCAGGCCTTCTGGTCTTTTTCACTCCAAAGGGTCGCAGTTCTGGCTTCTTCCCTGCTGTGCTCTGAGCAGCTCAGCCGCTATTTTAACTCTCTCTCTAAAGTATACAAGCTAGGATTCCCAGGAAGCGCGGAAAACGAAGGACCTGACCTGAGAGCCAGGACCAAGCTGCTGGGAGGGGGCAGACGGCCTGGGGCTGCGGTTGGTCTGGGGGGACCTGCGTTGCTCTTGCGGCTCCCTGGGGTTCCTGGGGGCGCTGGAGGCACGGGTCCGGTGCTCACAGCCCATAGCCGGGCCCGGCTGACCGGATCAGGCCCCAGAATAATCCAGCCTTGGGCTGGGAGCCCCGACGGCTCGGCCGCTCTCCTGGGCCGCTCTCCTGCGCCCCTGGCCACACTTTAGTCTAGGCGGGAGTGCAGGGGGGCGGGCCCCGGGCACTTCGAGGGACAGAAGCTGGGACGGGGAGGGGGTGTGGGGACCGGGGCTGTGCGGGGACCCCCCACGCGCGCACTCCGGTTCCAGCTGGCGGCGCCGCGCACGTGTCGCGAGTTGTCGCTCGCCCGGCTCGCCCCCACGAGGACGCACGGACACACTGGAGACACCGGGGCGCCACCGAGCGCCGAGTCGCGCCGCGGTGGGGGCGCGGCCCCTTTATTCGTTTCAGGAGGCGGAAAACTTCCTCAGCGCGACGACCACGAGCGCCAGCACCACGCAGGTGGCCAGCAGCGCGGCGATGACGATGGCCGCGATGGCGCCGGGCCCCAGCGAGCCTGCGGAGGACGGAGGGCCGGTCA
>NC_043702.1:6514083-6616379 GCF_006229205.1 Suricata suricatta
CAGACGCTCCCCCGCCGTGCTGTCCTCCGGGCTTGGCGCGGCGGTGGGGGCCGGGGGCCCGGTGGCCTCGGGCTCCCCGGCGGGGCTGGTGCTCTCCACGGGGCCTTCTCCCGACGGCAGCTCGGCGGGCTCGTTCCACAGGGTGGGCGCGGGCTCCTGCGGGCCCTCGGCTGCAAGGCCAAGGACAGGCGCTGGGGCGCGGGCGGGGACGTGACCCTGGCAGCGGAGCTGTGTGCGGGACCGAGGCGTCACGCCCTCCCGTTGCGCCCGGGCTCCGGAGCGCCTACCGGGGCCAGGCTGCTGCCAGACTGAAGGAGGGGGAGGGTAAGGGGACCAACGGGTTCTCTCGGAAAACTCAGCAGGGGCGCTTCACCCCTCCTGGCACCACCTGCGGCCCCCCTCATCTGAACTGCAGGGCTCTGGAGGCCTGCGGGCCACGACATTTGTGAGGTCCCTTCCCCCGCAAGCAGTCACAGGCGGCCTCCGCCCTGGAGAAGAGTGAACACTGCCCCAGCGGCTGCCCGCGCGTCCCTGGGTCACCGTTTCCTCCCCAGGCGTCACCCCTGCGACTCCCTCCGGCACAGACGAGCCAGAGCCAAGCTGCTTACAGACTCACCAGCGCCCAGAGGGGGGCTGCCCTGGGAAGACACACAGGTCTTTCCTGCTAATGGTGCCCACCTGGGGCAAATCAGGAGGAGGCATCCGCCAAACCCAAATTCGAGGTCAGCCTTCAAATAGCTGCTTTCAGAAACACCCAGGTCAGGAAAGACAAAAGTCGAGACGTGTTCCAAACAGGAGACTAAGGAGGAGCGAATGCAGCAGGCATGCGTGGATGAGGGCACTGCGGTCAGTCCGCGGGGGAAGCAGGACTGTGTAGCTCGGATAATAGCACTGTATCCGTGTCTGTGTGCTGTCTGGTTACGATAGAAAAGATCCTTGTTCGTAGAAGCATTTCAGGGCAGAAAGGCATGAGGTCTACAACTTACTCTCAGACGGTCAGCATTCAGATCAGCGGGGTAGAGACAGGAAGAGGAACAACTATGGCAAAAGTGAGTCTAAGCAGAGCTCACTGGATTATTCTTGCAAGTTTGCTGTCAACTTGGAATCTTTTCCCAAATGGTACAGGAGTCCCCAGGCCCTGCCCCGGCGGCCTCTCCCAGGCCCGGGCAGGTCCGTCCTGAGGCTCAGCCTGCAGGCAGGGACTGCTGTCCTGCTCTCTAGGCATCACCCAGCCAGCATCCCTTTTCAGAAAACACTCCTGGGCCAGGAGCCATCCTGGGGGCAAAAGGTGCCTGGCACCCAGTGTGGGGGAAGCTTCCCATTCGAAGGACCTGAGGCTGAACTGTGATGCCCATGTCTGCTCCCCCCCCCCTTGCCAGCTGCAAAGACCACACTGTGAGGAGGGGGAAAGCAACCCTGTCCGGGCTCCTTTGTCACTACCCAGGGCGGGGCGGGGGAGGGGGAGTGGAGGGGTCTGGAAGCCTTGTAACTGCTATGAAAGTGCCAGGCCCCCAGACTCGCTCGCCTCAGGCCCCCAGGGCCTAGGCCAGAGGAAGAGCCTGAGAGTGCTCACCACTTAGGCCCTGAAGTGTGGGGCTTGCAGAACGCCTATCATTCCTGGCCCCCACTTGGCTCTCCATACGCCCACGGCAGGGAAGCCACCACAGGGCTCCTGGGTACCAGGCCCAGCCAGCCTGGGTGGCATCTGGGGACTGGGCTCTCCGGAGTAGGTCCAGGTAAGCATCTCCTTCTGCCCTTTGCCAGAGCCCAGGAGCCATCTCCGGAGGGGAGTGCGCCCTCAGGGCAGGACAGCTGGGGACACATCCAAGCCTTCTCCTCGTCTGCTCCCAGTAACCCAGCCTCACTCTGCAGCTCCCTGGATTCTCCTGGCCACACACTCTAGCTCGGTTCACTCACCCCTGCTGTGTGTAACACCCCCCCCAACCCCTCCTCCAACACTCAACTGGTCCCTGAAGCTTTAGGGGCTGAACCTGTGGGCTTCCCAATCAAGAGGGCGGGGTCCATCATGTTGTCACCCCGGGACCCCAGTAGACTGACCTCATTCCCCTCTCCCCGACTTCACGTCCCCATCTGTGAAATAGGGGTTGGGCCACGCCCCTCGTGCCCTACACAGGTGGTAACCGTGCTGCCATTGCTGTCATCAGCCGCCGCCTCGGCCCCAGGGGTCCTCTGGCAGGACACAGGCTGGCCAGGTCTGTGCATGGCCCATGCTGCAGCTGACCAGCATGGAGACCCCGGAGGCTGGTCCGGGGCTCATCTGCACCCAAACACCCAGCGCCCCAAAGGCCTGCCAGCTCCCTGCAAGCCCAGGGCAGTGCCCGGCAGCATTTGCAGCCGAAAACTGCAACCCGGACTCAGCCAGCCGCCTTCAGCCACCAGGAAGGGGACAGAGCACTCTCTTACACACATCTACTGGCCTCTCTAGTCTCTCAACTTGCTGTAATAAAAGGGAAAAACAAAGTTTAAAGGCAATAACCCGCCTTGCCCCCAAATCTATCTCAGGAGTCAATAACAGAAACAGTTGTCAGAGAGGCCCTTTCTGAAGTGCAGTGAGGATGAGGAAAAGCAAGCCAGACAGAGGGCCCTGCGTGAGCAAAGGCATGGAGCCCATGGGCAGACAAGGTGAGCTGTGAGCCCCGCGGGGGACCTGCGAGGACATCTAAGCTCCAAGGACCAGAGTTCGCAAGGTCCTGTGACTCTGACCAAGGAAACCAGGACAAGCAAGGGGCCCGGGGACACTGCCAAGGGCACCGCTGCCAGCCGCCCTGCCTTTCGGTAAATAGGTTTAACACTCCCTCTGACCACTGGGCCCCGAGGCCAGGCACCCGTGCTCACAGACGGCCTTTGTGCCAGCCATGAAGGGCCTTTTCATCCCTGGCCTGGCCTCCCGCCTGCTCAACCTGGCTGCTCCCCCTACCCCGTAGCGGCAGCCACAGGCGACCAACGGGGAGGACGGCAGGCCGGGCCTGGAGCTCGGCCATGGGGCCGCTCCTTCCCTGCCCGCCTGCCACAGGACCCCAGCCCACCGAGCAAAGGGCAGGGGGCCTGCTGCGCCTTGTACACACCTGCTCAGAGCTTCTGGCCCAAAGTGGGGTAACTGAGAGCCTCCCAAACATCCTCCCTCCCAAAACGGCAGGAAGACCGACAGCTGGCCAAACCCCGAAGACTCCGGGCGGAGCTGGCCTGCCTGTTCCTCGGTAGGACACGTGGAGGGAGGTGAGGCCGGGTGAGGTCCCAGAGATGCCAAACACGTCCCCAAACATTCCTGTGGCAGTGGACAAAGCCCACCCACCCGGGCTGTGTATGCACAGTCTGATCCTGGGCCTCTGGCCAGCACCTGGGGCTGGGGAACAAGACACTGGACAGCAGCTCCCCAGCCGGGCCCAGAGCTGGGCAGGCCGGCGCCAGCCCCTCCACTTCTCCCCACTGGGACCGCTGGGCAGGGCTGGGGTGGGGCTAGGGATCTGCAAGGACTGGTCCCAAGATCCAGTCCATAGAACGCCACCCTACACTTGGGTCACTTCCCCAACTCCTGGGGCTGCACGCCAGCCCCTCATCTTCCCAGCGGGCACAACTCCCACCTAGAGGGACGCCGGGCACCACCCCAGCCCGTGTGAGAGGTGGTTCTGCCCTGAGACCACCCTGCACCCAATGGGGGGGCTGGGGATATTTATACATGTTCCCCCAACATTCACTGAGTACTACAGGATGCCTGGCCTCAAAGCTCACGTATCTGAACTTGGTAGGCCCACATCCCTGCGAGGGAGGCAGGGGCCCTGACCATGGTTATCACCACAGCATAGATGAGGAGAGGTGCAGAGAGGCTGAGGCACGGTCGGAAGAGAGCACCAGGCTGCGGGCACCTTCCCAGGACATCTAGAGGCAACATGCCACCCCCCACTTCTTCTTGGTGTGTGCACTTGGGTGTGGCTGTCCCACCAGGCCTCACGCCCCCACCCCTACTCTCCCCAGGGCCTTAGATCCACAGACATTCCCAAAATACTGCGGAGAAGGTCTCCAGGGGTCTCTCCTCCCACTCATTCCTCCGGCCCCAGGACCACCCCCACCAGGGGCCCTGAATCACTCCTGTGGCCCAGCTCACAGCCCGCAGAGAAAGGTCCTCCATGAGCTATCTGCTTTTTCTCTCTCAGGCCTTGAAGCTGGCCCGGGACAGCCCTTCCCAGCAGAGGGCCCTAGAGCCATGCCCGGACCAGGGCTGAGGTCCGGCGAGCCGGCCGCCCTGAGCCTGGTGGGACCTTCCTCCTCACTGAACCCCAGACCCAGACATTTTGACCTAAGTACAGAGCCCAAGTCCAGTGCCCTCGTCATGGTTCTGCCAAGGAGTCTCAGGCCCTGTGCTCTCGCTGGAGTTTTTCCCGGGCTGGATCTTCACTCTGAAAGGACATTTCAGAAAGCCAGCAGAGAAGGGCTTGCAAGGTTGAAATGTAAAAGGGCAGGGCTCTGTGGTTTTCTGTCTAGGAGCCTGGGGCCTCTGGCCCCTCCGCCAGCTGCCCCTTCCTGCCTGGAAGCCTTCGGGTTTGAGCGTGCTGAGGCAATGCCCATGCCCCACGGGCAGCTAGTGTCCCTGGCCCCGCCGCTTAGACGGCCCTCCTGCTTCAGGGGCCACCGTCCCACGGCCAGCCATCCCCAGGGTGTCAGCACGACTCCTGGCAGGAGCCCTCCACACACCGCCCCGAACACCCCATATCCTGTGCAGGAAGGGCTTCTGCCCAGCGGGCAGTGGAGAATCCGGCTCAAGGTGCTTCTGGGCCCTGGGTGGCTGGTGGCAGCAGAGCTGAGGGGGCGCCCTTACCTGTGAGCACTGCAGGGGCCAGGACCCCGGACAGGAGCAGCAGCGCCACGCGCAGGGCCGGACACACTGCCATCCTGGCCTGTGAGCGGGGCGGCTGGAGAGCGGGGCGGCTGGAGAGCGGGGTGCACGGAGGACTGAGCTAGTGAGCTTCAGAGCGGCGGGAAAGAGGCGTCGAAGGGCTGGGAAGGGTTTGCATCAATGCAAACTCTGTCCTCCTGGGACACCGTGCCCGCCCCCCACACATAAGCGCGTGCGCGTGTACACACACACACACACACACACAGCAAAGCTTACGGAACGGACTGCTTTCCTGAACTCCAAAGTAGCCCCACCCTCTGAGAGGGAAAGAAAGAGGAAATTGCTCTCTCCCCCTCTCTCCCATGCCACCCCCCCATAGTTTCTCCCTCCCTCCCTCTCTCACACACACACTCACTCACTCCTCAGCCACTGGAAGTAAGAGATTCTCGCACCTCAGCGTGCAAAGAGACTCACCCAGGACCTTGGAAGTGCAGATGCCGCCAGCACTCTGCCTGAGCCGGTCACGGGTGGGCCCTGGGGTCCGCATCCTCGTGCCTGCGGCCCAGGCTCCGGAGGCCGAGGCCCGGGCAGTGAGCACTGCGCAGTCTGCTCATCCCGGGGCTCTCGATGCTGGTGGGGAAAGCACTCAACAGAGCTTGTGAAAGAAGCACTTTTAAAGCAGTCTCAATGCAAACCCTCAGCAGCACGAGTCTCTTTCCAGAACACCCCTTGTCATTAAACACCCTGTGCTCCTTCTCCTTGCTCTCTGTGCTCCCAGGTGCCTGAGCCTGGGATGCCACCTGTGGGCTCCAGGACACGAGCGCCCAGCCTGGGTCTGGTGCAGAACTTCAGCCCCACTGCCCACGGCCTCCCCAACAACTCCAGGGATAGCTAAAAAGTATGTCCAGGGCGCCTAGGTGGCTCCGTCCGTTAAGCGTCTGACCTCAGGTCAGGTCATGATCTCACGGTCCATGGGGTCGAGCCCCGCATCGGGCTCAGTGCTGACCACTCAAAGCCTGGAGCCTGCTTCGGATTCTGTGTCTCCCTCTCTCTCTACCCCTCCCCCACTCGCACTCTGTCTCTCTCAAAAATAAGCATTAAAAATAAATGAAAAGTATGTCCAGTTTTAATGTGTCCAAACCAACCCTGACTCCACTGCCTTTCCAGTCCTGCTCAGTCAGTGGAACCCCAGCCTCCAGCCTTCCAGATGTCCCAGCTACACTATTAAAAGTTACCGAAGGCTTCTCCCTCCCTTACTCTGTCTGAGAAAGTTTACCCAGCACCCCTTATCTCGCACCTTTCATGCTTTCCCCTTGCTCTTAGAAAAACCACCCTAAATAACGGCTTACTTTGGCCCTGCTTAGTGTTCCTGTCCATTGGCCTTGACTAGGTTCCTGCAACACAGCAAACGTGGTCCTGCCTCAGGGCCTTTGCTCTTGCTGTCTCCTCTCACAGAAAGTCCCTCAGCTCATTATCACCATTCAGGTCTCAGCTCTAGTCGGCCAACCTCCCATCTACCCACCACATCACTGAATTCCTTCTTCGCACTTACCTTTACATGACACTCATTTCTTTTGTTTTTTGTCTGTTAATTTTTAAAGGAATAACCTACTGTGAAATGCACAAATCCTAGGTTTACAGCTTGTGGAGATTTTATTCATGTAGACACCAGTGTAAACACCACCCAAATCAATACAGAACAATCCCAACACACCAGCAGGGTCCTTCCGGCCTCCATCCCGCTAAGTACCTCCAGGGCACAATTTTGTCTTCTGTCACCAAAGGTGAGTTTTGTCTACTCTTGAACGTCAGATAAATGGGATATAAACTCATGTCTGGCTTTTGTTGTTGTTCAACATCCTGAGATTCACCCATACATTGCTGCATGTAGCAGCAGTTCATTTGTTTTTATTGCTGAATAGTATTCAATTATATGAATAGGTCACAACTTTTAACCTTTCTTTTATCCACTTGGCCATTAATCTGTGTCCATTTAGATTATTTCCAGGTCTGAACTTTTATGAATGCAGCTCCTATGAATATTCTTGTACATGTCTTTTAGGGAACATATACTTTAACTTCTCTTGGTTATAAATCCAACGGTAGAATTGTTAGGTCAGAGGGTAGGTGTAATGTTTAGCTTCTGTAGATGTTGCCAACAGTATTCCAAAGTATTCATCCCAGTTGTTCCACACTTTGGCACACCTGGCTGCATTGCCAGCCTTTTGTTCCTTTTTTAATTTCTAGCCAAACTGTAGGTATGTAGTGGTGTCTCACTGTGGTTCCATTTCCATGACTGACAGTTGAGCACCTTTTCATATTTATTGACCAAAGGCATATCCTCTTTTGTGAATGGTCTGCTCAATTCTCTTTGCTCATTAGGGTGGTCTATTTTTGTTCTGCGTATTGTATACCAAGATAAAAATCCTTTGTCAGGTGTAGATAATGCCTTTAGATGAAGTGCTCATTGGCTGTCTCTCCCGACACTGTGACCATAAATCCAGAAGAGCAGGACCTGTGTTTTATTCACTAGTGCATTTCCAAAACCTAGGGCCACCATGCCCAGCACGCAACAGGAACTCAATATTTGGATTCAACTCGTTGAGATTTCTGGGAGAGAGTTAACTTTGAGCATCTTCTCATTTGCTTATTCATTTGTGTTGCTGTTTTGCTCCCAGTCTCCTGTCCTCAACTTTCTGCGCACTGCAATGTAACGTAACAACATAAAGTAGTCAGATCCCCAAATTACATTCTGAGACTTCCTTACTGGCGGACTTCCATTTAGCATCTACCAACGGGAGGCACTGTTGTGTGATGGAAGGTGGGTGAAGAAAAGTGATACTTTCTGCTAATTTTTTTTTTAATGTTTATTACTTATGTGGGAGGGGGGGCTGAGAGGGAAAGAGAGAATCCCAAGTGGGCTCTGTGTTGATAGTGCAGAGGTGACCCCACCACTCCGGGATCATGACCTGAGCCAAAATCAAGAATCGGGGACACTCCACTGACAGCAACCCAGACGCCCCTGTTCAGTTATCTGACGGCAACCCTGGCCACAGCAGCGCTGGCTAAGGGTCAGGTGGTGGTGGCTTCAGGGGCAGCCACGTGAAGTTGGAAGGACAGGCTCTGGGTCCCTGCCGGGCAGACTAGTCAGCAGAGCTGTGGCCTGAGCAATCTCTCTCCAGCCCTGGCTGGTGTTGCCTAGTTGCAGTTATCTCCTTATGAATAACCTTGCCTTCTCTCTTTTGCTCTTTCAACCCTTTAGACATCCTTATAACATCCCTGCATTAAATCTTTTCTGTTGGAAAGACCTAGAGTGAACTCTAAGTCAGACACTGGCCAATACAAAGCTTTGCAACTGGAATGGTCCTGAGAAACAGGCCCTAAAAAGATGTGTTTCTGTGTTTGGTTCCTCACCATGTTTGAGAGTGAATTCAGAGAAGTATAATTCATTGCCTGTAGAAAATCAGGTCTGGTAACATAAGTCATAGCATGCCATATGTTAAGATTTGTAGTTTTAGGGCACTTGGGTGACTCAGCCACTTGAGCGTCCAACTTCTACTCAGGTCATGATCTCACCGTTCTTGAGTTCGGGCCCCACCCTAGGCTTCACTGCTGTCAGCATGGAGCCTGCTTCAGATCTTCTGACCACCTCTCTCTGCCCCTCCCCGGTTTCGCTCTCTCTCTCAAAAATAAATATTAAAAAAAAAAAAGAACTATAGTTGTTTTGCATGAAGTGCCTACTTAAGACAAGACCAAGTTTAGATGGTGCACTTGATGTTTATGGTGGTGATCAACAAGATGGTGAAATGCATTGGCTTTTTATTGCATTGGGTGCCCACAGAAAACTAGTTCAGGCCTTAAATTTGAAAGCCAAGTCATGTTCAGAGAACTAGAGCACTTCTATGGCAGTCTTAAAAAATATTTCTTGTAAATACAAAGCATAATTGGCGATAAATCATGCCTCAAATTTGCATGGGTTGCAGAGCTACAATCTAGAATTCAGAGTCATTGCAGTTCTTAGGTGAAATCTATGCACCGATTGGAAAGGAGTGAGACCTTGAGATTTGAAATGGGGATATTTGGGTAGACTCAAACAAATCTGAGGCTCTTCACTCACAAATCCTCAGGCCTCCCTTGCAGAAGCAGCAGACTCCTTAGAGAAAATGGCTAATTCTAAATCTGGAAAAGGAAATGTCATTGATGAGCCTAGACTATTTCATGCCAAAGAAAGAAGTACTCAAAAAATGATGGGGATATGGCAAAGGGACCCATAAGCCGACTTGGAAGGGCACCAAATGGATAATCCGCATGAAAAAAACATATCAGATTGTAACCTACAGTGTGTGCACGTGCACGTGGGCATGTGTGTAAATCTCTTCCTTTTGGTAGAGTGCCGATATATAAAAGGAAAGCTTGGTAAGTATTAATTGTTCAATTAAGAATCAGTAGCTACTAAAACTAGTGGATAAAAGTTTGAGAGGAATTGGGTATTTACAAAGTTTCAAAGTATCTCGCATTAAGAAAAAAATCGTATGGTGGAGAGACCTCACAGACCCCACCTTAACCAAGTGATTAAAATTAAATCACCAGTAATGGCTGAAACCAACATCATAGGAACAGTGATAAGATACATTGAGGACATAAGGTCACTTCCGTATTGTTCCTGCCTAACTGCATAATCTCAATCAAATCCTGAGAAAACATCAAACACAAATTGAGAACATTTGATTAAACAATTGTCTTGCACCTTTAAGATGTGCCAAGACATGAAAGAGGAGCCATCATTCAAGAACTTGACCGCTCAGTACAAAAGTGGTCATGGATGGCAACCTGCACCTTTTTACTTTTTCTTTATGAAAGTTATTAGCAGAATTGGTGAAATATGAATGAAACCTGGATACTAATTAATAATGTTATATCATTTATTTCCTAATTTTAATTATACTGTGGTCACGTAAGAAAATGTCCCGGGGTGCCTGGTTGGCTCAGTTGCTTAAATGCTTGACCCTTGATTTAGGCACAGGTCATGATCTCATGGTTCATGAGATCAAGCTCCACATCAGGCTCTGCACTGACAGTGTAGGGCCGGCTTGGGATTCTCTCTCCCTCTCTCTCTGCCCTTCCTTCTGCTCACATGCATGCTCTCAAAATAAATAAGTAAACTTAAAAAAATAATTAAAGGACAAAAAATGCCATTGTTTCAAAGAAGCACACCCTGAAATGGGTAAGGGGTAAAGGGACATGATGCCTACAGTTTTACTTCCAAATGATTCATTAAGTTACTGAGAGTCATTATTGTGTAGTTATCAAGAAAAACTGGTAAAGGAGACATGATGTTAGCGGTTATGTTGGAGTTCCTTCTACTGTTCTTGCAGGGTTTAAGCCTAAAATTATTCAAAATAAAGTCCCCCTTCCCCCCAAAAGTCACTATTTTTCAATGACAAATGCAATAATAGGACCTAGACAATGACCACTGAGGGATGTTAAAACTGCTACATGAATGGTCAATATAATGGGTGACTCGACAGCCTTGGAACCAACTGATGAATTTCAACGTAACGAGAAAAATGGGAAGACCAGCCTCTGTGCCCGATAGGGTGCAACAGGATTACACCACGCCAGTGATGCTGCATTCTTGGAGGGTGCGGGGGAATCAATGTAGTCAAGCCTCTAGGTAGGACTTCTAATTTACGGAAAACATGAGATGAACAGATTGACCCTATATAGATGCTCCTTGCTGAATCCAAAATAGGAGATGTTCCATGGATAAACGATCCAGTTTTTCAACTTCTTTTTTGAGGAGGAACTGGATTGCAACCAAATGCAAAACCATAAACTTCATTTTGATTTTGAGTCAAACTTTTATAAAAACATTTTAATTTTTTAATATTTATTTAATCTTGAGAGAGAGAGAGACAAAGCAGGAGTGGGGAAGGGGCAGAGAGAGAGGGAGACACAGAATTGGAAGCAGGCTCCAGGTTCTGAGCTGTCAGCACAGAGTCTGATACGAGGCTAGAACCCACAAACTGTGAGATCATGACCTGAGCCGAAGTTGGGCGCTTAACCAACTGAGCCACCTGGGCACCCCAAAATCACAGCTTTAAGACAATCTGAGAAAATCTTATATGGACTGGACATGAATATTAATTATCAATATTACTAATATAATTGCATGGAGTCTTTTTTTTAAAGAGGCATCCTTATCTGTTACCATACACACTAAAATATTTGAGTGACACATCTAGAATTTGTCTTAAAATAGTCTAAGGGTAAAAAAGGTGAAATAAAAAAACAAAATTAGTAAAATCTCAATTGTTGAATCTAGGTTATGTTGGGTAGGAGTCTGTTACACTAGTTGCTATAACTGTGTCCCCCAAGATTCGTATGTTGAGGCCCTAACCCTCGAGTGATGGTGCGTGGAAGTGAGGCTTTTGGGTGATGATTAAATGGGTTAGAGTAGGTCATGATAATGGAAAAGAAGGATGATATTTAAAAGATCAAAAGATGACAAAGGGTTAGTACCCAAAACACATAAAGAACTGATATGCAGAGGCACCTGGTGGGCTCTGTCAGTGAAGTGTCCAACTTCGGCTCAGATCATCATGATCTCAGGGCTTGTGGGTTCAAGCCCCGCGTCGGGCTCTGTGCTGACAGCTCAGAGCTTGGAGCCTGCTTAGGATTCTGTGTCCCTCTCTCACTCTGCTCCTCCACTGCTCATGTGCTCACTCTCTCTCTCTCTCTCTCTCAAGAATAAATAAAATATTTTTTAAAAATTAAAAAAAACGGTTATGCAGAAGACGTGAACAGACATTTCTCCTAAGATGACATCCAGATGGCCAACAGACACAGGGAAAGACGCTCAGCATCACTCATCATCAGGGAAATGAGAATCACCTCACACTTATCAGAATGGCTAAAAGCAACGCCACAAGAAACAGCAGGTGTTGGTGAGGATGTGGAGAAAACACTCATGCACTGTTGGCGGGACCGCAAACTGATACAGCCATTCTGGAAAACAGTATGGAGTTTCCTCAGAAACTTAAATATAGAGCGGTCCTATAATCCAGGAATTGCACTGCTGGGTATTTACCCTAAGAATACAAAAGCACTAATTCAAAGAGATACATGAACCCCTATATTTACAGCAGTATTATCTAAGTAGCCAAATGATGAAAGCGCCCCGTGTCCATCGACAAACGAATGGAGAAAGATACACACACACCTCCTTTATACAGAAGAATGAAATCTTGCCATCTGCAATGACGTGGTTGGGGCTTGAGAGTAGGATGCTAGTGAAGTCAGAGAAAGACAAACACCATGTGACTTCACTTAAATATATAGTTTAAGAAACGAAACAAAAAAGAAACAGAACAAATGAGCAAAGCAGAAAAGAGAGAGACAAACCAAGAACCCGACTCATACCTAGAGAACAAGCTGGCGGCTGCCAGCAGGGAGGTGGGCGGGGGTGAGTGAAGCAGGTGGAGGGAGCACACTTATCATGATGAGCACGGAGTACTGTACAGAATTGTTAAACCGCTGCATTGTACGCCTGAAATTAACAGAACACTGCAGATTAGCTATACTGGAATTGAAATAAAAATCTTCAGGGGCGCCTGGGTGGCTCAGTCGGTTAAGCCTCTGACTTCGGCTCAGGTCAGATCTCATGTTCGTGGGTTCAAGCCCTGCGTCAGACTCTGTGCTGACAGCTAGCTCAGAGCCTGGAGCCTGCTTCTGGTTCTGTGTCTCCTTCTCTCTCTGCCCCACCTCCTCTCGTGATCTGTCTCTCTCTGTATTAAGAATAAATAAAACATTAAAAAAATTATTAAAAAAAATAAAAATAAAAAAAATAAAAATCTTCATTAAAAAATTCTTTATATACATGAAAGATCAATAGATGGATAAAAAGAAAAAAAAGACAGGAAACCGCCCTGCCACCCAAGAACATGGCACGAAGATGCGGGTCTGCAAACCAGGAAAGGGCCCTCACTGGACCCAGGATCTGCTGGCCCTCGGATCGTGCGCCTCCCGCACTCTCTAAGACACTAGTCTGCTTCTATGTGGGTTTGAAATTTCTTATTAAAAAGAAAACCTGAATTTGGGGGAGAAAGCTAATCAAAGACAAATGTTGCAATGACCCCAGGACTATTAAGGACTCAGACCCCTCAGGAATGAAGGTTCAGGTCACCCCTACTCCAAGCTGCGCGGCCGGTAGAGGGCAAAAGGAACATGGAGCGGGCAGGAAGAAAGAAGTTGTACAAATATCACCCACAGCCTTGTGAGTGGGTACGCAGCAGCGGCGTCTGTTTTATTCCTTGCTTATTCTAGGTGGGATCACCCTCTTCTCAAGATGGCTCTTTTTTTTTTTTAAAGATTTATTTTTAAGTAATCTCTGCACCTACTGTGGGGCTTGAACTCACAACCCCAAGGTCAAGAGTCGCATGCTCCGTCAACTGAGCCAGTGATGTGCCCCGTCCTAAGTTCTTTTATATATACATTTGTAGATATGTCAATTGTTCTATTTTTTCCATATTCGTACGCGCATGCACACGTGCACATGCGCGCGTGCACACACACAGGATCCAGGTGAGATTATAAGTAAGTGGAGAGACACTGGTATCCCCTAGAAATGGACAGAATGACTGATGGGATTACTTGATACTGTGTTAATGGTTTCCTTTCAAATGGCCGGTTTTTCAGTAACCTTACCTTTTCCCACTTTTGCTACCAACCTTTCCAACTCCAGTTTTTGTTTTGTTTTTTTCCTCATTTGGTTGAAAAGTTATAGGGTGGTTTCTATTTCACAATGGGACGCTAACCTGCTTAATTTCACCTTACCAAAGACAGATAATCAGGTGACTACCCTATATGAGGCTTACCACACTTGCATTTCAACTTGGGTCTGCTTCAGTAAAACTGCAAAGGGTGCTGACCATGCACATCCAGGACCCACGCTGAAAACACAGCACAAAACCTGAAAATACCCTGGGTAAGCAGTAGGCTGCAAGGCACGCGTGTACAGAGGCACACACAGACCACACTCACATACTGCAGAGATCAGAGCTGAGTGAAACCTGCCAAGCAACGGTTCCCCACTCAGACATCCCACTCAGAATTTAAAAATAGGGCTGCCTCGGTGGCTCAGTCAGTTAGGCGTCTGACTTTGGCTCAGGTCTTGATGTTGCGGTTCGTGAATTCAAGCCCCATGTCGGGCTCTGTGCTGACAGCTCAGAGCCTGGCGTGGAGCCTGCTTCAGATTCTGCATCTCCCTCACTCTCTTCCCCTTCCCCATGCACACTCTCTCTTGTAAATAAAAGAAAGACAGACAAGGAAGGAAGGGAGGGATGGAGGGAACTTAAAAATCATTTCCAATGCTGGGTCCCACTCCAAACTGAAACTCTAGGTCATCGAACTCAAGGACTAATTTTTGCTTCAAGGTCCACAGATGATCTGGTGCCCGCTCACATACAGCCTCCTAGAACCCATGCCACATTGCCTCCCTGAGAACTATTTCTTTGCACTAATTTTAAGATGTCCAAGGAAAAGTTTACCCCTACTTGATCTACTGAACCTGCATGAGCCACAAACTCCCTTCTCCCCTGCAAAATGGCCCACAAATAGTAGTCGTCCATCATTTATGGACCGGGCACCATAATACGCTCTTGCATTGTAACTTATTGGTCACAACTACTTGATAGTTTCCATTTCACAGACAGGGAAACAAATACTTGCCCAAAGTAGGTGGCAGGACTACTATTCCAATCTGACAGCTTGACTCGAGGACGTCCATTCCCAAGACCACTTGCAGGTCCAATCCATAGAGAACCTTTAAAAAAACCACCCAAAACCCAGACTCTGGGTAGAACCGGGAGATTCTGGACACAACAGGCTGGGGCTTTGGAAACTGCTCAGGGTTCCCAGCTCGGCATTAAGAATGGAAACCAGGGCCCATTCTGAGCCCCCTCATTGGAAAAGACAGAGGTCCTTGGTCCACAGGTAAACGAGGGTAGTTGCTAAGATTCCTTTCCCACGGTCAAAGTGCACGCACAAACTATCCCAACCTTGCGTGACTCCAAAACAGAACACTAGAGAAAGTTACGATTGGAGACTGCTAACCGCCAACGCAGTATCCATTCTCCCCAGGGCTTAGAGACAAACCCCGGTGGCATTTCGGGTGGCAGCACACTCCACTGAAAGCCCCAGACTTCCAGCCTTTCTCGCAACTAACTTTAGTTATGTATTTAGGATCTGATCAGTAAGGTTTTTTAAAAAGCTCCTTCTGGGTGCTAGAGGCAGCAGGGAGGTGCGCTCCTTCCTCCTGCCTGGAATCTGGGCTTGATGACTAGTGCTGTAGCAGTCACCTTGGGCCAAGAGTGACCATGAGTAGGGAGGCCACCATCAGGATGGTGAAACAAAAGCAGCCTGGACCCTGAGCCACATGCCAGCCTTGGATCGATGACCTCCAGCTTTCACCTGAGAAACCGTCTGGTTTTACTCCGCTTTTTGCCTTCTCTTACATGCGACCAAACCTCCTACTGACCCCCTGACAATGTTCAGAGCCACTTCTCAAATAAATTCAAAAGACAAAGTAGTTTTAGGTCCAAGGATGCCAACCTACCACTCAAGTACACAAATCTTTGGAAACGATGGCTCTGCTTAAGACCAGCTGGGCTGAACGTAGTGTTGACACTATTTTGAGTTTTGTCCTCAGGCAGCCATCACGTTGCCAGCGATGACAGGGGAGGCAGTGACAGGTTCGGGCTACAGAGCAGCACTGAAGGAAAGAGCCCACTGCTCTTCCCTGTGCTGTCCCTCCTGCGCATGAACCACAGCGACACTGTTTTCGTGGCCAAACATCCCACTGATGAATCCCTGGAGGGAAGCTGCCCTCTCAGAGATTCCCAGTCGAGCACTGGGATCGCCACAAGTTGCACAGGGTCATCGCTCCCAGGACACCTACGACACCCCTAACAGAAACCCCGCACACCCGGCTGCCTCAAGGTCCCAGGTTCCCCGCGGTCCCAGCAAGCACTGCTTCCTCGCCAGGAAACGCCTGCGCTCCAGCAGGCCAGGTCCATCTCCAGAGCTGAGCTACTCCTTTTTGCTCCAAGAAGCCATCAGGTAGGAGGCCAACTTCCATCTGGAATGTGCTCTTGGTTCTAAGTTATGACCTACTGAATGTGCACGCCTGGTGCTCTTGTGAGGAAATTCTACTTCTCACACTGGAAGCACAAGAAATACGTTCATTGCACAGAAGCATTTCTGTCATACAGACGTTTTATTTTTTATTAATAACAGAGAGGGCATTTTGTATAAATTTCAATGTCTTAATCTGATCAATTTAAAAAATAGTGTATAAAAGGACCCACACACCACTATTTACATATACAATGGTTGCCTATAAGAAAAATCACTAAGATAAAGCCAGAAGTGCTATTACCTATCCTAAATTAACTTAGAGCCAATGAAGAGTTAAAATTCCTTGATGTGCATGCGTAACTCATCCCGTGCAGAACATCTCCCGCCCCGCAGGCCCCCCGACGATGAGCCGTCACCACATCTCGCATCAAGGCTAGGGGGAGTGCCATGCGCCCAGCCCCCCGAGTCTGGGGGGGGGGGGGTGTGCGGACCCTGACGGAATAAAGTATCACAGAAGTGACACTACGTAACTTCTGAGTTTAAGTCAGAAAAGGTGATGCAGCCTCTGCCTGGCCCTCCTCCGGGAGCGTGGGAGCCAAGTGCCACCTGAGCCCCCTGCCCTAAAGGCCCTGCGCTCAAGGGGAACGTGCTCCTCCAGCCGCGGGCCAGCTGAGCAGCCGCCGACAACCAGAATCAACTGCCGGCCACGCGGGTGACCCACGTTGGCCAGCCGGCCTAACCAGACGTCCCGAAGATCGCCCCGGCTGACAGCTGACGGCCATCGGAGGAGACCCCACGGGAGAGCGGCCCCCTGAGCCCTTCCCCAAAATCCTGACTCATAAAACTGCCCACAAAACGAAGGGGTTGCTGTAAGTTTGGGGCGGCTCGGTATGCAGCAATGCAGCAACAGGGACGAGAACACCAGCTTCCTGGCGGTAAAGTCCCCATAACACAGTTTTATCTGGGCACGTTCGTTACCCATCCAAACTAAAGTAAGTAAAAGCAAACCATGCACAGAACAAACACTTTAAAACTCGGGAAGGGATAGACCGTGGTGGCTGGAAGGGAGTGAACACACGAGAATGTGAAAAGGAGCAGGACCGAAACAGAAGACCATCCTGGGGGAAGAGTGGCTTCTTTCCACCAAGTGGGAAATTCCTCAAGTAGAAGTGAGGTTCTTGGTTAAGTAAATGGAATGTTCCGTGATAAAAATGACTCTGCCCCCCAAAATGTGCCCGCCCCACCCCAAGTGTTTGTGTTCTATTTATTTTTAGTTTCCTGAACAAGTACACGGTGGGGTCTAGTCTGGAAGGTGTGGGCAGCTCTGGGAGGCACATTCAGGGGCGTGTCTGTGGGGTGAGAGCAGCAGACGGCCCACAAGTCAGCAGAAAGGGACAGTGAGAGGAGTGAAGACATCTGGTCAGACTTACCCGTGTTTACCTTGACCTCTCCGGTCCCGAGCACAGACCCGGCCAGTGTTCCGTGACCTGCAGGAAAAGCCACGCCGCCTCCGGGTCCCGGCCGCCGCGTGTCCGGAGCTTCCCCGCGGGGCCAAGGGAGCCGTTTAGTGCAGAACGGAGCCCTGACGAAGGTGCGCTCAGACAGACCACCACCAGGTTTTATTTAAGTTCCTCTTTATTTTCCTCCACACTGGCAAAAGTTCCGAGGGAGCTTAAAGTTTTGTAAACATTTTAACTATCCCTCTTCCCCACCCCCCACGTCTGAATTTACAAAGCGAAGGAGAGCAGGAGTCCCACCTTTAAATGGTTCCCCATCTCCTCGTGCTATTTGATCCAAAAACTATGTACAAGTCTGTAGCAGTCTCTGTATAGTTATTGTACATGTTTGGGAGGGAGGGAGGCAAGAAGGGATAGGGAGAATGATGATCCAAAAGAATAAAAATAGAAACCAAATATAATCAGCCAAAACCAAACTGCTCTCAGAGCACCTCCAGCCTCCTTCAGGCGACGACCACAGGAAGAGAAGGTCTCTGCCGGGAGGCCCCCGGCCACGGCACTTCTCACCCAGGGACGGACGGTCCGCTGGCTCCAGACCAAAGCGTGACTGGCAATTCCGGGTGACGCTCGTGGGGGGCCGAGGGAGGCAGGCAGAGCACTTGTGTATAAATAGGGCTCGAATACGTTTTTGGCTGAAGCGAAGGGGGACTAGGAGGCCGTGATGAGAAGCCAGAGCCAGACCTCTCTCCCGTCCCTCCCACCCCCCCACCCCAGTGCTTTCTCCTGCGCAGTGGCTTCCATGGATGAAGGTCTTAAAGATGGTCTGGTCTCGTGTGCTTTCTTTTCAGCAAAGGCAAGCAACTGGCCATTCCAGAATCTTTAAACAAAGCCTTACGGGGCCACAGCAAGACACACACACAGCGCTCTGAGGAACCAGATGAAATTCCGGGCTTTTATCAGAAGCAAAAGTCTATCCCTATCCAAAATGAAATTATACAAATTCATACATATGGTAAAGATCCTAGCTGCCTCTTAAACGAGACAAATTTTCAGCAGAAAGGCCCAAAACAAACTGGTCCTAGTCCTCTGAAGTAAAAATATTTATGGGAAAAATCAGTTTTTGTAAGAAAGGAAAAATTAAGAGGAAGTTCTTCTCCCAGGCCATAGGGCATCCTTTGTCCAATCGGGCTGGAGGACGCCAGGGGAGCGCTCAGCTTGCTTGGAAGTCACTATCTAATGAAGAACAACGCGAGTCCTTTCTCCGAAAGGATGCTCAGAAACAACAGGCGAGGGGGGGCACCATCAAACCAATCCACTCTAAACTCCTCCCCGCTCGGGGCCTCTCTGATGCAATCCCGCAGTTAGCAGTGGCCGTGCGGCCTTCAGACTGGGGCGCTCTGCCGGACACGCAAGTCACAGTCCATGGCACTGCTGCTGGCCAATGTCTGTTACCATTAACTCTCTTCATGATTGCACCAGTTAGACCCCTTGCCCTTATGGGGGGGTTAAAAAGAAGAAGAAAAAGAAAACAGAAGGGAAAAAAGTGACATAAGAAAGGAAATAGCTATTGGCAGATCCCAACACACTTTCTGGGACACAGCAGATGAAATCACGGCACAGTAAACAGGTGCTGCCCAAAATCAGCCTTGTTGGGGAGTAATCCCCACTGCCACCCCCAAGACACAGGGTCCGGTCCACTCATCTACAGTCTGAGATGCTCACCAACGAAAGCAGTTTTAAGAATCTTGGGACACAAAGGGCTAGAAGAAAACGCTCGAGATGATGGTTCTGTGATTGGCTGCAGAGTGACAGAGAGTGAGTGGTGAGTAAGTGTTGTGTCCAAAGGTGGAGAATCCATGGTCAGAGAGGAGAAGGAAGGCCAGTCCACTGGCAGGTGCTCAGTAGTCATCCAAAGTCTCGATTTCACCCATATTGAGCCGCTCTGATGAAGCGTTGACTGAAAACCCTGCCGGAAAAAATTGGCAATGAGTGACCACACCGGATGACCGTGGGGCTTGAATTCCCATCAGCGGGATTTACCATGCCATGCGGATACTAAAGAAAGGAAGAAGAAAGGACAAAGGTCCGAGAGTGGTATTCTGCCCTTCCAATGAGAGATTCTTTGTTTTTATTTATTCCTCAGGGTTCTGATATTAAGTTAATCAGGGAGGGGAAAAAATGACTTACAAACTAGTGCCTTAGCGATTCCTGAGAAAAATCCGCCTGTGAGCATGCTTAAGGCCAAGCCAGGCTGGCTAGCGGGGAGAGTTCATTCAGGATGGACACTTTAATAGAGACGGGGGCAGAAGGGAGGGAAAGCGTAACATACACCAAATGCTTTCTAATTTACGGGATGACTGAATTCTAAGTGGGAGCAGTTTTACTTCAGTCCCTCTTGCTATTGGGACTATCTCCCCTGCCCCCCCTCCCCCGCCCCTCACTGGGTCAAAAGCGTTTTCAGAGTTCTGGCCAAGAGCTTTTTGCAAATGGAGCATAGGAGGCCTCAGGGAATACCCACTACCAGATCCTGTGAGCCCTCAGATGCGCTGTCCCAGAGCAGAGAGCACGAAAAGATTAAAGTAGCTTATTCCTAACTCCATCTATTAGAAGTAGACTTGCTAAGGAAGGGATTTCAGGGTTAGCCACATGGATCACGCAAAATGGAATCTGGTTTGGAGAAAGCAGTAAAGGCACCACTGTCAAAGGCAATGATCAGTGCTCACAAACACTACCAACATTTGGAAACCTAAGCCCTCCAGCTACACAGATGTAATCTTTCCACAAACTTCATAACCACAGATAGATGCAGCACCATGAACAGGGCTTCTTTGGAACGAGGGACTCCCGAAAAGCTTCCAGCTCATCTCCCCTCAATGGAATCTCCATCTGTTTCAGCTGCTATTTGAATATCAAAAGTAAACAGACAACACTCTCCTATGTAAAAGCAGTTAGTTGTTAATATTACTTGAGTGTTCTGCCACCTTTAGCTCTTTAAATGTTCGAGTTTTCAAACAAAGACACATTTTATTATTATTTTTTTAATGTTTATTTATTTTTGAGAGAGACAGAGAAAGACTGAGACTGAGCAGGGGAGGGACAGAGAGAGAGGGAGACACAGAATCTGAAGCAGCTCCAGGCTCTGAGCTGTCAGCACAGAGCCCATCGTGGGGCTCGAACCCACAAACCGTGAGATCATGACCTGAGCCAACGTTGGACACATAACTGACTGTGCCACCAGGTGCCCCAAACGAAGACACATTTTAAATGCACCGATAACAAGGGTGGCTGGGGTGGCTCAGTCAGTTAAGTGTCTGACGTTGGCTCAGGTCATGATCTCCCGGTTCGCGGGTCTGAGCCCCACGTCAGGCTCTGTGCTGATAGTGTAGAGCCTGCTTGGGGTACTCTCTCTCTCTCTCTCTCTCTGCCCCTCCCCCACTCTCACTGTCTCTCAAAATAAATTAACTTTAAAAAAAAATTCCAATAATAAACAAAAAAGCCTCACATAGTAAAAACAGCTTCATTATACTACATTCTTGACTCAAAATACCATGATTTGAAAACATAAACCTGACTACTAAGCAAGGGCGCTGTGGCAGAAGCTGCTCGCAAGGCCTCAGGCGGCGAGAGGTTAGGGGTCCAAACTCCAGCCTCGTTCCCACCCACCCACCGTGCTCCCACAGCCCACAAGACTTTCCCCTGGAAAGTAACGAAAGGCTTAGTGTCCCTATTTGAAAGTGACAGTTTAATGAAGAAAGTATAAAACTCAAAGACCAAACAGCTTACGAAATGAGCCATGACTCTATTCTGAAGCAGGTTTCTGACTTCACATGTGTCTCAAGAACAGATGAATTGTAATTAAAAACAACGAGCTACATGTGATAAAAGTAGAAATGTAATAAAAACACAAAATTAGTTTTAATCATGCGAAGACAGAAAACAGCGGCAGCCTAGGGCCAAAAATAAGTTACTCATTCATGTCAGTGTTTATTAATTGGCAGTACATCGACTCCTGGGCTAAGCTTCTGGCAGTCATGGCCATTCACTGGTCATAAAGCCCAGTACAGTGGGCAACACGAAGGGGATTTTAAGCCCACTATGCCTAGTTCTAAAGACCACACTCTGTTAGGATCAGAACAAACGACTACTTCTCACTCACATGACTTCTTTAAGATCTGGGAGACTCTTTTATGTTTTGTTTTAATGTTTATTTTGAGAGAGCGTGAGTGAACGTGAGTTAAGCGTGAGTAAGTGCGAAAGCAGGAAAGGGACAGAGACAGAGGACCCAAAGCAGGCTCTACACTGACAGCAAAGAGCTCAACGTGGGGCTCAAACTCACAAATGCTGAGATCATGACCTGAGCCGAAGTCGGATGCTTAACTGACTGAGCCACCCAGGCGCCCCTGAGAGACGGCTCTTATAAGGGAAGTCTGACTGGGGGGAAATGCCATTGTGTGTGTGTGTGTGTGTGTGTGTGTGTGTACATTTATCATATCCAAATGTGTGTGTGTGTGTGTGTGTGTATACACTTATATCCAAATGTGTGTGTGTGTACACACTTATCATATCCAAATGTGTGTGTGTGTGTGTGTGTGTGTGTACACACTTATCATATCCAAATAATGGGTGCTGGTTCACAGGGGCAAGAAGCAGCTCTAAAAACTACAGAAAGACACGGAGTACAATGGAGCTGATAAGTCATTAAAATGAGGCTTGGCCTCTCAGATGGTCTATTTTAGAAGCAAAGTCCTCTTCTGATCAGTGACTACTTTCTCAACGGATACTTCTGGACCAAATGAGAACCTGCCTCATTCTGTGCATGGGGAACTATGACTGATGGACACTCACTAATTTTTCTCCATCTGTAAATCCATAAGACATGTATTAATTAAAAATAGTTAATAAATGGAAATGAGTAGGTAAGGGACAGAAATTAGGATTATCAAAAGCATTTTCAGAGAGAAATTTAAATGAGCAGAAATTTTCATAAGAAGATCAAGCCCACATCAGTGAGTTTTCTCAATACTTTACTGAACACCTTACTTCCCTTACATATATTTTTTCTTCCCCTTCAAGATAAATCAATTCCTTAAACTCTATTCCTAAAATAATCTCTCATTCTCTTGAAGGGAGTTTTAAGTCCCTTTCTTTCTGGGGTCTGTAATAGGGATGGGGCCAAACAATAGTTGATTCAGAGCGCTTTACCTCCTTCCAGGAGAACCTCTCCCCGGACAGCCTCCCCTTCGAGAGCCACAGCGCAAGAGCAGCAGGGGCTCCTCAGAGGAGCCCACCCTCAGAATTTCAGCCAACACTTTTAAATCTGTGTTCACCTACTTCTGTCGGACCTGGGAAATGTGAGGCTGCCCCATCCATGCTTAACACCAATTTCTGAGACAGGCAGAAGAAAAGAGCGTTGCACCAGACCTCTCTTCCCAAGCCAGCACTCAGGCCTCAGTTCCACAGGGCAATGCTCCAAGCTGGGTTTGCATGGCTGACATTTCGCTCTTCTCCAGGGCAGGAGGCCGCCGAGGGAAGGCAGAGGGCGGAGGAGCTCCCGGCTCTCTCCCAGGGGCATCTCCGCCTGAGGTCTTCTAGGCAACTCACCCTGGACCCGCCCCACACGCTTCAACAACCGTATCCTTACCCCCAAGCCTGTTCCATTTTCCAGGGCTCACTGTTTCCGCAAATGGCAACACTATCCATCTGCTGCCCAAACCTTCCCATTCCCCTTGTCCGGCCGATTCTGTCCCCTAAGTTTCTGAAATGCATCTAAGCAACTCCTCTCCATCTACTGCCAAACCCTATTCCAGGCCACCAGGACCTTTCCCCTGGCCTCCGGGGCAGCCTAATTAGTCCGTCTCTTGCCTGGGCCAACATCCCACCTGCTCTCTCTGCCAATACACTCATTCTATTCCAGAAAGCATGGTTTTTAATAGCCTATTTCACATTCACTTAAAAAAAGAATCATCTTAGTTTCATCATGGTCTGTGGGGCTGTTAGGCCAATTTAAGAAACACAAGGGGCCTGCATCAACTTTGTCTAGACTGTTTATTATTCCGGAAACTGCCTGTCCTTCCTGCCAGCCTTTCAAAGCCCAGTTCTGGTGGCACCATTTCCACGAGGCTGCCTTGCATGAAGACTCTGGTTCTCAATCCTAGACAAGAACCGCTGTGGCTAACAGGAGAGTGGGGGGAAACAGGCTTCCTGGGAAATCCCAGCCCCACCGCTGAATGGCTGTGTGACTTTGGAAAACGTTCTCTACCCTCTGGGCCCTGGTTTACTCACTGGTGAACTGGAACACGACCTCAGAATACAGAATGAGGCTGAAAACCAGATACACACACACACACAACCGACACTGACAAATCCTAGCTGTTTGAATACCTGGTTGGATTTATGGTCAGCTTCTATACAAATCAGTATTTACATCTTACACTTTTACTTTCCTCCATTAGCATTATTTTCCAACTAAATGGAAAGGTCTTCTAGAGAAATTCATATCAAACATGAAATTTAAGGCTTCAAAGTTTACAGCACCAGACGATGTAATTACTTTTCTTATTCCTTAGAGCACACAAGGCATAGCTCTTCTTACACTAATGTGCCTAGTAAATGCTGCTTATTTCAAGGTGGTTTAAAAAATTAATTGTATATAAAAAATACCCCCCTTCATGAAAACCATTCCACCGTGGGACTCAGTGATGCTGATGTACCCTGCACACCCCAACACCCAGCTGAGACTTCAGGCCTTTGCTCACCTAATAAACTGGGATCTGCTCGGACCATCTTCTGCTTTTTCTTCTTCTTGCCACTTTGTACAGCCTCAAAATTAGATTGTTGGTTGTTGCTTTGATTGGTCTGAAATACTGAATGGAGTGCACTGTGGTTCATGCCCCACACAGAGTCCTGTGAAATAAGAGGTCACAAGTGAGGTTACACAGTGGATGCAAGCATGGGCCTCTCTAAGAAAATGGCTGATCTGCCCTCGCCTTATCCAGTATGAGACGAAAACCAGAAAGTCTATCATGGGAGCCAAGAGGAAGCCACTGAGCCACTCTTCCCTTCCAATTAGGTCCAGAGGTTCTGCGCCTCCAAAAGGCCCATCCTGGCGACTGCAGGTGTCCACCCCGCTGTGACACCACGGCTGTCAAAACCTCTCTGGTGTACAAGGAGTCTGTATCATCCACTAGGAGATTAAATACACAGCAAAAAGTCGAACAGACTTCTGTAGTCCGGCAATTTCCATGCGTCAGCTACCCAAAGCATGAGGTTCCTATGTCTCCAGCCCCAGGAGGACAGGCTGCAGACTAGCTGGCAGAGTGCCATGAGTCCCAAGTATTTATTCGCACTGGCATTCCTACAGGAGATCTGGTCCCCAAATGTTACCAGACTCTTTCTACCAACTAGAAACAGGAGACAGTCTATCGGCCTTTCACACCTGCCTGTTGCTCTTACTTAACCGGGAGCAGATTCAGGGAGCTGGCTGCAGGCACAGGCAGTGGCTGTGGGGGAGGGAAGCGGAGAAAGCACCGGAAGGACAAGCCTGGCCGAGTGCTTGCGTGCACGAACGGGGCTCCCCCCTCCACTCTGAGCACACGGGGACACCGCGTCGCAGCTGCGGAGAGCTGTCTAGTGTTCCCACCTCCCTGCTGACTCCTCACCTCTCCTCGTGCTGCTCACGTTTGTGCCTCTCACCTCCCTTCACCACTCGATCCAATGAGGCATCTACCCAATGGATTTTAAGTGCCCTGTACTTCACTGTCTCCTTCACATCCCCAGAAATGACCGGTAACAGACATCACTCCTAACACAATTAGAGGATTGAAGAATATCTTCTTAAGTCCTCCATGAGCCCTGCCTGCTCATCTTTCATAAAACCTGTATAATGGATCCTCATTATTCACAGATTGCATATTTACAAATTCACTGTGATGATAGTTTGTTTGTAACCCCAAAATCAAAAATGGCAATGTTTCTATGGTTATTCTGAATATGCAAATGCACACAGCAGTGGACACTCTGCCCTGCCTGAGGGACACACCCCCAGCCGAGGTGGCACCGGGCGGTGTGCCGCCTTCTGGTCTCAGCTCTCACACTGTAAACAAGCGGCTCAGTCTATTTAGTGTCATGATTTTTACATTTTTTTGCTTCTTGGTGCTGTCACTGTTTAAAATGGCCCCAAGTCTGAAGTGCTGCCTGGTGTTCCTCAGTGCAAGAAGGCAGTGCCACACCTGATGGAGAAGATCTGCGTGTTGGAGGAGCGTGACTCCGGCACGAGCGGAGGTCAGTGTTAAGGAATCAATGATACATTAAATAAGGCGTCTTTAAACAGAAATACGCACAAAACAAGGTTGTGTACTGATCAGCTGACCAAAATGCTGTGACCAGAGGTTCACAGAACCCTAGCCAGGTGTCTCCCCTGGAGCAGCAGGTCCCGGACTCGCAAAGTCAGGGTGAGTGGTGACTTTACGAAGCGTAACTCCCGTGAACAGCGAGAACTGGCTGCGCTCTTACGTCCCCATCCACAATGGACGGGCGCATGCGCGGCGGGCTACGGCGTCCTCAGTACTGGGCGGAGAGCGTCCTGAGCACTGGAGACTTAGCATTTGTGGGTTTTAACTATTCAAAAAAATTTATGGGCCTATGACAAGTAGGAATTTGCAATTTGAGGAATATGTATGAACCAAGGAAAATAAAACTAACAGAGAGTGATTATATGTGCTATTTGGGAAATTTGTAAAAAGTCTCTGGATATGTAATTTGAAATTATCAAGCCTGCCACATTTCTTTTTAAGTTTAATTTTGAGAGAGAGAGAGAAGGGGGCTGGGAACAAGCAGGGGAGGGGCAGAGAGAGGAGAGAGAGAGAGAGAGAGAAAGACTCCCAAGTAGCCTCCGTGCTGCCAGGGAGGAGCCCAATATGGAGCTGGATCTCAAGAACCACGAGATCATGATCTGAGATTAAATCGAGAGTCAGATGACTGACCCAGGTGCCCCAAGTGTACCACATTTTAAAAAGCCACGGCCATCTGATGCATAAAAATCATATTTTTTGGGGTGTCCGAATGCCTCAGTCAGGTAAGTGTCCGACTTCAGCTCAGGTCATGATCTCCCAGCCTGTGGGCTCAGGCTCCGCATTGGGCTGTGTGCTGACAGCTCAGAGCCTGGAGCTGCTTCGGATTCTGTGTCTCCCTCTCTCTCTGCCCCTCCCCTGATCATGCTCAGTCTCTCTCTCTCTCTCTCAAAACTAAACATTAAAATAATTTTTTAAATGGTGTCGTTTAATTTTCACCTCTGTGGCTGCTCAACATTTCAAGGTACTAAAACTCCCTCTCAGGAGCACCGTTCACACCGCTGCCTCGTACCTGTGGCGGCTGCTGCGGCGGCGGCTGCTGCTGCTGCTGCTGCCGCTGGCTGGCCTTCTGTTTGGCACGGCGCTCGAGGAACTGCTTGGCAAACTCCTTGGCCTCAGAGGTATCTCCTAAATAGGCTCTAATATAATCGTGGACCTCATAAGGAGATTCTACTTCTTTCAGGAAAGAAACAAATGTGGGAACTGTAACAGGAGAGGAGAGAAGACATAAAAAATAACAATGAAATATCACATGCAAAAAATCAGTTTCGGTTTTTAATACACTGTCACACCTACGACTGACTCAATCACGTACACCTGAAAAGTATGCAGCTACTGTGTTAAATGTTCTTTAATCTATGGAGAGAAAAAAAAGCCCACTGTCATTGCAATGACCAAAATTATCTCAAATAGCACAGAGTCAAACAAAGACACACCATGCATGCTTAGTTTCACTCAATGTTACTTTGGTAAAAAATAAATGTTATATTGACTGAAACAACCGCTTGCCTAAGACTGAAGTCATCTGGAAATTCGTTTTCTCTTTCCTTAAATTCAATCAATATTTATTAAGTGTTATGATATGTGTCAGGCACCGTGACAGATAACTAAAAATACAACCACACCCCTCGGAGGTATCATCTGTTTAGAGAGGAATCAAATGGAGCATGCAGCAGTGTGGTGCAGCAGAAAAAGCACAAGTATCAGAATTAGACAGACATGGGTTGAAAACCTGACTCTGAAATTTGCTCGCTGTGTGACCTTGATGAATTACTTAACCATTCTGAGCCTCCGTTTCCTAATTCATAAAATGGGGATAATATCACCTACATTGTAATGGTATCTTATTTAATTACTGCAAAAATTAAATAACTGGAGTAACATATGCTAACTGCTAGAAAGTGCCTAGCACACGACAGGTGCTTAATGAATGGTAGCCATTACTATTATTTCCTATTGCCTTCCCTGGCTCTTTCAGACAATTAGAAATTGTTACAATGATGCAAAGGAACTCTTCCATTCCTTTACTGTTCCGATGTTAAAACGTCCCTGGTGTTAGTAGTTAAGATACTGGAGATAAGACTAGTTCAAGAGAGCCTATGAGTTAGAGGAATCCCTTCCACACAAGCTGGTCTCTGGCTTAAACATCGGACGATAGGGGCGGGGCCTCACTTCTGTGGAAGGCAGATGATTCTCTTTGTGATCAACTAACTGTTAGCAAGTTTTCTTCTTAGCAAGTTTTCTTCAAGTTGCGCTGAAACCTTGTCACTTCCACCCACTGATCCTAGCTTCATCCAGCACCAAGTCAGTCTACTGGCTCTGTCACAGAAGTCCCACCCCTGCGCCTGAAGGCAGGAAGGGACAGTTCTCACATCCCCTCAGGTTTCTCTCACCCAGGATGACCTTGATCTCCACCAGGTGTTACCTTCCTTTGGACTTGGACTGGCTGGCAGTGTCCCCGACAAAATGACCCATACAGAACTGTGACCTTCTCTGTCCTGCACATCATAAGACAGCCTGAGAACAGTATTCAATTTTTGGCAACCGCTGATAACCTACTCGAGCTCAGTGCTACAGGACTTTTCTCACGGGTAGTACTTACAATACTATGAAAGGGTCAAGTTCTTGCGGTAGGTACAGGATTGGACTGACCTCCATTACCTTTCACCTCCTGAGTTTTGGCTCATTATTCCAGCTTGCCAACCTCTTTGTGGGTCCTACTCTGCCATTCCACATGCTGGGTTTCCCTCCCCAATTCTTACCATCCAAGTTATTTGCCGTATTAAGGGCATGAAGCATCTGTTCACACCACTGGGTAAATCCATCTTGGGCTTTATTTACTCCCTGAAAGAGCTTCAGCAACTTTTCTTCTTCTTCTACTTTCTTATTCTGCCGGTTAGACACACCTACAGATTTACTAAAGCAAAACAATAGGGCGATATTATATTCCCAGAAACTGTTACTATATGAATATACTACAATACCATAAATAATGTCCTGGCAACACTGGATGGCTGTCCAGTAATCCAATGCTTGGCTCCAAAAAGAAGGAAAAAAACAAAAACAAAAACCAAAAACCCCCGTACATCAAATATTTGGATTGGGGACCAGGGGACGCAGTACCCACTGACAACCTAGCCTCAGCCAATATATTCTAATTTGTGAATACAGGGCTTCTTGCCATAAAATTGATTAAATTCTTCCTATGTGTCTTTTGGTAAGTTTTTTTAATTTTGCTAAGCCTCAGTTTACTCATCTGTAAAATGGTACTAATGCTTCTTTGGATTATAAGGAATAAAGATACTATATGTCAAGGCCTAGCGCACAGTGCCTGGCAAAGATGCTCAATAAACCGACAGCTGTTTGGAATCCTATTCTTAATATATGAAACCCTCAAATGAGAAGAGACAATCTGACAACACTACCATTTATTAAGTAGTCACCATGTGCCAGGCACTTCACTAACCACCTCGTGTGCATTCATTTAATCTGTACAACCTCGCCCGTGAAGTCATTATCATCTTCATTTTACAGATGAGGGAACTGAGGCTCAAAGAGGTTCCCTCTTGCCCAAGGTCACACAGCTAATAAGTGGTAGTGCTGGGATTTAAGTTCATGTGTTTATCATAAAACCCATGCTCATCCAAGAACACTGTGTGCTGAGGAAAGAAAGACCAAGGTGAAGTGTAACTAATTACCATATAAATATACAGGTTTACGGTCATTAGAGAGGTGTTTATAATACTCCCTACAGTCTACCTAACTTAAAAATATAAATTTAGGAACAAAATGCTAAGATAAAGAGAATATCTTGGAGAAATGTTCAACAATAACAAAACTATACTATTCCTCCAGACGTCTGGGTGGCTCAATCAGTCAAGAGTCCGACTTTGGCTCAGGTCATGATCTCACGGATTGTGAGATCAAGCCCTGCATTCTGACAGTAGAGAGCCCGCTTCGGATTCTCTCTCTCCCTCTCTGTCCCTCCCCAACTCACGCTTGTCTCTCAAAATAAATAAACTTTATATACTATTCCTAGTATTTATTAAGTGGTTACCAAGTGGCAGGCAATGGACTAGGTGCCCAGCAATACAAAGAGTCCCTAGACATACTGTAGATACGTTTCCACGGGGAAGAAAGCGATCACCAAACTACAACCTCCCTTGCTTGGACATGGATGAAAATAACAAAACCTAAATAGCTACCTTCCCACGCCCACCCACTATCCCACCCCACATCCGCACCCCCCCGCCCCACTTCCCCCAACCCTCCCAGGAACATAGGTTCGACCATTTTGAGCCCTACCTGAGACTGGCGTTGTTTTTATTCTTATTTGTAGAATTCCTAGGTCCCACCTCCTTCACTGCATCATCCCAGAATCCCATGTTGGAGTTTTTAGTGTCTGCGTTACTCCAGATACTACTGACTAGGTCAGACGCCCACTGATTAGGGGGGCCAGTATTTAAAGAGCCCCAAACAGAGTTCCCAATGCTGGTGTGCAAGTTGGAATGCTGTTAAAGAAGAAGAGAGAAATGACATGGTCAACAATACTAGAAAGATACAAGGAACGTCCACAAAAGTCAGAGAGGGGACTTCTAACACCAACCCATACACCGCGCGCTCAGGAAACAAACCCACCGTACTATTCCGGGCTCTGTTTGGCTGCTGCTGCTGCTGCTGCTGCTGCTGCTGCTTCTGCATCTGCCTGGCTTCCTCCTGCTGGATCTCTAGAAGGGACTTGGCCGTGCCGGCCGGCTTACTGACATTGCCCCACCCTGAGAGCTTCTGCTGCTGCTGCTGCTGCTGCTGCTGGAGCGCCTTCATCAATTCCCTCTGCTGCCGCCTCTGCTGCTGCACAGAAATAGGAGACGGCTTCAGATTCCGGATTTTAAAATACTAGTAACAAATACCCAGTGTGGTAAACGGAATGCAAATCCACTGAGAGGGTTAAATACTTCGCTTCAAATAAAGATGTAAACTACCAGAGGTATTAAGAGGAGAATAAAAAGATCAAATGCAGGATTCCTTCTTAAAAATTAAGTAGGACTTTTGGTTAAGTATAGAAATGAAATACATAAGAACTTCCTAAAGCCCTACCAAAATGACAGAAAAAAAAATACACCATACATATACATATGCTTTTAAAAAGTACAAGCCCATAAGGACAAAAAGAACAGATTTTACAAGCTGAAAAGCAGAGGTGCCTGAGTGGCTTAGTTGGCGGAGGATCTGACTTCAGCTCAGGTCATGATCCTGCAGTGTGTGGGTTCAAGCCTGGCAGTGGTCTCTGAGCTGAGGCGTGAAGCCTGCTTCAGATCCTCTCTGCCTAGCCCCCTCTCTGCCCTTTCCCGACTCGCGTGCACATGCACTCTCTCTCAAACTAAGTAACTAAACTTCAATTAAAAATTTGCAGGTCTTTAAGAAAAGGGAGGGGGAAAAAAAGAAAAGCATACAAATAATGATACCCAATGTAACAGACTCAGTAAGTTGAAACCTAAGTAAAGGAAGCTTAGAAACAGGCTAATTCATCCAGAAAGCTCAAGAATTAGAAGTAACAGAGGAACTCTGGGTAACAGAGGAAAGATTGCCTGAAGTCTGTAAAAAGTCACAGTAAGATCCCAGACTGCCTCTGCAATGCGGTGCAGAAACTGAAACACGCCCCTTTAGAGAGTCTGAGTCACACGGGGGGAGTGTTCTGTGGGGAAGCACCAAAGAACACCCTGACAGATACGGACAGCTGGGGGGACCCCCCACAGAACGGCCACGCGAGACACCACTGCAGCAATGCCGCCCAGGTGTTGTGTGTACCAGAGCCTCTAATCCTAAATATAAACAAACAGCCCAAGGTCAATAAACATTTGACATAAGCTTCTAGGATGAAACCCAAAGATCAAATTAAAAAAAAAAAAAAAAGTGAAATTCAGTGGCAACAGAAACAAGACAAGGGAAAATGGGACCAGGCTAGCTTTTTTTTTTTTTTTTAATATAACACAATTTATTTTTTTAACATATGCAATTATTTTCCATCATTTACAATACAGTAGTTACAATGACACTCCAAACAGAAAAGCAAAGTAAAACATCAAAACACCAACTTCTATTTCATGTAATTAGACTTAGACAGAAATTAGAAGGTTAAGTACCAACTAGTTAATCACCTAATTTTACAGCTATCTGAAGTGGCAATCGTTATGTAGCAGCTTATCTATGATACATTCAAGATAAATGATACAATTTATTGCTTGCCCATAAGCTACAACACAGCCTGCTTAATACCTTTCCTTAAATTCCACCTCTATACTACAATATACTTGAGGTCCATGCAAAAAAGTAGCTACCTTTTATGTAGGAAATGGATGTAGGAAACAAGCTAGCTTTTTAAAAAGGCATCAGTAAGTAATTTTAGGAAGGGAAGATGTGAATTCAATTTTTAAAAAATGAGGCTATTAAAAGCACTTAGAGAACAAAATAAAGATTCAGGTAAGATCACACACATTACAGCTCAAGAGAAGCACTGAAACAAGACTAAGGAAATGCTCCCATCAAAAAGACAGATTAAAAATAAGAGAGAAAATATGAGAAAACAAAAGCCAGTCCAGGAGGGCAACACACAAAAAGCAAGAATTTGAGAAAGAAAACAGAAGCAGCTGTGCAGCAAACCAAGAGCGTCCGAATTTGAGCAGGTCAGGGGTCAGGCAAAGGGTCCTACCTCCAGGGAAGGACTGAAACACAATTATCCTAGGTCTCTCTACGTGAGAACTGCTGAGTACCATTTTATACCTCTCAAAGAGTGTTAAAAATGACAGCTCAAAGAGAATTAATGAAAACACAAATGAGGCAACCATTAACTTCTGACAGACGCAAAGAAGAACAAAAGACCCAGGATTCCGATTCTGATGACCACTATTATTTTTTTACTCAGCAGAGACCAAAGATACTGTTATCATTTCTGGTCTTGAAGAGAGTAGACATATTCTGCTCTGCATCTACTTGTTGATAACTTTTTAGAAAAGAAATTATTTCATAGGAAATGGTCTTTTTTCTTCTTTTTGAGAGGATGGGAAATAAGGTAATTTTTAAGGTGAAAAAACAGCATCGCCTGGTGGACGAGCTCAAGCACACTGCACAGTAAGTATTCACAGACGATTCCCCCTTCTCTTTGCGTGCCCACGGCCTTCAGTGAACACGCCACCCGGATCCAACAATGACAACTGCTCTGCCGCAGGTCACATCCGTGAGAGCACTGTCTCCAAGCCCGCTACCTCACGCCACCTTTTCAGAGGCCTCCCTAGATCACCACCAATTCTTATCCGTCTCCCCTCAACCGGAGGGCGAGCTTTATAAGATCAGACAACTTTGTCTGTTTTAGGCTCAGCTACACTCACCTACAACTGAGTAGGTGTCAGCGAATATGTGATGGATAGGTGGATGGAATGGATGGACGAACAGATGAATTATAATACGATACCTAATCGCATGCAGAACCAAACCATTCTATTTACTCATTTTCTCTTCTGTCAAGAACTATATTCTTCCCTTCCCCCCCTTTACTTCACTCTTTTGTATCCTTCTTATCCTAATAATGAACTACAGAATATAGACTTACAAGTGGAGAGACTTTATTTCTGTCATACTTAAATTTTTCTAGGCTAGTCAGAAAACCCAGTATCCTCAGAGAAGAGAAATGTATTCTGCATTCTAAAAATCAAATTTATAAAAAGTGTATCTACATAAAACTCATTCCAAATTATGAAAACTACATGTGCTTTTATTGATGAGCGACTTCCTCAAGAACATTCATGTTACCTAATCTTTTTTTTTAAGTTGACTTATTTTGAACAGTGAGCAAGCAGGAGCAGGGGAGGGGCGCAGAGAGAGAATCGCAAGCAGGCTCCACGCGGTCAGAGCAGAGCCGGATCTCATGAACCAGGAGGTCATGACCTGAGCCAAAATCAAGAGTTGGATGCTAAACTGACCGCACCACCCCGGCGCCCCTCATGTTAACTAATCTTAATGTTATTCCTATCAGCAACTTCATAGTTGCTAGAGTCACCAAATTCTAGGCTAGTTAAAGAGCTCAGTGAGGAACATTCAATTAAGACACACGACGATAGTCACGATCTTTAGGAACCACGCCCCCACAACGCGCACCAGCCATTCTGGAACACTGTTTGACCAGACTGCTTCTACTTCTAAAACGTACCTCTTCTCGAAGCTGCCGTTCCCGTTCCTCTTCCAGTTTCTGGATTTCAGCCAATGACAGCGCTGCCTGGGACTGACATGCTGTTGTGTTGGACTGCTGGCCCCACGTGGAAGACGACGGAAGCTAACAAAGAAAGGCAAGAGAGTTCGTGAGCAAATGTGGGCAGGAAACAAAGAGGCAATACTGCACTATGTACACGTAGAACATTCGTGTTCCTGACAACTCCGTGTAAACATCTAACTCAAAATTCCTCCTGCAATCCTTCTGCATATTAGAATTCTCCCAGTTTGCTTTCGAACTTTTTGTCACCATTCCAAATCTAAGATTATTTTAGATCTTAAAATATACACGATATACTTTATTTGACCTACCCTGTGGGGGCTGCAAATTTGTTACATCTGGCATTAACATATACAGCAATATACAGATATAAAAAGAAAACAGCAAACAAAAGAACCACTACATTTTTAATCCAAGGAGGCAATAAAGGACATGATATGCTACTTTTAGTGAAAGGCTGAAAGACAAGATTTCTGAAGAAAAAGCTGAGGTGCGGAGCTCACAGAAGATGCCAGGCACAGTTCTTCAGTCTTTGATGAAAGAGAATCACTGTGAACCAGGCTGTTGCTGCTAGCTGTGAGCACGAGGCTGGTTTTTAATCAAGAATTCTATTTTTCCTAACCTTTAAAATTATTGACTAAAATAGAGTGTAAATATTTGGGTCCAGAATACTTTAGTGTTTTCAAATGCTTGATTATTCTAAGGGACTCTCTTGGTCTTCCTGGCCAGAAAAACACTAATTTTGAGACAGCTTGTGGCTCCTAACAAACAAAAATAACAAAAACCAAATCTAACCAGACTTGAAATATGTTTAATAAAAAATCATACAAACAAAATGCCCCCAAAACCCCAAAAGAAGAATGGCTCTACAGCAGAGCTCTCTGGAGCTGGTGGAAAAAGGACACAGACAGTTTACAGTGCCGCTGGGACTACCAAGCAGCTCTCAGAATGAGCACCTTTGGCACTATGGAACACCATCGGGCCTTAATGTTTTGGGGCTAAAAGACTAGCTAGCAGGGGCGTTTCTCCCAAAATGCACCCCGCTGCAACGGGGAAGAGGAGAGGAAGGAAGGTGAGAGAGAAAGACTGGGGACTGCGTAGGCAAAATTAAGCATAAATGACCTCCTACGATCCCCAGGAAAGGACGTGCTGGACGGCACTACCAAGACCACATAAGGCAGGAGACCTCGAACACGGTGGCATCTGGGAAGGCCTGGAAAAATGCAGAAGCCCTGGCCCCACATTCGAGGAGTCAGACCATCCGAAGGTGAGGCCAGGGAATTTGTATATTTTCAATTCTGACGCAGACATTCAGCCGGTATCCTCCAAAGCTGTCTAAACTCCCCGCAGATGGGTCAGGCCAGCGGGCCCTAGGGACCAGTCCCCGGTCCCTCTTCGGACCCTCGGTCAGCCCCGGGAAGAGAGGCACTCTCCCCCCGCCCAGAACCGATTCCCCCGTCCGGCACCTCGGAGACCCTTCCTGCGGCCGCGCCGAAATCTGCCACTGGACCGGACGCTCCCGAGCACGGGTCTGCTCTGCGGGGTGATGCAGAACAGAGCAGCGTTCTTCCCGTGACGCACAAGTGTCTGCTGACAGCTATCGTTTTCCTTAGGTCTTATTTGTACATAGAAAATAATAGCCCGTCACTCTGTCAACACGGCTTCGGGACATTTTCCAACTCAACCAACGTCCTGCACCGCCCGCTCGGAAGCCACCCCCAAATCACAAACCAGCAGGGAGTCCGGCGCACCGGGTAGCACCTGATGCCTCATATCTTCCACTCATTTAAGAAAATCTACTGTTTTTTTCTGCCCTGATATTGCTACGTTACCTTCCATCACTGTATTTTATTTTGAAAAACGGCGGTTACACCTCTGGTGTGACAGTACAAGGTGCTCTGGAGGCCCCTCTCCCCAGCAAAATGGGTGAAAGTTGTTTTTCAAAACATTACTTAAAGCTTCTGTAAGTGAACAGACAGGAATATAGCAAATGAAGAAACATTTCTTCAAGAAAACCTGGTAAAACTTGGTAAGAAACAAGAGTCTGTGGTACTTCCACCAAGATCCGCTCTCCCAACTCCCAGCTCAGCCAGACGGAAACGCCACTCGGGATGGAAATGCCACTCGGGACGGAAACGCCACTCCGGAGAGCAGAGCTCAGAACACAGGCCTCCCTGTCCCCGTCAGCTGCCGGTCCACGGGCTTACCTCTTACAAAGGGCACAACAGTAGCATGCCCCTCCTGGCGAGAGCTACCTGTTGCAAAGGCTAAGGTGCAGGCAAGGACAGCTGAGAGGTCGGGACCCCCTTCTTATGCCCGGCCCCCAACTTGCAGCATGGAAACTTCCTTGACGACAGTGCTGCCGGGACTGCTAGGGTCCTGAGTGCCACTGCCCGGACTCAAAAGGCTACCATGCCACTGGGAAAGGCAAGCCAAAGAAAACTGAGGCCGCTGTCCCTCCCCAAAGGCCTCAATTCCTAAGCAGAGTGCCACTCAGAAAAGCACCCGCTGTTGCCAGCGCCAGAGCTGTGACTCATAATTTTGCCTTGGGGTGGAGGTGAGGGGAACAGACTGGAATATGCAGAGTTCCGGACCTTTTCTTCAAGGAACTGACTTTATTTGTAACAGACTGTGGAGAATGAGGAGTCCAAGACAAAGAGCACTTTTAAAACCAGTGGAGGCTGGGTAAAAGGCTGCCAGGAGGAGATTGGTAGATTTCCTGGAGATAAGGGTACAACTGCAGGCCCGTACTTTGTCTCAGATCCAAGGGAAGAGCTGGAAGAAGTTCTCCTGGGGTCAGAAACAATCTCAAAAACAGACCTCAGGAAGCATCTCTTCAAAGAAGCCTAAATTTCACTGGGTCAGTCTGTGAAGCAATCTACGCCCCTGGGCACTTCTGAGACCAGGAGAGCAATCCAGGTAGGAATAAGTGGCGGTTAACAGCTAGACAAAGTTACAGACAAAGCTAGGAAAAGATAATCAAAGAGAGTTCTGCCAAAACCAGGGATCCCAGAGTGACCACGGACTTGCCCGAGGAGCACCAGCAGGTTTGCACCGTGCTGGGCGGGCAGGGGGAGACGGGGACGTCACTGAACTTATTCAGTCAGGCACAAAACAAGGGCGGGGATTGCAGCACCAGTAACCAGAGTTCCTACAACATATTATCCAAAAAAAAAAAGTCCAGTGTCCAGCAAAATAGTATGAGGCATGTAAAGTGACAAGAAAGAAGCTGGCAACCACCTACGAAAATGACCAGATGTCAGACTTAAGAAAAACATCAAGGTTTTATAAATACGTTCAGAGAACTAAATAAAACCTTGACTGAAGAGGTAAAGAAAGACATAATGACAATGTCAAATCAAAGAAAATCAATAAAAAGATAAAGATTATTTCTAGACTAGAAGGAAATTCTGGAGTTAGAAAGCTGGGTAACTAAAATGAAAAATCACTAGAGGAGCTATAAGTATATCTGAACTGATCAAAGAAAGAAATTAATGAAACTTGCAGAGCAACAGAGATTACACAATCCAAAAAAGAGATGGAAAGAAAGACTGGAGAGAAAGAAATCCTGAGAAATGGGAAACGCCACCGAGCATGCCAGCATGTGCACAATACAAGCAGCAGGAGAGGAGAGGGGGGAGCAGAAACAAATCTCTGAAGAAAGCATGGCCGAAATATATTTAAAAACATTAACTTACACATCTAGGAAGCTCAACTATAACACGCTAAACACAGAGATCCATAAATAGACATTATCATGGTAAAAATGCTGAAAGCCAAAAAGGAGAAAACCTCAGGGCGCCTGGGCGGCTCAGTCAGCTGAGCATCTGACTCTTGATTTCAGCTCAGGTCATGACCTCACAGTCATGGCGTCGAGCCCCACTCTGTCCCCTACCCACAGGCTGCGTGTGGAGTCTGCTTGAGATGCTTTGTCTCCTTTTCTTTCTCTCTCTGTCCCTCCCCCGCGTACTTACACGTGTTATTTAAAAACATAAATAAAATAAAATAGGGATGTTTCTGTCTTTAAAAAATAAATAAAAGACATTATAACTTCAACATTCCACTTTCAGTAAGGAGCAAAACAACTAGGTGAGCTCAACACCGGAATAACCAACTAGACCAGAGAGACATCGCCAGCAACAGAATACACATTCTTCTCAAAGCAGCATGGAACATTCTCCAGGATAGAGCTAATGAAGGTAAAACCTAAGACATAAAATCAACTTCAAAAATTCATTTAAAGGGAAAAGCATCAGCGCCTGGTAGGCTCAGTCAGTAGACTGGCTCCATCTCAAGGTCATGAGATCGAGGGTACAGAGCCTACCTAAAATACAAAACTACAGTAAAATAAAATAAAAAGAGAACTAATACAAAGTATGTTCTCGATCACAACAGAATGAGAAATAAGGAACAAAAAGGCAATTTTGGAAACTCACGAATCAGCAGAAATTAAACAAAACACTTCCGCATAACAAATGAGTCCCAGAACAAATCAAAACTTAGGGGGAGCACCTAAACCATATGTACAGGGAAACTAAGTTTAAATGATTATCTGAAAAAGAAGATGTCAAATCAATAAACTAACCCTCTATACCTTAAAATACTAGGAAAAGAGAAGAAATTAAAGTTAAAGCAAGCAGAAAAACACAATAAAATTAAAGAAAGTAAACATAAAATAGGAAAAGATCAGTAAAATCAAAAGCTGGTTGGATCAACAAAATTGATTTAGCTTGACTGTCCAAGAAAAAAAAAGAGAGAAAAAGAGAAGACTCAAATTATAACCATCAGGAAAGAAAGGAGGACATCACTGTTGGATCTTAAAGAAACAAAAAGAATATAAAGGAACACCATGACCAGCTGTCTGCCAATCAGATGACCTAGAAGAAGAAGACGGATTCCTACAAAAATATAAACTATGGGAGCCCAGGCGGCCTAACCGATTAAGCATCAGACTCGATCTCCGCTCAGGTCGTGATGTCACAGTTTGTGAGTTCGAGCGCCTCATCCAGCTATACACTGACAAGGCAGAGCCCACTTGGGATTCTCTCTCTTTCCCTCTTTCTTGTCCCCTCCACTGCTTGCTCGGTCTCTCTGTCCCTCTGTCCCTCCCTCCCTCTCTCTCTCTCAGAATAAACTTAAATAACTTATAAAAATACAAACTACCAAAAACTTACTCAAGAAGAAACAGACAAGCTAAACAGACCTGTAAGAAGCAAATACATGGAATTAGTAATCAAACAACTATCCACAAAGAAGAGCCTAGGCCAAATGGTTTAACTGAATTCTACCAAACATTTAAAGAAGTAATTAATACTACTTCTTCACAAACTCTACCAAAATATAGAAGAGGAAACATTTCTCAACTCAGTTTTCAGGGCCAGTACTGCTCGTCATTAGTCATCAGAGAAATGCAAACCAAAACCACAATGAGACATCACGTCACACCTACAAGGATGCTATCATCAAAAAGTCAGATAATAAGGATTAATGAGGATGTGGAGATATCTGAATCCCCATGGACTGCCGGTGGTAACATAAAATGGTGCGGCCACTTTGGAATAGTCTGGTCGTTCCACAAACCATTAAATTTAGTTCTCCTATGACCCAGCAATTCCGCTCCAAGGTATACCAACTACATAAAAAGCTTGTACAAGAATATTTACTTACAGCAGCAGTACTCACAATAGCCAAAAGATAGAAACCTCTCAAATGTCCATCAACTGATGAATGGATACACAAATGCTGGCATGTCTGTACCACGGAATACTATTTGGCCACAAAAAGGAATCAAGTCCTGATCCAGACCACAGTATGAGTGAACCTTGAAACCGTTACGCTAACTGAATGAAGTCAGTCCCAAACGAACACAGCTTCTGTGATTCCATGTATTTCAAATGCCTAGAATAGGCAAACCTATAGAGAAAGTAGGGCAGGGGTAACTTTGGGCTGGGAAAACAGGGAGTAGAGTGTGACAGCAGGAGGATTTTTAGAGGAGGCCAGGGTGGAACTGAAAATGTTAAGACCCACTGTGGGGATGGCTGCACTCATCTGTGAATATATGAAAACTCCTGAATTGTTTACTTGAACTGGTTTAATCATATAGTATGTAAGCTGTATCTCAGTAAAGCCATCTTCAAAAAACTTTTTTTCAGGAGAGCCTTTAGCCATTCCTCATAACTGAATCTCAAGTTCTTTATCTTCCTGCAGAATGCTGATCTATAAAATATCTCTACAGTCTTTATTGGAAGATAATAAGCCAAAGCCAGACACACAAAAGATGCGGTCAGACAAGTTAGGGATCTAGAGGTCCCCAGGCCTTGTCTTCCCCCTCAGCCCCATATTCTTATCAGTCTCCATATTCTATGACGTGGCCTCTTAAGTCTTCTGACGCCTTCTCACGCCCTGGAGACACAGGCATGCGGGTTGTAAGGCACGGCTCTGCTCTCAGCTAGACACGGGGCCGGCAACTTGGCTCCTGAACACGTGTCCTCTTTGGCAGAACACAGGCATTCAGCTCCTAAGTGTGGCTGGAAAGAAGAAACGATGTGACCTGCAGAAAGCTGTCGTCCGGCGTCAGTCATTAGCGCTTTCCTCAACCCCTCCTTCCCAATCCCACTTTCGCCCCTCTCCTGGACTGCTCCGCGGCCGCTTGCATCACTGACCTCCAGTTTTGTTCCTTCCAGATTCGTCTTCCATTTAGCTCTCAGAGTAACTGACGTTTGCTCCTGCAGATCTGACAGTGCTGCCTCCTAGCTGAAAACACCCGAGTGGCCCCCTCTGCTCTACACACCGCGAAGTCCCGCTTCTCTGACGGAGCACACATGAGCCACGGCGACACGGACCCTGCCAACGCTTCTCTCGCGCCTCACTCTCAGCCACAGTGACCACTTTTTAAGTTCCTCCCCAAGTACCACAGTGTTTCTGAACTTCATTCCTCTGCTCACCCCAGGTCTCCTCTCTCAAAACCCCCCTCCACTCTCCAAACTGCCTGTTTGGCTTTTTCTTGTTTTAATTTTCCCTCCCTAAGGACTCAGTTTAAAAGTTATCATTTTCTAGCAAATCTTCCCAAACCTTCCATGTGGACAGTGGCTCTCACGTTTTAGCAAGGAGAAGAACCCCTGGAGGCTCTGTTTAAACACGGATTGCTGGACCCGACGCCCAAGCGGCTCTGGAGGGGGCCTGTGAACCTGCAGGCCCAGCAAACGCCCAGGCGCTCGTCCTCTGAGAGCCGCTGCCTGATGCCGCCTCTCACTGCACTCGCCACTCGGCATCGGAACTTCCCGTTCACAGGTCTTCCTCCCGCGAACCCGAGCCCAGGAGACACTAAACCACCTGCTAACCACAGACCCCACGTAAAGTTACAAGGGCCCCGCCATAAAGCTGCCCCTCTCCCCCAACCCCTCTCACCCCATCACGTGAGCCACAACTTTATGGGCACCGACGGCTTCCTCGCCACGAGCTTCCCCAGCTCTGCCTTCCTCCCTCAGATCCAAGTCTTGCTAGTTGCTATCAGGCCAACTGCCTCTCTCTGGCCCTCCCTATCCATTCTCCCCACCACCACTGTTCTTTTACTACTCTGTCTTTTACTTTCTACTTAATTCACATAATGCTTTGAATCCTCCCAAACTACACTTCGCACACATTACCTCAGTCCAGCGTCCAATAAACCTCCATAGTCAGCTTTGCCTCCAGCCTTGTAGGATGGTTCCTATTTACACATCCAAGGGTTTGTCTTCCCCTCTGGGAAGTCTGTGAGCTCCCTCAAGGCAGCTGCCTGGTCTCACTGATCTTTGCCTCAATAGTGCTGAACTCGTACAGAATAGGCACCCCCAATGTCTACTGAGCTACATTAAATTTATGAACCAAGCAGATTTACTCGGCTGAGCCTATACCACCGCTCATGCTATCCCCTTTCATAGTACCTTGTATCACATCTTTCATTGATCAAAAAACCATACTAGGGGTGCCTGGCTGGCTCAGTCAGTAGAACATGCAACTCTCTTTTTTTTTTTTTTTTAAGGGAGTGAAGGAAAGGGGCAGAGAGAGAGAGAGAGAGAGAGAGAGAGAGAGAGAGAGAGAGAATCCTAAGCAGTCTCCATGCTCAGCACAGAACCCTACATAGGGCTCGATCCACATGACCCTGAAATCATGACCTGAGCTGAAATAAAGGGTTGGACACTCAGCCGAGCCACCAAGGCACCCCCAGAGCGTGCAACTCTTGATCTCAGGGTGGTGAGTTCAGGCCCCACACTGGGGATGAAGCTTACTCAGGGGGGAAACAAAGCAGCAGCCGCCGCAGTGGTCACGCTCAGTACTAGAGAAAGCACGCTGCTTCACTGCTGCTGCTCCTGCAGGCGCCAGCAAGTGGCGCGTGTGGCCGGCGCGCGGCCCTCACCTTC
Organism: Suricata suricatta; assembly: GCF_006229205.1. NCBI lineage: Eukaryota > Metazoa > Chordata > Mammalia > Carnivora > Herpestidae > Suricata > Suricata suricatta. The sequence continues at coordinate 6,556,539 of NC_043702.1, forward strand.
ATCTGCGCCAGCTGCTGCTGCTGCTGCTGCTGCTGCAGCCTCCGGAGGGCCTCCTGCTGCTGCTGCCGCTGGCGCATTAACTCCTTCTGCCGCTGGAGCTCCAGCTCCTTCCTCTTCCGCTCCTCCTCTTCGTGCCGGAGCCGGGCCGCCTCCTCTTCCATCCTCAGCCGGTTCTCCTCTAATCGACGCTGGGCTTCTTCTTCTTCCCGGGCCCATTTTGCAGCCTCCTCCTCCTTTCCAGAAGGAAAAATAAGAGAGAATAAAATTTAATTGTGTTAAAAAAAAATTTGAATCGTTACTAAAGGTTTCTGTCAAAAAGCTATAGAGCAACAGAAAGATCATAAACTGTTTATGATGACATAAGACGGAAGTTTTCTTTTAAAATCCATTTAGAGTAGCGACAAAAGCCTAGAATACTTACAGGATAAAATTTTAATTTATTTGCTAACTTCTTCATAAAAGAAATGTCACTTTGACCATTTGTGGTAAGTACTGATCTAAGAGATCACCCACCAACTGTAGCAAAGCTTCTGGAAACTGTTACTACATTAAGGCAGAGTTAGCTTTTCAGGACGCTGAGTTCGAAAAGCTACCAGGCCCTTGCAGGGACAGATTGCCCGGAAAGCCTCAGCCAGGTCTGGAACCAGAGCACCCTTACAAGATCACGTAAGTTCCATCCCTGACTCACACCTCTGGTGCTCCACAGGTCCTTTGGGACATCTCTCCCTGACCTATCGTCCCTCCCTCTACTACTCCTGCCCATGCTTGGCTCATTTCCCCTCTGCTTCCCTTTTTCAAAGCCATTCCCACGTGCGCTCTGGAACACTCCTCGCCTTCCTTCATGGAGTCTGCTTACTGCACCTACAATGCTGTGCTTTATCCAGATAGCACATTCCCCTTCGTTCTCCAGAACTAAGAGCAGATGTCAATCGCTCTGTGAATGGCGACTTCCGCAGCCTTTGGGAGGTGGGCATCCCCTAAGCCTTTCCTTTCTTCCTCCTTTTTTTTTAAATTGACTTCATGTCCAGTGCGGAACCCAATGCAAGACCTGAACTCACGACTCTGAGATCAAGACCTGAGCTGAGATCAACACTTAGACACTTAACCGACTGAACCACCCAGACACCTCCCCGCTCCCCCACCTTTTCACAATCTCCTATTATACCTTGTCCTCTGTTTGCTCCCACCTGTGACAACAATTATTTCTACCTCGCCAACAACCATTCCTTTTAGGCATTTTCCTTACAGACAGAGCCTCTGTCACCGCAGAGGTCTAAAATGCCAGATTTCACATTTTACGTTTCCAACGTAAATAGGGGCACCCATGTGATATGATTTACGCCAAAGGGATGCCTGCTGGGAGGCTTCTGGAGAAGATATTCTTCCAAAACGAAAGAAGCATAAGAGAAGGGAGATTCCCTTACAGGCTATACAAGGGTACGGCATACAAAATGCCTAATCAGGACATGAAACTCTAACGTCAAAAGTCAACCCACCTACAAAACAGCAAAGCAGAAGTTTGCAAAGGACCTGGATCCTTAATGACATCACAAACTTAAACTGCCTATCTCCTTGACACGTGATCTGTTGTTTAAACTATTTTTAGGTGAATACGTTGGTGTTGCAGCTGATGTACCCTAACTGTGGCATTTATTTCTTGTATAATCATCACCAACACAGTCTGTGACCTTCTTGAGGACAGAAACTATTTTTTTAAAAGTTTCATACTCTATCAGAGAAATACGCCCAATTAGCAGCACACAGTACCTCAACCAAACATGCTGTTAAATGAGTAAACCAAATGACGGATCAATGTACAAGCTACCCTTGAGGCTATCTACTCTAATTGTATTCAGGTTGTCAAAGAGTTTCAATCAAGAATTTAGCCTAAAGCAGGTAATCGCCAGGTTGTGTCACTCTGCACCCAGAAGTGACACAGAAGTCAACACATTGATTTCCTTCCAAAGAGCACAGTACGTGGGGAAAAGAGTAATTTTACTCTGAGAAAACTCACAAGTATGGCCACAGCCAGGTGACCAAGGTCTACACCAGTGGTCATTAGTCATGTCGATAATATGCACCCTTGATACAGAATGATGAAAATGGCATTTTGGCTCTGTGTGATCTACTTTACAAACACCCATAGCTTCAGTTTAACTGTGAGAAAAACGTCAGATAAATTCTAATAGAGGGTTAACCTTATAACATACTGGCCACTATTCCTTAAAACTGTCAAAGTCATCACAAGCAAGGAAAGCCTGAAAAACTGTCACAATGAAGCAGCAGCTAAGAGACAACTAAATGTAGTATTTTGGATTTGGGGTCTGGGAACAGAAAACATTAGAGAAAAACTGAGGAAATGTGAAAAAACTATAGACTTTAGTTAAAAATAATGGATCAATATTGGTTTTGTCACACTATTAATATAATACTAGAGGAAACTATATTAGTAACCAAATGTTTCTGAAAATCTAGTACTGTTCTAAAAATAAAGTCTATTAAAAAAAAAAAAACCCCTAAGTTCTCAAACATTAAAAGAAGCCGCTTCAGGGGTCCCGGCCGCCTGCGGAGGCAGCGGCGCGGCCGGCCGGGGACTGGGCAGTGGCGGCTGCTCGCAGCCTGCCCGGGGCACCCTCAGGCAGAAGGTGGTGAACGTGCAGAGCTGACATCTGGTTTTTCAAAGGCCTTTAGATTCCTGTCTGGTATTCTGGGGGGGTTCAGTTCATGGATATTTCGTCCAGCTTTCACAACGACACGTAGAACAGCCGTTACACGGTAGCGGGAGTCAGGTCTCACGCCCCAGCACCGCTGACCACAGAGCCCCGGCTTCCAGCAGCCACGGGCAGAGCCAGCCAGGCGTCACCTGCTTGCGCAGCAGCTCCTCCTGCTTCCGCCGCTCCTCCTCCTCTCGCCTCCTCTCCTCCAGCCTCCTGAGAGCCTCCTCCTGCTGCTGCCTCTCCTCCTCCTCTCGCTGTCGCCTTAACGCAATTTCCTGCTCCCTCTGACGTCGCAGGGCTTCTTCCTACATTAAAAAAAAAGGTGTCTGTGTGTCTGTGTGCGCGCACGTGTATGTGTGGAGAGGGAGGAGGGAGAGAGGGACGGAGGGGGAAGGAGCGAGAGAGAGAGAGAGGGAGGGAGGGAGGAAAAACTCTGGATCTCAATTAATATATCCCATTATAATTTGAAAAGAAACAGACTATATGTTGCTAAGGTCCTTTAACATTAATATAAAAAGGATATAACCAGGATCTACAGTAAAAAGTAAAGTGAGTGAGTTCGGAGTAGACATATCAACCATTAAAATAATTTGTATTTAAGGTATTAGTAGTTAAATAGCACTACACTGAGAATCTACCCTGGATTCTACATTAGCTACTCCATTTATGATTGACCCCAGAAAGGGCTACATTGAGGCCGACGTCGGGCTTTGGTTTCTCCACTGGTACCATTAGTTCTCATTTATTTATTTATCAATCAATCAACTGAGAACCCAGAACATAGATCAAATTAACATAGAGCCCAAAATGCCTGGTGTGGTAGGAACAAGTTCTCTAGTCAGAAGTACTGAGTAAAGCCATGTATTCTAGAGCGTATCTGAAGAACAAAGTCACAAGTACAAAGAAAGGGTCTCATTGTCAAAATAATTTAGGGTATACTGAGCAACACAGAATTCGCCTGATTTCTTTACTGCAATACTTCTAGAGCCCTCACATGCTAGTGTAGAGAGTAACTCTAAGAAATATCAGTAGTTCACATCTAATTTCAGCATGGACTCTTGTTTTCCATGGAGTACTTCTTACGGCCAACAATGGGATGAAATGTGAGATAAAGCTTCATTGAGGAGTTATTTCAGAGTGGATTTTTTCAACTAAGTAAAAAATCCCAACAGAAAAACCGATCAAGCACATGAAAAGGGAATTCCCAAAAAAAAGATACATAAGTGGTTAAAATACATGAAAACCAGTCCTCACTGGTCATAAATAAAATACTTAAGTAAAGCTGAGCGTCCTTCTCTCTGCCCCTCTCCCCTGCACACTCACTCTCTCACTAGTAAGTAGAAATAAAAACAAACAAATAATTAAGCAAAGACTTAGTGACTTCTGAAATCGACTATTTCTGCTAGTGAGTACCACGTTTATTCTACAGGAAGCGACTCTCCTAAAGTTCTGATCCCGACACTGCTGTTAACGCCTCAACTTCAAGAGCCCGCCTCCAAGCACCGCGCATGCGGGTTAGCGCTAAGGCCGCCGGCGCTCCCCCAGGTGTACCTGCTTCCTCCTGGCGAGCTCTTCCTCTTCCCGCCTCTTCCTTTCTTCCTCCTGCTGTCTGCGGAGGATTTCCTCCTGTTGCCTGCGGAGTTCTTCTTGCCTCTTTCGCTCCTCCTCTTCCCGTTTGGCCCTCATTTCTGCCTCTCTTCTCTCCTGTTCTAGCTGTGATTACAAGAGAAAATCCTTAGAAACTTGAAGCCGAGAACAGAAACGCTCCGACATGACTGGCTGGCACCATTAAGAGAAGCCGGGGGACGCGGCCGCCGCACCGCTCAGGCCACCCGTCCTGTGGCTGGGTGGCGAGAGCAGCTCTGTGACAACTAAGCTCGGGGCACCTGGGCAGGCCGCTCAGTCAGCGTCTGACTCTTGATCCTGGCTCCGGTCGTGATCTCAGGGTTTCGTGAGTTCAAGCCCCACACTGGGCTCTGTGCTGACAGCACGGAGCCTGCTTGGGAGATTCTCATTTATGCTCTCGCTCTCCCCCCTCCCTCACTCGTGCTCTCTCACGAAAATAAACTTTGAAAACGAAAGAAGAGAACTAAGCTGAACGCCACCATCAGCAGAGCACGTCAGGCTCATCTGAACGGAGCGCGCTCCCCGACCCTCACTGCCTCCTCGCTCCACCCACCGCTGACCTTGGAGGTGGGAGAACGCGGCCAATGCTACAGTCACCTCAGAATTCTTTTAGGGCAGCACTTCCTTGCTCATCCCTGACCAGGGATTTTCTGACTGAAGGTCTAATGGTGTGTCTACAAGGTTTCAACAGCAATGCTGGAAAGCTGCTAGCATGAACCAGAGAGTTCCTTAAAATCTGAAGAATAAGCACTTAACAAATGCCATCATTTACAGCTCCAAGATCCCGGTCCAGCCCAGGCCCTAGTCCCCAGGCCCAGCCCACAGCCACACATCTAGTTCCGGCCTTCATTTTCTTTCTTTCTTTCTTTTTTAGAGAGAGCAAGCGAGCACATGCATGAGCGGGGGAGAGAGGCGGAGAGAGGGAGGACGGGAGAGAGAAGGCAAGGTGGAGAAAGGAAAGGAGGAAACGAGGGAGACAGAGAATCGCAGGCAGACTCCTCAGTGTCAGCAGAGCCCAATGCGGGGCTTGATCTCAGGTCCTGAGCTGAAACCTAAGTCAGACACTCAACTGACTGAGCCACTCAGGCACCCCTGAGACTTCTCTCTCACATCCACATTTCTAAGAGTCTCTCATTGGGCCTCCCAGCATGCTGTTTTGCCCACATTCCCCAGTACAACATCATAAGCTCCACCAAAAAAAAAAAAAAAAAAAAAAAAAAAAAATCACTTCCAGGCTGACATTTAACATCATCCTTCACGCTGAAAATAAACCCTAACTCTCCAACATGACGTGTGTCGGGGCCCTCATGACCAGCCTGCGTCATCTTAGCCTTTCCTCTCATCGCTTGGCCCAAAGACACCATGGCTCCAAGCCAGACCGAGGTATTCAGCTGCTTCCTAAACAGCTGTGTTCACAGGCACTTCTGAGCCTTTACAGGAATGGTTTCTTTCAAATGGGTTAAATCCTACTATTTCTCAACTGAAAATTAGTGCAGGTATTTCTGTCCATCGACGGTGCCACCCAATTCCTGACACCCCCCTCTCTACGTGGGTGAGAGTAGGTGGCCCATGCTTTCTTGACCACCCTGTGTTACTTGCCTGATTGTCACTGCGTCCCCCCAACACACATACCCCAGACACAAAGGACTGCAAATTCCTATTCTTTATCCTATGTGTTCCCAGCACAAAAGGCTACAGTACTAGAACATTCTCAAGAATTATTTGAATTACGGCGTCTTATCTGTTTTCTAAGGAGACCAGCACTACTGCAGAGGGTAAGAACCCATTCAGTATAAAACAGGAACGAGATTTTCCCCGAGGAGGAGTGAGAACCCAGAACTCATGACAATGGCACAGAACGCTGATAAGACATCCTCAGGGGGCAGAGTCCTTGCTCCTCCAGAAGGTGTGAATGGAGCACAGGATCTAATGTTAATGTTGAATTTTTCAGCCACATGTCTGGAGACAGTAAGAAATATAAACTAACACCACTATAAAGATTCAATGTGGGAACTCAAGCCATAAATCAAGGGTCTAATAAGCAATGCAGTATGTATTTTCTTAGGTTTTAGTATTTGTAACAGGTGTTTACACCATGAATAATCTAATTAAAGTATCCATATAATCATAATCCTTAATGTGTCAACCAATTTTTAGAGATTTAATTTAAACTTGTTAATTTTAATTGTTTGAGGTCTTTTGGAGGAGAAAAAGCAACAGGAAGGATGGAATATGAATGTGCTTATACCAAGTAAGCACAGCAAACTAACAGGACAAAGTCTAACTGGCCAGAGAGACGTCAGTCAACAAATGCCCACGTCCCCCAGCCAGAAAGCATGTGCTACCACGGGAGAATGAGGTCCAGACCTTCGCAGCTTTGGCCTTCTCCATCTGCTGGAGCTGTTCAAGGGCAGGTCCCGGAGTCGTGGGGTCAAGGGGAAGATCCCACACGCTACCACCTTCCCAAACTGTAAGACAACAAAGGGGGGAATGTCAGAGCTCACATACACAGTCACATGTCTACAAGCATCATGAAAACCGCTGTCTCCCTGTCCCTGCATGAGCGCCATCACACATATCTGTGCTGCTTTTAGGCAGACTGAGCTGCAAATGAGCTGTGGTTTAAACCAATATCCTTCAATCTATCTAGAACAAATTACCAGGCATGTTCTGGGAAACTAATTTCATCCTCAAAAACCCTACTTCTGTGGAAACATTTTTACTGATGAACATGCTAAGGGTCAGGGGTAGTTCTGTAACATTCCCAAGGACACATACCATGCACGTGGCCATGCCAGGATTTAAATCCCAGCGGATTAGACCCCAAAGCCCACAGCATTTCCAACAGCCACACACCCTCTTACTGCACACCAAGTGCAGAGGGGTCGAGAGAGCAATGTACTGTGAAACTGGGAAAAACTGAGTCGTTGCACAATATTGTGAATGTATTCTAGGCCACTGAATTGTTCATCTACAAATAGTTAATTCTGGGGCAACTGGGTGGCTCAATATGTTGTGTGTCTGACTGGGGCTCAGGTCATGATCTTGTGGCTCATGAGTTTACGTGCTGCGTCAGGCTCTGACAGCTCAGAACCTGGACCCTGCTTCAGATTCTGTGTCTCCCTCTCTCCTTCTGCCCCTCCCTCGCTCATGCTTGCTCTCTCCACTTCAAAAATAAACATTAAAAAATTGTTTTAAATGTTCTTGAATGGTTAATTTTATGTTATGTGGATGTCATGTCAAAGAGAAAGAGGTACAGTTCGAACGGGGGAAGCCTCTGGAAAGGCCGGGCAGGTCTCACAAATCCAGCAGGTCCTGCTGACCTGAGAGGCATCAGGGTCAGATGCAGAGGTAAACAGACGAAGTCCTCTGAGTCTGCTCCCCTACTGCCGGCAAAAGGTCTGCGGACACCACTTCTGAGCATTCTCTATTCCCTGTGCTTCTATTTCTACACCATAATTTACTGTTTGTATAAAACCAACGGACAATCTTAAAGGGCCTTGACTGCATCATACCCAAAGAAATTGTTTATTAAGATACTTAAGAATAGTTCTCCCAACACCGGAGAGTATTTTAACATCATAACTATAAATGGTTACCAAGAAAAAGCTCAGGTGCACAGAGTGGACCTCCTCCTGCTGTAATCAGGATCGATGTTAATGTGGCCTGAATAGTTCAATGGCTCTAAGAAAAATCCACCAGTGCCCATGGTTCCTGAGAACTGTCAACACCAACTACAACCTTTGGTAAGGCTTCATCTATGGTTCTTTAAACTACCTACTTCGGCAAGCATCAGCCGTTAAAAACCAGACCTATTCCAGCAATATCAAGGCTTAAAAAACAAAGGTCTCAGCCTCAAATTTCCTAATTTGATGTAAAAAGATCAGAGAATGAAGTAGGGTGATCACTTTAAAGCAAATGTTCCTTGGGGTCCCTGGCGGGGGGGGGGGGGTTCAGTCGGTTAAGCATCTGACTTCAGCTCAGGTCATGATCTCACGGTTTATGAGTTCAAGCCCCACATCGGGCTCTGTGCTGACAGCTCAGAGCCTGGAGCCTGCGTTAGATTCTGTGTCTCCCTCTCTCTGCCCCACCTTCACTCCTGCTCTGTGTCTCTCTCTCAAAAATAAATAAACATTTTTAAAAAATGGAAACAAAGTTAATAAAATAAGGCCTTTCTCATCTCAAAACTTCTGGGCACCTGCAGTGTTATGCTATATATTAACCCTTCACTCAAAAGAAGACATGTTTTACTTAAGCTTTTCTTTTTTTTTTTTTTTTTCACTCTAGCAGAATAAATCAATTAGAAATTTAAAACACTTCTCCACACTGGTTAGAGCAACATGAAAAAGAGAGTCTAGCTCAAATTCATGAAATTTATCTACTAACTACTTGTAGCAAATCTTTAACAGTATATTTTCAACAGCATTTTCAATCTTTTTCTGGGGTCTAATGAGACTTTTTGTTAATATTCAATATAAAATGGTTTCAAAATAAAATGGTTCAACAACTGACACCCTTTTTAAAACGCTGAATTACAAAGTAAGAGTATGCATCCTTGGGGCTGCACTGAAGGCGCATCTCAAGGTTTACCTGTGGGCTGTGAGGCTGCTGGCTGAAGCTCCCAGATGGAACCAGTATCTGGCACTGACACAGACCTAGTTACTGAAGGAATGATGTTCTGATCAGATATTCTGCAAAAGGGAAATAAGAAAATTCACGTGTTCTTGTCATTTGCAAAAAAATAATAAAGAGAAATTTCTACATGATTTGTAGGTTTTCCAGGCAATATGGCCAGAAAACTCCTTTGTTGTTTTAACCAAAATATAACACTACTAAAAAAAGCATTTAGGAGAGGAAGAAATATAGAGGCATATTCATCACACTTTTGGAGTCAAAGCATTAATAAATATTGATTTCTAAATGATGAATATACCCATTGTCTTAAAAAGAAAAAAACAGAATACGCCAGTAAGAGTCACAGAGACAGCATGCTATAATGTAAAACCCACAGACCACAAGTCACAAGGCTTTGTTTCAGTTCCATCTGTGAAGTTTAATGTGTACTCTGTTAAACAAGTTCTTTGCCCTCTCGGGGTCTAAACTGGTACCTTCCCACCTAACCTGCCTTCCCCACAAGATGTGTTATGACTCACAAGAGCAATGGGAAAGGGTTTGGGTAAACTGGACAGTAAGGTTTTTAAGACAGTTACTGATATGCTTGAAAGAAAAGCAAGTACTACCCTGAATGATAATCTGAAATCTATAATAGAAACTTAAGACTTCGGCATAATTTCCTTTTCCTCAGACTTATCATAATGGCTTTTGGGTTCTGGAAAACTTTAACGCTGTGTGGCAGCGTTAATGTCTGTCTTGACACACCATGGGTGAAAATGAGATTAAACTTCTGGACTATAATTTTTTTATATTGCCGGTTCTATAGGAATACACTACTTCTCAAATGTTTTCATTATTGGTTGCTTGGTATTCCAATTTATCTTCCATGAGTAAAGAGACTGAAAATGCTTTATGGCCAGATTATTATTTTTAAATACTACGTCCTGTCTTTATACACAACACACAACACTGTGCTGTGTGTGGGGACTTTCACACCAAGACCTCCTTTCCGCTCTTCCGCGCACGCGCACAGCGGGACACGTCCAGGGCGCACCAACCTCATCTTCAGAGCCTGGAACTGCTGGAGGAGAAGAGCCAGCTGTTGCTGCTGCTGCGAAGACAGGGCTGCTTTCTGTTGCTGGGCCAAAACCTGCGCGTATTGCTGTCTTCAAAAAGTAAAATAAAGCGTAACCTGTCTATCCACATTTAGTGCACGTTACTGAGACGCTGAAAGACAAAGGTCAGTCCACCCCCCCAAATACCATGAGAAATAGCTACCAAATACATTTTAACAATGCTTCATGAGAACGACAGTTACACAGAAAATCATCTACTTCATTCTAGAAAGAACAGAACTTAGAGGCAACATATATATCCTCAGGGTATTGTAAGAGGAAAGCAAAAACAACAACAACAACAACAAACCTACAAAATGTCAAAACCTGGCGAACTCCCTGAAAATAACAGCCTTTCATCAGAAACCAAGCAAAAAATAAACAGCTTCAGGGGCCCCTGGGTGGCTCAGTCAGTTAAGCATCGGACTTCACCTCAACTCATGATCTTGCAGTTCGTGGGTTCGAGCCCCGTGTTGGGCTCTGTGCTGACAGCTCAGAGCCTAGAGCCTGCTTAGGATTCTGTGCCGTCCTCTCTCTCCTCTCTCCTCTCTCCTCCCTCTCTCTCTCTCTCTCTCTCTCTCTGCTCCTCCCCAACTCATGCTCTCTCTCTTTCTCTCAAAAATGATTAGACGTTAAAAAAATTTTTTTAATAAAAGATTCAAACTAATAGCTATTTTCTAATGAAGCGCCCTTTGCAAAACCAAAATCACTTGTAGAAAAATCCTCAAAATTTATGTTTGAGCTTCAAAAACCTGGATTTTTTTTCCACTGGATCAGAGGTAGACAATTTTTTTCTGTAAAGAGCCAGACAGCAAGTATTTTCAGCCTTGCAGGCCATATGCAACTTCCACTGTCGTGCAAAAGCAGCCACAGACAGCATACAAACAAGCAAGTGTGGCCGTGTCCAACAAAACTCTGCTCATAAAAGCAGGAACCAACCGCTTCTGCCAATCTTTGCACTAGATGACAGCAAATCTTACTTCTTCTACCAAAGGGACACGCAGTCTAAGTGAGTCTGCCGTCACTCCACACCCCTACCAACAGCAGAAGTCTTTACCTCTCTCCTGCCCTCTCCTCTGTATTTTTTCTCCATGACATTCAGAGTTGAGCCATGTAGGAGGCATTTAAGTCTTAAAATGCTTGTTGTTTCTTGCTTTAGAAGCCAGAGAGCTTGCAAAATTATAGTTGTATGTCATTTTCTGCAAATTTCTGGCATATAAGAAGAGAAGACCAAACTCCAAATATATAGTGGTAACATGTCACTAGCTGGGTAACTAAAGTATCCTATAAACTTTTAGTTCTCTGCTGTCAAAGGTGAAACTTAGGAAGTTTTGTTTAAAGGCACCCTGAATCCTGCACTGCACCCACGGCATCACTGCTCTTACTGTATTAAGAACTGCTGGTACTGAAGGTGCTGCATCTGGTACAAGGCCGTGAGCTCCTGCTGCCTGGTCAGTCGTTCCTGGTCCAACTCTCCCTGGAGGTAAAGGGGTGGGAGAAGAAACGCCACTGAATAAATTGCAAAGAGCCTAAAAGCCATTTACTAAATATATCGGAAACCAAACTGAATCTCAGACCTCCACATTACACTCCACCTTCCTGCCCCAAATGCTTAAATATTACAAAAACTCAGCGCCTTTAAAAGCTAAACAGTGCCATCTAGTGGAAGAAGGTGGCATCTCCGTATTAAGAGATTCCCTATGGCGGGAAAGGGTCCTTGTCAGAAGCTGTCCTCCCCTCCTACTCTTGAACCTAAATGCTGTACTATACCCCAGAGTCATTACTGTAACTTAAAAAAGTACAATTTCCCAATGTTAAAAGTGATTTGTAAATTTGGAAATCATATAGAAATTATAGAAATGGGGGATGCCTCGGTGGCGCAGTCGGTTGAGCGTCTGGCTTCGGTTCAGGTCATGATCTCACATTCGTGGGTTCGAGCCCTGCATCAGAGTCTGGAGCCTGCTTCAGATTCTCTGTCTCCCTCTCTCTCTGACCCTCCGCTGTTCCCACTGTCTCTCAAAAATAAATAAAGAACATAAAAAGATTTTTTTAATAAAAAAAGAAATTATAGAAATGGGACAAAACAGAAGGGAGTAAAATTATCTAAGGTTAAAAGGAAAGGTTACAACAGAATTTTTCAATGGCTCATAATGAACGGAGAGAGCAATACACAAGTAAGTCTTCTTAAAGATGCTGAGAAAATTTTAATTTAAACAAAATATGAAAAATCTTTGAAAACTAATTCTTCACCGCAAAATTAGGTGTCTCAATGGTTATCAATACATCATAAGTTAGAAAAAATAAGCTTTTCTTTAGTTTTTACTTCAAATAACATGGATGGATTTAAATTTTGAAGAGTTAAAAACTCAGACAAAACGTGAAGTGTAAAAGAAGTCATAAACGCGTAACGGTAACACAGAGTAAGGCAAATCACTAGTGAGCAGTTTATGTCTTCATTGTACACAGATCACGGTCTGGATGAAACATCTGATACGGAGTTTCTTAGGGGTAGAGATCATCTGAAAGTCAGGGACGTTTTTCTTTTCCATTATACACTGGAGATTGGAAGCTACACTAGGTTAATGTCAAATTCCTACAGAAGGGGGCAGCCGGCTGGCTCAGTCAGTAAAGCATGCTGATCCTGGGGTCAAGAGTTCAAGCCCCACACTGAGTCACTGAGTGCAGAGCTGACTTTTAAGGTGCACCCGACTACCTCAGTTGGTAGAGCATGAAACTCTTAATCTTGGGGCTGGAAATTTGAGCCCCATGTTGAGTGCACAGATTAAAAATTAAATCTTAAAAAAAATAAAAGTTAAATTTCTACATAAAAACCTACACTTCAAGGTACATTCATTATCACAGTGAACTCTCTTCGGGAAATAGGAATAACGGCTGACAGACACATGTGCCGGGGTTCTTCCCCGGGGCGCAGCCGCCCTAACGGGAAGGCAGGCGATGGCCGGGCCGCACGCCGAGCTCCGGGGGAGGGGCCTTCAGCTGAGACGCGCACCACAGCTCGCCCCAATCTCGGAGAATGGAAATAAGATTCCAACCTGGTGCCTGAGTGTTCATACGATAATGTCTAATGTAATTTTTCTTTCTATTACAGCAGAAATGTCAGAATTCCCCTCACCTAGGAATCTTCACTGTTCTCCAAATTACAAGAGGTCTCAACCCATCAGTGGACTGTGACATCACTTACCGAGTCAAGAACAATATTTACATGTGAAGGAAAGAAGGAAAAGGAAAAGAAAGTGAGGAAGGGAGGAAAGAAAAAGGAAGGAAGGAAGAGAAAGGAAAGAAAGAAAGAAAGAAAATCTGTGCGTGGCACAAAATATTTTAATGGGGGCTCCTGGGTGGCTCATTTGGTTAAGCATCCAAGTCCTGATCTCAGCTCAGGACATGAGGTCACGGTTTCATGAGTTTGAGCCCCACATCAGGCCCTGTGCTAACAAATGCAGAGCCTGCTTGGGATTCTCTCTCCTCTCTCTCTGCCCCACCCCCATACATACTGTTTCTCTCCCTCTCTCTCTCAAAATAAACAGTAAACATTTTTTTCACTATTTTGTGAAGTTTGTTGCACAAATACACGTACAGTTATGAATATAGGTACGGTATATATGAATGTATGGGGTAGTGGTGTAAAACTACCTTATTTTACTGTGGGTTGTGGCCAAACACGTTTGATAGCTGCTGTTCTCACCTATGAACTCCTCTGACCATCGAAGCTGCGTCCTATTTACCTTCATCTCATAAGAACCCACCACAAGGCTTAGCACAGGCCCTCAACATGCAGCTGATGGATAAATCAGTGGTGATGTTATGCAGAAGTCCAATGTTCACACTAAAGGTTTTTAACTATGGCCACTTCTGACTACGCCAGGCCTCCAACATTCCAACCTGGAGAAGGAAAAGTAAGGCCGATCCCAAGCCCTCCTAAATGAACTCTAAGGAAGAGGCCCAAAGGCAGCTGCAGAGGACAAAGATTCCCCCCTTCAAAGGTACTCCAGGGCCAGTATACACGGAAGGTTACATCATGATCCAGTTTCTAGTTAACATACCAGTAACTAATATTTTTAAAAGTCTTCAAAATATTCCAAAGCACTGGAATTGTTTATTAGCAACATTTATTTGCTTTAAGGTAAAACTAAAACGTAGAGAATCTACGATTCAGAAAATAAGAGGCAAACAGAGGGGAGGGAAGGAAAATGGGGGAGAAAGAGGAGAATGTGTATTCTAACTAGAGGCAAAAAGGAACTCCAAAAAGTCAAGCAAACTGAGGCACCTTGGATAAAAGTAAAAGCTCCAAGAGGCTCAGTTGATTAAGTGTCTGACATTGGGTGTCAGCTCAGGTCATGATCTCTGTACTGCCAGCACAGAGCCTGCTTGGGATTCTCTGTCTGTCTGTCTGTCTGTCTCTCTCTCTGTCTCTCTCTCTCTCTCTCTGCCCCTCCCCAACTTGCACACACAGCTATGCAACTCTCTCTCATAATAAACAAATTTAAAAAAAAGAAGAAAGAAAGAAAAAGAAAGGTTAACAAAAAAACCTCTTAAGTGAGCTTAGAAAAGTAAGGAGCCAGAACATGTAGTGCTTGGTAGGCAAGCACAGATAAGATGTGTTTTATTCTACACCTGCTGGAAAGCTACTGAAGGATTTTCTTTCTTCAGAATTTAGAGACGGGCCGGGGGCAGGGGCGGGGGAGGGACACAGGTTTTGGTGTTTTGAAAAGACTATAGACAGGTATGCAGTCTCCAATCAGACTGTCCACTGCTGTTTCAATTACTTTCAAAGAACTACAGTTTCTTCCTCTCTAGATGCGACATCTTGCTTGCACGTACAAAGACAAGCAAACGTCTCTGCGTCTCGCACGTGCTCCGAGGAGCCAGAAGGTACTCACCATGTGAGGAGGGGGCGCCGGACCCGGGGAGAAGGGGACCCTTCCCCACATCTTCATGATGTCACCGAGAGGCTGGAAGCTTTCATCACACGCCCTCTTCACCAGTAAAGACATGGTGAAATAGCCCGCCTGGAACCACTCCGCCATCTCCTGATTATTGAAGGGGCCTACAACAGCACCAATTAAACAGAAGCGCAATAAAAATCCTTTCAGACTGAAGAAGAAAAAAGTATTTCCTAAGTCTGATCGTTATCAAGAAGTACAACTTATTTCAGATATCAAATATTTTATATGATATTTTTAACTTAATTCATCTCCAAAAGCGGTAAACAGGCTTCTAACTAACCAAACACAACAGAAATGATTTTGAAATAAGACTTATGTCTATATATCCCAAATTCTCTGTGGGGCTTAATTACTTTAAGGAGCGTAATTGTCTCCATCTAACTCAATCTCTACAAATTCATTTGTCAGAAAAGTATAATAAAATTGAAACCGTATTAGACTTTGCATAACTTACATAAGGAATATAAACACACAGCTCTAAATATATGCTTTTTTCTAAATTTCACTTTCTGCTAGATTATTAAAGGTTACACAAAGTATAAATCATCAAATTACAACAAATTACGGGGCACCCGGGTGGTTTAGTCAGTTAAGTGACTTAGCTCAGGTCAGGATCTCGCGGTTCGTGAGTTCAAGCCCTGCCTCAGGCTCTGTGCTGACCGCTCAGAGCTTGGAGCTGCTTCGGATTATGTGTCTCCCTCCCTCTCTCTCTGACCCTCCTCCCCCCAAAATAAACAAACATTACAAAAAAATTAAGATGAATTATTTGCATAGGCATGACTAAACCTGGCTTAGGGTGGAGGGAGATCAACCTTCTCTACACATTTTACAATTAAAAATCAAATATTTTATACATAAAATTAATAAATTCACTCTGATCAGTAACAATTCATTCAGCAAATATTTACTGAAAACCAATTATATGGATCTAGGCGATGAGGATACTACAACAGTAAATAAAACAAAAGCCTAGAATGTCCACTTCTGGGAAGGTGGAGTTGATTCTACTCCCTGCTCCTCCTGCTAAATACAACTGAAAGCCCTAACATTCTATCTACAAAAGAAACCAAAGACTCTGAAGAGTAGACAGAAGGCAGAAGGGCTGGAGCCTTGGGGCCCGAGGGGCCACAAGGTGGTAAATTCCCTGATTTTTCCTTTGCCTTCACATATTCTAGATTTGGAGCAAAGAAGCCAGCAACAAAAATCATGACCCAGTTATATGCTATCTACGAGAAAGTCATTTCAAATGCAATATAGGCAGGCTGAAAATAACAGGACAGGAAAAGGGGTATCGTGCAAGCATTACAGCTAGAGGGCTATAGTATTTGATAATGTAGACTTCAGATCAAAGAAAATGATCAGAAACAGAGAGGGATATTATATATTAATAAAGGGTCAATCCATCAAGAAGACACAGCAATGGTAAAAGTGTATGCACTAAACAAACCTGCAAAATATGTGAAACAAAATCTAATAAAACTGAAAAGACAGAGAAATCCCCAGTTACAGCTGAAGATTTCAACACCATTTTCTCAACAACTGACAGAACTAGACAGAAAACCAACACCATCAATAAAGTCCAAACAACACTGTCAATAAGGTCCAAATGACACTTATAGAATACTCCAAGACAAGAAAATATACATTCTTTCAAGTACCCACAGAACATCTAGCAAAACAAACTATATTCCAGGCCATAAATAAATCTCAACAATTTTTAAAAACTTAAATCACATATAATGTGTTTTTAACCACAGTAAATCAAGCCAGAGATCAGTAACAATCAACAGGGAAATCTCCAAATCCTTGGGAGGCCACACAATACACTTTCAAATAATCCAGGAGTAAATGTGGGGGTTTCTTAGGGCACCTGGCTGGCTCGGAGGAAGGAGCACGCAACTCTTGATCTCGGAGTTGTAGAGATTACTTAAAAATAAACAGTATTTTTTTTAAAGTTTTTGGAAAAAGGTCTCAAGGGGAATCAAAAAAATATACTGAACTGAATGGAAATAAAATACTTGTATCAAAATCTGTGGTACATAGGTAAGGAAGGGCTGAAAGAGAAATTTACAATTTTAAATGCCCACATTAGAAAAGGAATGTCTCAAATCAGTAATATAAGCACTCACCTCAAAAACCTAGGAAAAGAAAAGCAAAATAAACCCTAGAAAAAGGAAAGTAATAGTAAAGAGAACTCAATGCAACTGGAAAAAAAAAAGTGGGGAAAAAAAAAATCAATGAAACAAAGTTGATTCTTTGAAAAGATCAGTAAAATTAAATCTCTAGCAAGACTGACAATGAGAAAAAGAGAAATGAACAAATCACCAACATAGAACTAAATCACGACATATCACTACAGAACCTGCAAACATCAAAAAGATAATAAGAAAATAAACAACTATACACGCTGATTTGACATCTTAGATGAAATGGACCAATGTGTCAAGAAACACAAGCTACCAAAAATCAACCCTTACTAAATCAATACTTTGAACGGCTCTGTTACCTATTAGGGACACTGGCTCTGTAATTTTAAAACCCCCCAAAAGCCCGGCGTCTTGGCCAGCCCGGGCGGGGGGGCAGCTCTCGGTCTCAGGGGCCTGAGCTCAAGCACCGTGTTAGGCATGGGGCCTACTTTAGGGGGGAAAAAAATTAAAATTCCCTAAAAACAGGCACCCAGATGGTTTCACTGGAGAATTCTACAAAACATCTAAAGAAGAATTAATACCAATTTTTAAACAATCTTCCAGAAACTAGAAGAAAAGGGAATAATTCCCAGCTCATTTGATGAAGCTAATATTATTACCCTGACACTAAGAGCAGGCAAGGAGAAGACCAAAAAAAACCCCAACAAAACCCAACTACAAACCATCCCTCATTAACAGAGACACAAAAATACTTAACTGAACATAACCAAATAGGATACAGCAATATGTAAAAAGAATTACACACCATGACCAAACGGGGTTTACTCCAAGGATGCAAAGCTGGTTCAATATTCAAAATGAAGTCAATTTAATCCACCGTATTAAAACGGCTAGCGAAAAAAATCACAGGACCACAGAAATAGATGAACAATAAGCATCTGACAAAAGCCAATGCCCAATTATGATAAAAACTCTCAAACAATAAGGGTCTTCCTCAAGTACAGAAAGAGCATCTATAAGGGCACCTGGCTGAGTCAGTAAGAGAAGCCGCGGCTCTTCATCTCCGAGGCATGCATTTGAGCCCCACGGGGGCATAGAAAATACTTAAAAATAAATAAATAAATATTTTTAGAGGAGCATCTGGGGTGTCTGGGTGGCTCACTCAGTTAAATGTCCAACTGGGGATCAGGTTATAATCTTGTTGGTGAGTTCGAGCCCCATGTTGGGCTCTGTGCTGACAGCTCAGAGCCTGGAGCCTGCGTCAGCTTCTGTGTCTCCTTCTCTCTCTCGGCCCCTCCCCAGCTCATACTCTGTCTGTCTCTCTCTCTCTCTCTCTCAAAAATAAGGGGCGCCTGGGTGACTCAGTCGATTAAACGTCTGACTTCGGCTCAGGTTGTGATCTCATGGTTCGTGGGTTCGAGCCCTACACCTACAGCTCAGAGCCTGTCCTCAGATTCTGTGTCTCCCTCTCTCCCTGACCCTCCCCTGCTCATGTTGTCTGTCTCTCTCTCTCGCTCTGTCTCAAAAATAAACATTTAAAAAAAAAAGATAAATTAAAATTTTTAGAAAAAATTTAAAAAGCATCTTTAAAACCCAAGCAGCTAACATTATACCTAATTATTAAAAACTGTATTCCCCCTAAGATAGGAACTTAGGAAAAACAAGGCAAGTACGTCTGCTTTCACCCATCATATTCAACACAGTACTGGAATATACGATGAGGCAACAAAAGGAAATAAAAGGCATAGATTGGAAATGAGAAATTAAAACTGTCCCTGTTTGCCAATAACAATGTCTACATAGCAAATTCTATTGGAATCTAACCAAACAACAACAAAAACTCCTAAAACTAGTAAATGAGCTCAGCAAGGTCAAAGACGAATGACAAAGATCCAAATCCAATTCTATATAGTAGGAATGAACACAAAGACACTGAAATATAATAAAACTTACAATCACTCCAGAAAAAATCAAGTAGGTACAAATCTAATAAAACATGTACAGAACCTATGCTGAAAATGACACAAGTTCGTGGACTGGAGGATTCGACATGAGAAAGATGTCAAATCTTCAAAATGATACCAACGTTTAACACTGTTCCAATTAAAGTCTCAGCAAATACTTAAACACAGATTTCTGAATACACTTATATGGTAAATATATAAGAGAATATTCTGAAATTTATATGGAAAGGGAACTAGAAAACCTAAAAAAACAATTTTGCTAAAAATTAACCAGGAGGGAAAAAAAAAACCGTAAGAAATCGGTCTGCTCACTTTCAAGACATATTCTAGAGCTACAGTAATCCTAACTGTGATGTTACTGGAGAGGCAGACACATGGACCCATGGGAGAGAAGAACACAGAAACAGACCAGCATAAATGTGCCCCAGTGCATTCTGATAAAGGCACAAAAGCAATTCAAAAGAGGAAAGCTGGCTTTTCAACCAAAGGTTCCAGAGCAACTGGACATCCACCAGCAAAAAGATGACCTTTGACCTAACTCCAATACATTATATAAAAATTAACTCAAAACAGATCACAGACTTAAATGAGAAACAAAAAAACTACATTATTTTGGAAAGGAAATTTTGGGATCTGAAGCTAGGCAGAGTTCTTCTATCTCTGACTTAATACCAAAAACACAATCCATAAAAGGAAAAAACTAATCAACTGGACTTCATCAAAATTTAAAACGTCTGATCTGGAAAAGACTCTGTTAAGAGGAAAAAAAGATTCAGACTGGGGGAAAACATCTGCAAACCACATACCTACCAAAGAACTACTCTTAGAATATATAAAGAAGTCTCAAAACTCAAAGGTAAAAAAAAAAAGCGATCTAATGAGAACACAGGTAAAAAAAAAAAAACAAAACATAAAGAGATAGTTTATTGAAGAGGATAAACAGCCAATAAACACATTAAAAGATGTCCAACATCTGTAGCTGTTAAGGAAATGCAAACCGAAAATGACTTTGAGACGCCGCGCTACAACACGTCCAAATGGCTCAGATAACAAATAGCAACATCATCAAATACCGTCCAGGATGTGGAGAAACTGAATCACTCATAGATTGCTGGCAGAAACACAAAAACGGTACAGGGCCTCCACAAAACAGTTTGGTGGTGTCTTTAAAAAGCCAAACATGTCCTCACCATACAGTCCAGCAACTGCACTCCCAGACGTTTGTGTCTCAGAGGAATGAAGCGTTGTGCTAACACAGAGTCTATCCATAAATGTTTAACAGCACTATTTTAAAAGCCAGAAACTGCAACAGCGCAGATGCCCTTCACGGATAAACAGTTAAACAATGATACACGTTTATCACGGATGTACTAACTGCTCGGTAAAGAAAAAGAACCGACCTACGGACACATGTAACAATCTGTACGAATCTCCAGAGAATTTTGCTGAGTGGAAAAAACCCATTTTTTCCATTTGATGGAAATGGATTCCATTTCTGCACGATTTCTTGAAATGACAAAATACAGAAATGGGGAACAGATTAGTGGCTGCCAAGTGTTAAGAAGCAGGAATGAGTAGGAAGTGCATGTGGCCATACGAGGGCGATACGACATGACAAAGTTCTGAACCTTGCGGTGCTCGGGCGGCTCAGTCGGTTAGGCATCCGACTTTGGCTCAGGGCCGTGATCTAGAGGTTCATGGGCTTGAGCTCCACATAGGGCAGTCTGCTGTCAGCACAGAGCCTGCTTTTGTCCCCCCACCCTGTTTCCACCCCTCTCCTGCTTGACGAGCACGTGCTCGCTGGCTCGCTCTCTCAAAAATAAATGTCAAAAAAAGAAAGAGGAAAGGAAGGAAGGAAGCAATGCTCTGAATCCTAACTGTTAATCAAAGTCAGTATCCAGGCTGGATATGGTAGTACAGTTTACGTGAGAATACCACTGGGAGGAACTGGGTGAAGAGTACATAAAATCTCTGTATTATTTCTTACAAATGCACGTAGTTACAATTACCTCAAAATACATTTAATTAAAGCACACATCCATATATGTTTTATTTTTTTATTTTATTTGAGAGAAAGCGTGCGCGCAAACTGGGGAGAGGGGTGGGGGGGTAGGGAGGAGAGAGAGACCGTTAAGCAGACGCCACGCTCAGCGCAAAGCATGATGTGGGGCTCAATCACATGACTCTGGGATCATGGCCTAAGTCAAAATCAAGAGTCAGCTGCTCCAGTGCCTGAGCCCCCCAGGCGCCCCTCCATATATGCTTTAATTATAACACACAGCCCTCAATATGGAAGCACACTTTGTCTCTCCAACTGTAATCCTTAAAGCATCAAACGAACACTTCTGGTTTACAAAACAAAAACAAAACATACACACACACAGTCCTGCTCCCATGCACCTCCCATTCCACAGGGGTGTGAAGGGACCATGAACAGACCAGAGCCAGGCAGTAACAGCCGCTAGGCAGGAGGACAGAGAGTGAAGGGGACTGGGAGGGGGAGGGAGGTAACACGCCACGGAGAGCCCACAGGGTGACTAGGTGAAGCACTATCATGAAACTGACATCCATCCAGTCAACCAACCTAAGGCTATAAAAAAGATTTCGTAAGTGGAAATGAAGTAACAGATTTTTATAGCATTCTCTCCCCATTCTAACTTATGCACCACACAAATCTTTTAAGGGATTAGGTTATAATATGGTACTACCCTTGCTCAGATAGTTCTTTACCATTTATGATTATCAGCTCCACCTGAGCAAAACATTCGAGTGAGATCTTCTAAGATTGGCCTCACCTTTTAACGGGCGGTAGACTGAACTGCAGAGAAGGTAACCCCTGCCTGCCTCATCAACCAGCTACAAAGTGAGAACCGGTGCATCCTAAGCATTTTTGTTTACACCCCTATTATATTTATTTACTATCACATTCCTCCTTGTATTCGAATGATTTTCACTGGGCCTCCCTCCCCTGCCACTAAAATTGTAAAGTACTATGGAAGAGGCCTATTAAAAAAATATGTGTGTGTGTGTGTGTGTGTGTGTGTGTGTGTGTGTAAATATTGACTTTTCCCACTAATATGCAAGTTAACATTAAATAATGTCCATTTATAATATCTGGAGGTAATGGCTTCAAGTAGAATGGAACGAGCTACCTTGAATTTCTCCCTGAGGATCTTTGTAATACCACTTCTGCATCGCTTCATGCATCACCGGAATGGAGGCCCCCTTCGCCCTGTGCTCCTGCAGCGTCGGCGCCAGCCTCTCATCGTCCAGCGCGCTATCTTGGAGGTAAGCCACCATCTTCTCAGCTTGCTAACAGAAAAACCAAACAATGGATTGAGGAAACACATGATCCCAAATTAAGACTAGTGCACATAATAAAAACGCCTACCTTTTTTGAACGACTTGATCTGTGAAAGGTATTACTGTGCAAGAAACACAGCAGGCAACCATTTCATTCTTCCAACAACGTCATGAAAATATGTACTATCCCCATTTTGTAGAGAGGGAAAAACTAAGGCTCAGAGAGGTCAGATCCCAGGGTCTCAAAATTATTAATCAAAGCAAACTGAAGTTAAAACACAAACGGTAAGGACCAAAGCCCAGGCTTCTTCTAATCAACACGTTAATAAGATTACTTTTTAAACTAATACGCCATCGGTCAACTCTGAAGCATATACATTAAACCTGTAAAAACATGGGTGTTAATACAACAAAGGCTCAATTAATACAATTACAAAATCTTTTACAAGAGTTACTAAGACCCTGCCTGCCTGCTTGCTTGCTTTCTTCAAGCATTTCCTGCCACCAACAACCACCCCACAGCACAGGAAAGATCCTTCTGTAGGAAGCAGGCCACCATTTACATTCAACAGAGGTATGCTTAATCTGAGGGCAATCTAGAGTCGTGAATAAGATGTTAATACCCTGAGAGTTTAACTATTCCCAGTTACACTTTAGGCAAAAAACGCGGAAGCCACTATGCCCGTCCACAGCTGCTTGTACTTGCCATTTCTGGCATTCCATTAATTTCCAAAAAGAAAAAAGAAAAGCAAACAGCTAAGGGCAACCTCAGAAGAGAAAAAATAACCTGACATAATGACTACTACATAGCAGAAACTTATGAGCATGAAATGATTTGAAAGACAATTACTCATACAAATAAATACTAGATTTACAAACAACTTTTCCAGTACATAAAATCTAATGCACAAAAGTTCCATTTCTGAGTATTTGTTTAATGCTTTCCGATTTGTACGGTGGTTTGAGAGGAGAAGTAAGGAATGACAGGATTTTTACCTGCTCCAAATGTTTGAGGCCCTCTTCATCGTCTGGCTCCGTGGATACACTGCCCATGCCGGGAGCACCTACGACCGGCGCTTCAACCGGCCGGAGGGCAGGCCGAGGACTGGGAACAGGAGGGGGGAGCACGAGGAGGGGAGAGGCCGTGTCTGCGGGGATCTGGGACAGGGGCTGCTGGACCTCAGAAACCGTTTCTAGAGGGGAAAACATAGAAACATGAAAAACCTTTCAACTGTGGAGGTTCTCATGAAGAATAACTAGATCTCCATCAAGTTGCGCCACTCGCTAAATGGGCTCAACAGAACTGTGACTGTCACACACTGCAGCTTTCTTTTTTTAAGTTTGTTTTAAGAGAGAAAGAGGGAGAGTGTGGGTGTATGTGTGCAAGTGCGCACAAGGGGGAAGGGGCAGAGAGAGAAACAGAGAGAGGCCCAAGCAGGCCCCGCACTGTCCTCACAGAGCCGGATGCAGACCAGGAGCCCCGAGGTCACGACCTGAGCCAGAATCAAGAGTTGGGGGACGCTTAACCGACGGAGCTACCCAGGCGCCCCTCACTGGAGAAGTGTAGTATTTCCCCCTACAAGGACAAGAGTGACTCTACAGAATGACAAGATATAAGGGTTCAAGGTCCTCCTACAGCGCCTGCCTGTGTCACCAGGGCACCTGCCCAACGGTCCTGTGCCCATCTGCCTCTTGAAAAGGAACAGAATCAGTCCCGTGCTACCTTTGTCACAGGTTTCCCAACAGCAGACCATTAACAGAGCACTGCAAATCTTCGCACAAATGTCGTATCTCATCATCAAAACTTTGATTAAGCATATCTGTATTTCTCTTGAATCAGTACCTATTTCAAGTGATAATAAATAGAATTCAATACATTAGTTTTTAGGATAATGGAGACCGCTTGGGATTCTACGGGTACAGTGCAGGAAGTTCTTCTCAGTAAGAATATGGACTGCAAAAGAGGTTCTGTTTTGAGTCCTATTTCTAACCTCTCAGGATGCAGGCTCTTAAGAAAGAAAAGGGGATGGAAGTAATTAGATACAACTGCAGCTTCCCCTTTGAAACCTTGTTTGTTCAATTACAGAGAGCTTCTCCACATTCCCAGGCCTCTCTCTCTCTCTCTTTGCCAAACTTCTTAAAAGAACAGTCTATGCACCGCTACCCACACCTGCTACCCTGTGGCTTCCACACCCACCCCTCCAACACAGCTTCCGTCCCAAAGAGAAGCAGTGACTCAAAGTCCCCAAATCCAATGGCTTTTCCTACCTAGTCTTCATCATCTGACCTCAGTGGCCTCTGACATTATCTACCCAATCCTAAACTAAAACCTCTTCCCTTCCTTACTTTCCCTTCACTCTAGTCCACTCTTGCCTCAGAAGATTTTTCTCTGGCTACTCTTTACCTACCCTCTAAAAATAGGATTTTGCCCTCGATGCCTGATATACATAAGCTTTCTCTCCCTTACAGATGATCAATCTGGAGTTTTCATCTTTATGCAGCTTTCTCAGAACACACACGTCTGGACTCCATCCTAGAATCTCCTAGAGTAAGGTCTGAGGCGTGGACATTCAAGAGAAAGAACCACAAGTAATTCCGGGGCACATCATAACCGAAAAATGACTACTACATATCAAACAGGTCTCAAAATGGACAGGTCGCTCGGTAACTAATAGAGATTCAAATGCTTGCTCGCTGAATGAATTCACTCACTAAGCTTTCTTCTAGACAGAAAACTATGAAGAGAAACCCTTGGTTTAAGGCCTCAAAATATTAGTCTATTGAGCAAAAAAGATAATAAACAGATCTGTTTAATACCGTATTGCTGCGTGAGGAATAGTGCCAGTTAAGACACTAGAGAAGATTCCGAAGGCGGCCTGGGAACGGGGGGGTGGGAGCGTCTCCGGCCCAGAGCACAGCCCGCGCCAGGGCACACTTCAGGACCTGACAGGCCGTGAGGCTGGGAAGCAGAGGGAGGAGATGGCACCGAAGCTGTACGGAGGCAGGCAAATGCCAGGTCATGCAAGGTCTCACAGGCTGTGCTAGAGGTGTGACTTTTTATGGAGACTCAACCCATTAACCCTTCAACATCAGGGATTACAATGTCAATTTTAAGTACGTACAAGAAGAAACACGGAAGTAGACCTTAGCACTACCTACTAAGGTATATGAGCAACGGAAAATCACAACAGTAATAGTGGAGGAGATCTGCTTTACGCTTATGCACTGGCAGAGGTGGCAGACCTCCAGATTCATCCATGTTCTCTTCGGCCTCTTTTGGAACAAGAGCATTTTAGCGTGGCCTCCGGACATACATCCTGCAGCCGCTACATGAAAGGAAGGCACCTGCCTGGTGTGAGAATCAAATCACCGCGGAGGACCCCGGACCCCGGCCCGTCTGCACGACCGATGCCGAGATGGCCACGTCGTAACATTCTGGGAGGGGAGGGTTCCGAGCTCTGCCTTTGTCTCCTCTCCGTTTTGGTGAATTTTGGGAAGGACACATACATGGGAACAGACTGAGTTCTCTAGTAACATGACCTATTCCAGCAATTCACCACTCGGAGCAGCTCTAGGAGCCATAAACAGAAACCCATCAGTGATCACCGGCCTGAGCAGACTCCTGTTTTGGCTTATCTCCTCTCATAAATACATACCATCCCCTCTGCTGGGCACTTTGGTTGGTAGGCTATTTTCCGTCTGACTCTCCTCCTCAGCTTTTTCTGTTTGCTCAGGTTGGGGCTCCTCTGTCCTCTCAAACTGGGGTGCTTCCTGAGGCTGATGGTCTGGAGGAGTGCCTGGCCTAGCAGATGACGACGAGGTCTGAGAGGTTTCCTCACCCGCTGCTGTAACATCAAGTAATCTTAAATTACCGACTTAGGAAGCGTTTGATTTGATGAAAAGAAGAAGGTAAAAGACAAAAAGGAGCCTTACCAACTCCTACTCTGTCTGTCTTCTCTCCTTCTTTCCTATTTGTCCTATCAGGTTCTTTGGCTTCTTCGTTGGGGCTGCTCTCAGAATCAGAGCCCTCGCCCCCTTCCTCTACAGGCCGGAAGTCCATCTCCTGCTCTTCTGGAATCGGCTCTTTCTGTACTTTCTGTGTCAAGAAAATAAAGCCAAAGGTCAATAACACATTTGGCTCCGGTGGAAGGTCAGTGTCGACTGTGCCGTGTAAAACAGGCGTCGTACCTTCAGAGAGAGGAACGCTCCCGAGGAGTCGAACGTGCCCGTCTCCTCCTCGGCGTCGTCCAGGCACCACTCGGGCAAGCTGTCCCGCTCGTCGTCCAGGCTCCCGCTGCCCGAGCGCGCCCTCCGGTAGCCCCGCTCGTCGTCCCGCTCTCGAAAATCGAACTCGAACCTTCGCCGTCGTTCCAAGTGCTCCCGCCAGCCTGCAGAACGAGGGCCATCTGGGGTGAGGAGGATACAGACCTTAGAAGCCTTTTATGACGGTATTTGAGAAAGACAATCATGAATAGGAAATAAAGGAGAAAACTATGACCAACTGTGAGATCACATGGATCGACCTGCTAGAAAAGAAAATTGGGCAAAGTAATGAAGTTCAGAGCTTAGCATACGAATGACATCACTGAGTGACAACAGTGGTTATCTTCACTTAAGTACTGAGCCACCTAACACACTTTGAAAGATAAATTTAAAACAAAATCGCTTTTAAAGGACACCTTACCCAAAGTATACCCTTTGGATAAGCTTTGGGAATCTGACGGAAACTCCAGTTGGCATCCCCATGGCCCGCTCCTAGCCCAGATCTGTAACACCGGGTATTCTCCATACTGAAGTCCATGCCTTCCCTTTAACAAGTCTTACACATTTTCCTTCTTCTCATAAAAATACCATTCTTTATGGATAAGACCAATCCTTTATGTCAATTCCTAACATCAAACTCATCATGCTAACCTGCTAGCGCCAAGATCCCAGCCGTAATTCGGATTCCCAACAAGAAGTCATGGAATTAAAGCACTGGCAGATGCCAAAGATTTTATATATCCCGCTATCCTAATTTTATAGTATAAGAAACAAAAATTGTGCCAGAAGTAACTTGCATAACGGCGGCGAAGCAGAACCAGCGGATTCTGCATCCACTACTGCTTTTTCCACAACAGCAGGCTTTCCTTTCCCTTCACTCTTACCTCTCAACTCTCCCCAGGGAGGTTTTATTTCTGTAAAATACCCCCAGGGACATTCCTAAATCCACCCCAGCATACTGTTTATTACAACTACTTTCCAACACAAAGACTGCAGAAGAATAAAAGACAGGAGATAAAGTATTTGGGCGGGGGGTGGATCTTGTTAATACCTGACAAGCCTGAATCTAAGAGAAAAGAGAGGCAAGTTTTAACCTATTGAAATTTCCTATCTTTGAATGCTTTCTCTGTGGGAGATACAG
Source organism: Suricata suricatta (assembly GCF_006229205.1). Classification (NCBI taxonomy): domain Eukaryota; kingdom Metazoa; phylum Chordata; class Mammalia; order Carnivora; family Herpestidae; genus Suricata; species Suricata suricatta. The sequence continues at coordinate 6,584,393 of NC_043702.1, forward strand.
AAATGAGCCAAAGTTAAATGTTCTTACTCCGAGGCTCATTTTGCTCAAACTAGCAATCTAAAAATCAAACTGAAAATGAAAAGGCAAACATCAGCAGGCTCAGAAGTAGCTACTTGCGAGTCACTCACCAAAAAGGTAAGAAAACAGTATTCCCACACTCCCTTACTTACAACGATTACCTTTACGAAAACTAAGGAACTTTATATCGTTTGCTTATATGCAAACCTAGAATCATTTCTCAAAAGAAGTATTCATGATCCAGTGTTGAATTCCTGAGACCTCTCTCCGCTACTATCACCTCTAAACCGTCTGTTAGGTATGCACCACGACAGGGGTCTATCCTTCTGGGCATCTGGCTCGTGGCTTCCTCTCGCTGAGTTTCTGAGGTTGAGCTCCCAGAGTGGCTGTTTAGCTGTCCTTAACCTCCACAGTTGCGTCCGCACCCAGTGCTGAGCCCTGCTTACAGTACGCGGAGCAGAGAAGGCCCAGCTACCGCTTGTTAAGACTGACCCCTGCTTTTTAAGCCCTTACAACATCAGAATAAAAGTCTGCTACAATTTTTATAATATAAATATCAGTCAAAACCATTATATTTAAACTTTTAATCAAGTCATAAAATAAGTATAATCTAAAAAATGCTAACAGTTATTTATAACAACTGATATAATCAGACTTCGCTTTTAATATGCTATGTTGAAAAAGCACAGTATTCTTTCTTAAAAATGCTTATTTCCACTGATTTTTCAGTCCCATATATTGTTATATACCCCAAACTGTCTTTTAAAAATATATCAGTATAAAATCTGGGGAAATTGTTAAGTTAATAACAAATAAATCGGACATGGAAATCATGTATCAGGAAGAAAGATTTAAGAAAAAGACAACATGTATCCAAACTCAAAGCTGTTGGGGTGAAGAAGGTCGGTGGTAGAATATACGCTGAAACTTTACTTGAACTCCCTGATGAAGGGGATTCTATGAAGAAACATCAGATGTCTGGGCTCACGAACACTGTTGATCTTCCAGAACATTCACCTTGTTTGTTTTTGATCAGCTGGAATCTTTCTTTCTGCTCAGTCCGCATCCTGGCTATGCTCTCGCTGGGTGCTGGTCAGGAACATAGTCTCCGAACCCTTTTGCTCACAGGCAAGCTCAGCACAAAATGCCGCGCAGCCTTGAGGAGAACTGTGACATCTGGCTGCCGCGCAGACTGGGGAGAAAGGCCTGGGCCTCTGTGATGTAAACAATGCCTCCAGTGACAGAAAACTCGCCCCTGAGGCAGCCATGAGGGGTTGGGACAAAAACACTAAAACCCTATCCAAAGATTGACTTTCTATGTTTCCACCTATCTGCCACTACACAAAGCACTCTGAATGCTTGCTATCATGTTTACTCAGACTAGTGAATCTGCTAACAACTTGATTTTAAAATGTAAACGCAAACAGGTTGATTATGATTTCTTCCATGAAAACTACGCTTCTGCGTGATAAGGTTGATAGCAAAAATAATGTTATGCACATGAAATTCACAAGGCAAATATACACTCTCCGATTCAGTTCGGCCTGACCCCGCGATTCAACTACAGTGGCATCTGATTATCATGAGGCATGGAATCAGCACTTTGGTAGGGGATGAACTTTGACACAAAGCACCAGTGTCTTCAATTACCAGCATATCTAATGTCAGGGAAGAACAGTTTGAAGCATTCTTAAGAGTCAAACAGAAGAACTTACAAAACCACTAATCACTACTATTCTCTCTCCTTTTTCTAAAGTTAGAAGGACAAAGAATGAACTTGTGATTACTTTTGTGACCTGGGTTTAAAGTTTATTCTTCAAATAAGCATAAATCACATTTTCAGGACAAAAAACAATTTGAAAGAATAAATCCTTTATTATGCAGGAGAAATACCCATTTTAGTGGGAGCACATATTCCTTAGTGAGCATGTAATTACACATTTATACATTTTAAAGCATGCAGAAAAAGATACATTAAGCATTAGACAAAACCAAATGAAACACTCTTACATTTCTGCAGCGAAGGGTAGGTGTTTCCCATGATCACTATTTGCTACAGAAAAGTAAAGATGATTTTCATCAAATGAATAGATGTGGGGAATTTTCATGTTGAAACTTTTTGTAGTAATAAGACTGAATGTATGACATAAAGTAATTGACGCCTTTTTTTTTTTTAACCAGCTTACCTCTCTGCTTGAACAGTAAAAATTTCCTTATTAAATACTCCCTTATTTTGGTCCCTGTGCACTCACCCGACAGAACTCTTACCAGGACTGTGAGGCCGCCACCTCTCTCCGTCCCTCCTTGATCCAGCTAGTCGCCAACCTCCATCTTCATCTTCTCCATTTTGTTCCTCTCTAAAAATACGCCAGTTTTCACTTTCTGATCGTATAAATTCATGCTTTCTTCCCACCGATGTTGGTCCACCTTCCTCAAAATTTGGTCTCCCTGTAATGAAAATAAGTAAACATGTGCCTTGGCCCTAAGGATTCTGAAAACAGACTGGACTGCTCAAATCAAGCTTTTGTGCAAATGTGTCAATTTCAACATTCAGGCAGTGTAAATAAAATAACTGCAGATATATATATAGATTATTAGACACATTTCTTAAAGTTTAATGTACATAGACTGGGCAATTATTTTTTAAATAATACATGCATTAAAAAAAATAAAGGGTATGCAATGAAAAGTGAATCAACCTACTTCAACCAGCACATACTACTTTTTTTAAAGTCATTTAATATTTTCAATTATATCTTAATTTATTTAATTAACTTCTACTGGTGATTGTACCCCAATAAGTATCTGTAAAATTCAACTTGTCTTTTATCCTAAAACACACTGTAAACTCAAAGGTAGAGAGTATGAACTATATTTTTCATTTACTCTAACACATATTACATTATAGACATACAACAAATTGCTTTTGAACAGAATTCAAAGCTAAGCTATGTGTAACCTAATGCAAATTAGGAGTCCATTAACAGTGAGAGAGAGCCTATTACCAAGTAAACGAGGTGGTATTTTCAAAGGACAAGACAAATCCAAACGGTGCAAATTCTTTAGTCACCACCCCACATGTTCTAACACAATTCATAACAGACTATAAAAAATCTCACATTAAATTAGCTGAAAATCCAGAGCATACACTGACATCTTCCATTTATAACAATTAAAAAGTTACATATACTTCATGACAGCCTCAATTCTTTTCACTAAACCACAGCGAAAGTGAGAGAGTGCCACAGTTGCATCTGAAAATGAGGAAATTCTAATGTTCTGCCATTCTCTTACATACCATTTCACATGTAGTAAGATTCAATATCCTGTCTGCCCATAACAGCTGTTAGGTTGTTACCAGGTGGTTGTTCTACTGAAGGCTAAAACCCCTGGGAATGGGGGGCAGGGGCCGCAAGTATCTGCCGCGCAAAACACTACCTGCTTTCCTATCACAGTAGGCGGCCCGGACACAGTCCCCAACAAGCCCTGCAGGCTCCTGTGGAACCCCCTCACCTGGAGTATGGCCTGCACTTCCTGACTTGCTCCCAACAAAGAGAACACAGCAGAAGTGATAAATGTCACTCACTGCGAAAACTGAGTTACAAACGGCTGTGAATCCCCCTGGGATGCTCTCCTCCAAGGCAACCCAGCTGCCATGCTCACACAGCAAAGAGCTGAGGCCTGCCAACAGCCCCAAGAGTGTGCCCGAAAATGGATCGAACCCCAGTCAAGCCTCCAGATGACTGCAGCCCTGGCCAACACCTTGATGGCAGCCTCAGGAAAGACTCAGGTCAGAGCCATCCAGCTATGACGCTCCTTCCTGACCCATAGAAGCTAGGATAATAAATGTCTGCTGCCACTAAGTTTTGATAATATTGAGGCTCAAAAAGATACCATAAGGGGCGCCTGGGTGGCTCAGTCGGTTAAAGCGTCCGACTTCGGCTCAGGTCATGATCTCACAGTTCGTGGGTTCAAGCCCTGAATCAGGCTCTGTGCCGACAGCTAGCTCAGAGCCTGGAGCCTGTCATTGGATTCTGTGTCTCCCTCTCTCTCTGCCCCTCCCCTGACTGCACTGTCTCTGTCTCTCAAAAGTAAAAAAAAATTAAAAAATAAGTTTAAAAAACATACCATAAGTGAACTGTCCAAAATCACACACCACTATTTGAATAGGAAAGACAAGATTCAAATGCTGATCTTCTGATACATTCAACAACTATTTCTTGCACATTTAAGTGCCAAGTGTTATAATTCAGGCACAGATATATTCCATGTTTGCCCTTGGGTTAGAACGCCTAGTGATATGACCCAATAAAAAATGTACCTATACTCACTAAACAGAAACCTATGGAAATCCCTAACACATAAAAAGAGACAGATATAAACATATATAGAAAAATGACAGGAAATAATTTTTAGCCACGTAATCAGTCAGTTACGGGCAATATGTGCCAGGTACCATGCAACTGATTTGGAAATACAGTAGTAATCACATGATGGGTGAGCCAGACAAACACTTTCACCTACTTTAAAAAAGTAATGAACGTACCAAAGTAAGCACAGAACATGAATGGTAAAATGCTTAACTCATCAAAAACTGGTCACTAATTCTAACAGCTCATATACTGCAAAAAAATTTAAATTAAAAATAAAAATACTAGTAATCCCTCATTTGAGAAATGAAACTCTACTGTAGTTAGTGTTTACACAGCTTGCTATTTTTATATAGCTGTAATCAGTATCCCCAATATTTTATAATCTACTTTTCATCTATAGCAAATATTTATCTGTGATTATACATCTTTCTAATAATACAAATAGGTGTATATATTACATATATATACTAGGTATAGCTTGCTGCTACAGCATAATCTGCATTATTCTCCACTGGACATTTACTTTATCATTTTTTTTTCGTGAACTATAGATAAAGTAAGATATATCTGCTTTTCTGAACTAGGTTTTTTTAATTAAAAAAATTTTTTTTAATTTATTTTTGGTACAAGAGAGACAGAGCATGAGAGGGGGAGGGGCAGAGAGAGAAGGAAACACAGAACCAGAAGCGGACTCCAGGCTCTAAGCTGTCAGCACAGAGCCTGACGCGGGGCTTGAACCCACGAACATGAGATCTGACCTGAGCCAAAGGCAGAGGCTTTCCCGACTAAGCCACCCAGGCACCCCTGAACTAGGTCTTCTGAAAAAAAACTTCAAAGAGTGAAATTATTAGTGAAATGACAGACTTCATCAACTGACATGACTTTATCCCCCTAAAAAACGGGTCAACTCGCCACACCATTTTATATTACGAACACTAAACGCTGCTATCCTTTTAAAACCTTTAACTACTTTAACAGTTATAAAAATAGTTTACTAATGTGGCTCAAAGATGACTTTTTCATATCAAAGATTTTTTCATGTTGTTTAAACCTTATGTCCCTTTGTGTTACTTTTAACAGCTTCTTTACCTTTATAACCGTCAAGTCCTATATATACTTTCCATATTGGTACCTAGGAACAAGAAAAATATAAAACACAGGACAGGGCAGGGGTGCTTTTCAGGCTCAGTTGGTAGAACGTGTGACTGTTTATCTGGGGGTTGTAAGTTTGAGCCCATGTTGGATGTAGGGATTACTCAAAAATAAAATCTTAAGAGGTGCCTGGGTGGCTCAGTCAGTGAGCATCCAACTCCTGATTTTGGCTTGTCATGATCCCAGGGTTGTGGGATCAAGCCCCACGTCAGGCTCCTCACTGAGCCTAAAGCCTGCTTGGGATTCCCTCTCTGCCCCTCTCCTGCTCTCGCACACACACATGCTCTCTCTCTTAAGTAAAAGAAATAATGATAATAAAAAATTTTAAGTAAGGTAAAATCTTTTAAAACATGGACAGGGCAAAAATATGGAAAATACAAGAAGGAAAAAGTCTGACTTTTTTACCTACTAAAAATTATCTCGTAATTTTCAGCCTCATAAAGTCTGAATGACTATACCACTCCTTGTTCCAAAAGAGGATTTGAGACAGATATGCTGAAGTTAGGGAAGAGCACAGTCCTAAAGAAAGAATAAAGATTTTGTAGTCCCTACACTGGATTTTAAATTTTGTCTCCAATTCTGATCTATATACCTATACAGACAGACAGGAAGGAAGGAAAGAAGGAAAAAGGAAGGGAAGGGAAAAGAGGGGAAGGGGAAGGGGAAGGGGAAGGGGAAGGGGAAAGGAAAAGGGGAAAGTCCAATTCCCAATCTGATAGAGAGAAGGTGTGCGTGTGTATTGAGGTAAGGCTGCCTGAATTTACAGCCACACTAGCCCATTCTAAGTTAAAAATTCTAGAACAAAGGGGTTCAAATTTTGTTAGTGAGTGGTTGTTTCCACAAAATACTTCCTAAATCTGCAACATACTTTTTGACATCAAATATTACATAATTAATAACTACAATAGATAGATTAAAGTGACAGACAACTTCTCCAGTGAACCAAGGAAAGCCAGAAAAACAGAATTCTGACATGCCACATACCCCACGTGCAAGTGCAAGGTAGGTGGAGTTCTGTCTTCGGGGACTGTTGTTATTTTCACAAGAGAAGGGTGAAACGGGAGAGAGATGGTGTGTGCACAGGAGAATGAACACAAGAAGAGGCAGCAAGCTCTCTGCAAGCCAAGGAAAGAGGTCTGGAACAGACCCTTCTTCTCTTCTGGCCCTCAGAGGAAACCAACCTTGCTGACACCTTGATCTTGAACTTTAATCTCCAGAACTATAAGGTAATACATTTCTGTTGTTTAAGCAAACCCAACCTTTGTATTTTTGTTGTGGCAGCCCTAGAAAACACCAATGGATTTTTTAAATATGGTATACCAGATCATCAGATTAGATTTCTCATGCTTAAAAACTTCCAGTGTCTTCCCATAAGGTTAAAATATGTAAACTGGGGCGCCTGAGTGGCTTAGTCGGGTAAGCATCCAACTTCAGCTCAGGTCATGATCTCACAGTTCATGAGTTCAAGCCCCATGTCAGGCTCTGGGCTGAAAGCCTGAAGCCTGCTTCCAATTTTGTGTCTCCTTCTCTCTCTGCCCCTCCCCCACTTGCTTGTATGCTCTCTCTCTCAAAAATAAATAAATACTTAAAAAAATTTCTTAAATAACGTCTAAACTTCTTAACACAATTTGTAAGTTCCTAGAAGATCTGGTATTTGTCTTCCTTTTCAGTTTCATGCTATAACACTCTCCTCTTTGCTCACTATGCTCTGATCATACTGGCCATCTTTCTATTCCATAAACATACCAAACTCATCCATTCTTTAGGCTTTTTTCACTTGCTGTTCCCACTGCCTGGAAATCACGTCCTGCATATCACTGAGTGACTGGCCGCTTCTTGCCAATTAGGCTCAGATGTCACCCGTCAAACAGACCTTTCCTAATTGCCTTAGTTATCACCCCCTTATCACTTATTCCATTACTATGTGTAATTTTCTTTAGAGTATTAATTACTAGATTAAATTATCTTTTCATTTGTTTACCTAGTTTTTATCTGTACCTTCCTGTTGGAATGTAAGTTAATTGAGGCCAGGACTCTGTGAATGCTGTGCCCAACACCTAGAACGTGGCACGGCACATAACAGGCAATAGTGATACCGTAAATCAATGAATGGAAGGATGGGTACATAATGGTATAATTATGTCTGGTTAAAACGTTTAGTTTCTGAGTTTTTTGGTGTTTGTTTTTTTAAGTAGGCTTCATGCCCAGTTTGGAGCCCAAAACAGGGCTTAACTTATGACTGTGAGATCTAGACCTGCACTGAGATAAAGAGTTGCATTCTTAGCCACCCCTATTTTTTAACCTTAGTCCAGTGAACACTGAGCTCTTATGTGACAGCTGCCATGTTTTGAGGAGACTTGGGCAATCCCTTGAAGCGGTCCACATGGACGACATGGAACTGGGTCTCCTCCCAACAGCCACTGAGAACGTGATCCCTTCCGCCAGCAGCAATGCAGTGAGCTTGGGTCCTCCAGCTACAGTCAGTCTCTCAGGGGACTGCAGCCCAGGACAATATCTCGCCTGAAGCCTCATGAGAAACCCTGAAATTCCCAACCTACAGAATCTGTGGAAAATAAATATTTATTCTTTTAAGCTAAAAAAGAAAAAGAGAGAAGGGTGAAATGAATTCAAGAACTTTTAAGTGGACTTCACTCCTCTCCGCCCTTCTCTTTGTGAAAACTTATTATTACTGAAGTATAACATTCTTGCCAAAAAGTATATAAATCACCAACATACAATTCAGGCAGGAGTTTCCATAAAGCAAATATATCTTTTGCTTGTTTTCTAATTTATTTATTTTATTTTTGTAATTTTGAGAGAGAGAGAGAGCAGGAGCACATGTGAGCACAGAGGGGAGGGGCAGAGAAAGAGGGAGACAGAGAATCCGAGGCTGGCTCTATACTGACAGTAGACAGCCCAATGTGAGGCTCAAACTCACGAACTGCAAGATCATGACCTGAGCTGAAGTTGGACCCTTAACCAACTGAGCCACCCAGACAACCCCCCAATAACTAAAATTTTAAAAAAGAAAATATCAGGAGCTCTCAAAAGCCTTCATGCCCCCCCAGTCAACCCTTCCGAAGGTAAGCACTATTTCCGACTCTTATCTCTAAAAATTAGTTTTGCTGCTTTTCAACTTTTTTATACAAATGGCTAGACATGGAAGATTCATCCACATTGTTACAAAGAACAGTAGCTTGCTGTTTTTCACTGCTGTATGGGATCTCACTGTATGGACAGATCACAACATATTATTCTGCTGCTGATTCAGATTGTTTCTAGTTTTTTGCTATTACGAACTGTGCTGCTATGAACATTCTTGAAGATGAAGTTTGGGGAACATATGTTTGCATTTCTGTTGCTGTGTGTGTGTGTGCGTGTGTGTGTGTGTGTGTATACAATAAATATGTATATTCCACGAGTGAAATAATGCATATTCAACTTCAGTAGTACCAAATATTTCCTCAGGAAGATAGCACTGCTTTACCATTGTTTACCTGTTTGTTTTACTCAAACCTCTAGCAAACATTAACATGAGGGTCTCCTGTATGGACAAATACAATTAAAGATGTAGGTTTAAAAATAAACAAGAGACTTAAACATAGCACCTACCCACCAGGCCCAGGAACACACATGTAAGCCTGATTAGTATGGCTAAAATATGGCATCTAACCCTTGGATTAACAAGGGTTATGTTAAACATCATCATTTCTGTTGTTCTTATGAGGAACGGGATACCTGTGGGGGTTTCCCAAGATCGCACAGCTGAGTGATGCCCAGATTAGAAATAAAACATAGGTTTACTCACTTATATGAGTAAGTCATAAGTGGATTTACTCACAAACTTAACCCATCAGAAACAGTAAAAAAATTCTAGAAAAACACACGCAGAAAATGGAAGCTCTTGGATAAAAGTCTAGCAAACTCTAAAAGGGCAACAGACATACCACGCATGGTACAGCTTGGTAACAAAGACTACCAACATCTTTAAAAAGGAAAGATGGAACTAAATGTGTTACTCTTCTAGCAGAAATGGTGCCAAAATGTACACCCCTTGAAAAATGTTATGACCAATTCTTCAATATAAAAATTTTACTCTAGAAATTATTTTAAAGAGGAAAAAAAATACCTCAGGCACCATCTAATAAATATACACTTCTAGAGCACCTGGCTGGCTTAGTCGGCAGAGTATGTGCCTCTTGATCTAGATGGTTGTTCTGAGTTCAACCTCCATGTTGGGTATGGAGTTAACTTAAAAATAAAATCTAAAAATACATAGTGCACACACCATTCCAAATACTACTAATACAACTAATAATTACACTGCAGGCAAGAATTGCTCTTAAACATTAAAGTAATTAATCCTTTATAATCTAAATGATTACAGAATGTTTGCACTTGTATAGATTTGGGAGGGGAGTGAAAGTGTCCGAGAGAATTTCATCTCTATAATTTGTTTTTAAAAACACATACATTTGTATATTACTGATATAATTTAAAATAAAAGCTAAATATTAAAAGTCATCCCTGGGCAACTTAGAGGGTGATATCTCAAGTTCCTTTCATGTGCTCAAACTCCAGGATTCCACAGCGGCCAGCAAGGACGCCCACAAGGCCCTCCCTAGCGTTTCAAACCAAAGACTTCCTCCTTCCTAATATCAGCAGCACAGTAAGGCTGAGTAACCACATATTTTAGTTGACTTCATCTTAAAATCTAACTTGTAAACGAGAGTTAGAAGTAAATGTCATTGAATAATTTATAAATTTAATGCCTGACCCAAATATTCCTAACCTATAGTTAACACATGAACGTGGAAGCTATGAATCCTTGCATTAGAAACATATATTATGCTGGCATGTTTTCTTTAATCAGGGGAAAAAGGGTCTAGGTTTTCGTGAGTCTTAAAGGGATCTGTGACCTCCAAAAGATAGATAAACACAAATCTAAATGCATTTTCTTCTAGTCAATGTAGCAAACATGACTGTTTCACCATCAGACTGTACTATCTTTATAACACGTTATATTGTTATGTTCTTACATCAACAGTAACTGGAGTTGTGTAAAAGGTGCTAAAATGCAAATGTAGTGCAGATATCAACTTTTTCTCAATGGCACTAAATACTTGGTTGTTTCTGACTTCATGTAGTAAGTCTAAATAGGACTCTTCTAAGCCTAAATTAAGTTAAGCTGTAATATTGGTTTGAGGCTGGTCTAATTGAGTGGACTTCCTAAGGAGAAAGAGCAGTAAAAGGGCACCTGTGTGCATGTTTGACTCACAGCCAAAAATGGTGTTTATGGAAAACTTCAGATGGAGCAAAGAGGCACTCAGCCAATAAAATCTACAGCTGTGAGACTTGGAACTTAGAAGTGCTCAAACTCCAAAAGCAAAAATGGAATTATGGGACAGACTTTGAAGCTTGTTTATGTGCAAATTTTTCTAGTAAGAAACTCTGTAATCCTCTATTCAGATACATCTTCTCTGATCAACACTAAGAGTATTTTCTAACACCAGAGAAAATAGTGAAAGGAAATCCCATACAGGTGTTGATATTTACTTTTTTCCCCCCACAATTAATTGTAAACAAATTCAAGAAGGCTAGGCCGGAGAAGTCTAAGTCTCCTATCCAGAGATTTGTAACTTTTCTCCCACCCTAACCCCTAAGGGATAACAATCTGCTCTACTCAGTAACACTGGTCCTTAAACCACAGCCGTTCCCGGCTCAGAGAGAGAAACTGGAGGGGTGCAGCGTATCAGAATCTCTTTGAGAAAGTACCTCTTGTGATCTGAATATGCCCCATCTCCCTATGTCCTTCGTGCTCAGTGGTCTGCTGGTATACACCCAGACACTGCCTCAAGTCTCCGGGGAAGACGACAATCGGTGAGATGGGACTGAATGTACAGCTGGAAAGGAATGAGACACCTTCTGAAGAAAGCTAAATGTACCACGTAAGAAAGACCCTAAGAGGCCAAGGCTAGGTTTAAAGTTCAGAGATTATCCACGTGCACACAGGAGGACACTACATTTCAACTAAAGCTTTTGTTATTCCCAAGTACAGGTCGGTACAGTCATGAACTATATACCAGATTACTTTAGCCAGAAAGAAAATCAAACACCTTTAGGGACAGAGAATTGAATTTAATAAAGAATAACAGGTGTTCCTGGATGGTTCAGTGGGTTAAGCATCCAACTTCAGTTCAGGTCACCATCTCAGGGCTCGTGGTTTCAAGCCTCGCACCAGGCTCTGTGCAAGCCCCCTTCACATTCTGTGTCTCCCTCTCTCTCTGCCCCTCCTTGCTTTTGCTCTGTCTCTCAAAAATAAACATTAAAAAAAAAAAAGAATAATGTATCTGTCCTTGGCACTTTGCTTAATCATTATAATTTTTCACAAAAAAATAAGTTAACAGGTATCTAGCATTTACGTTCATTCATAAAAGAGATGTCTTAGAGCCATCTCCAAATCAGTAATTCCACATAGATGGGAGGGCCTGTGTATTTTAGGGTAAAGCTGACACACCACCTGTGCCAGTGTCAGTTTCATCTCCGTTGATCTGGCCGCCTCAACCACAAGGACCTGAACTGCTCAGGACATTACGATGGGATCGCTTAGCCCCTGAGCGGACGCTCCAAAGCTGGACTCCAATATCCACACAATTAGCAGTTAGCAATCATGGTCTGCAGACCATAGCAAGACTTTCACACTGCAGAAATCCAGAAACCAGAACACTGCTTCACTTGAGACATTCTGCCTAATCACTTTTGCCTTAATATATTCTGAAACAGAAGAGGTTTCTAAGCTTGGTGAAAATCCCCACCGAAACACTTACTAGAATGTGGATTCAAGACACATGGCAGAGGAACTCCCGTGCTTTCTGAAAGCCGCTGTTACATTCTATTTGCTCTGGTTTTTCTCCCCTGATCAGTCAACTGTCAAGTGATAGGATATAATTCCTACCAGTGTGTGTAGGGAACAACCACCTCATCCCAAGCCCCTCCTTTATGATACTTTACCCTCTCTAACTCTAAAGGTCAAAATTTCCAATGCTGTGTCTGAACTTGTTTTGAAATGTTTGGCATTAATAAAACAAAGAAGGAATTAATTTTTTTTTAATTTTGGAGGGAGGGGAGGGAATCTACAAAGGCGGGTTTCACCTTCTAAGTAGCATTATAGTGGTCCACATTAATAATTTTCCCAGCAGGCCTTCCGTGATTTTACTTCGAACAATCACAGCCTTTGTTTCTCAGATCCTCTTACATGTGACATTTGGTCAAAGTTTTTAAATCAGCAGCAAACAGAAGTAGAGAAAAGTATTGCCCAGTAAAGGCAGTACACAAAGCCACCCTACAGCTCTTTCAAGGTTGCTACAAGTTGGATCACAGACATTCTACCTAAACACTATTAGACGAGTAAGTTACATTTTCTGTACCCTGAACACTACATTTTATGGCACGTTACTATATGCTTCTCAGAAAACCATCCCCTAAACATTACTAAAGCATGCCTTAAGAAAATTCTTCAGCTCCCTCTCACAGGTATGTTTTTTTTTAAGATAAGTGCCAGGTACCAAACAATTAAGTTTATTCTTATTCAGTATCTCTACACATCATCTTAAAAAAAAATAAGGAAAAAAAAGGCCTGCCTCCTTGCCCCTCTCCCCTCCCCCAAATTCAGGTAACTAAATTACCTGTATCACCCAGTTCCAGAATCAGTGGTAGCCATTCTAGTGAGATGGAATATGAAAAGAAAACTAATAAAGTCAATTCATTAACTCATGCCTAAAAGTCCTTATCAAGGAAATCTTCCCCAAAGAAATGGAGAAAAAAAAGAATAGTAAAGGAAGTATCTCACACTTCAACATGCTATATAAGGAAAGACGGCTGAAAGGAAACCTTGCAGGGAATTTTATCCCTTTGAACTTTCAAATAAACTCTTAAGTAAGATTATGCAAACTTACTAAAGACCGGTCCTGATTAGAGGGAAAAAATGCACCCCTTCTCCAAGTCAGCTCTGGAGGCTTCTCCAGAGTTGTTACGGTCTGTGTTGGGCAAAGAAAGACCTCGTAACAAACCAGCATTCTTTTCCACATGATCAGAGCTAATTGGCCCCCCTGCAGACTAAGTGACCAATCACATCAGCTTCAGCTGAAAGTAGCCCCCACGACATTATAAACAGAGGAATGTGAACTGCAAATCCAGTCCAAGAAGAGAACCTACAAGCCGGACTCGGAGATTAAAGCCACCTCACCAAGAAGACAGACTCGGCCGGCTTTCTCAAGACCTACCTGGGCACACAGGCTGACCCAGCAAAAGAACTGGTGAGTACCTGAAATAATATTCACTATTTCTTTCCTTAAAGGGAACAGAGGAAGACACTGAGTGGCAAGTGGGAACAGAGCTAGATACTGCCAACAGTTTTTTTTTTTTTTTAACAAAGATATTACGGATAAGGGTTATACATTAAGGTTTATTCTTTTTCCTTAAATTTTAGAAATGGATAATAGCCCTACTGAAAAATGTCTTGTTTTATTAAATGTATACTAATTCTCTATTAAAATATAAAAATGAGTAGAAAAGAAAGGCCCTAGAAAAAATTCCATGGCTTTTAAATATATATAGATAGATAGATTTCTTTTGGAGGGGATTTTAAAAACCCAAAATGAGCCTACAGAAACAAATGACAAAAAAAAACCTTTTTTTTTAATCCATGAAAAAAGCAATGAATATCTATCTAATTTTAAATGTCTTTTTAAGCATGGAGTTAGTACTGAAATTAGTAGATTCTTCTACAAATAAGAAATTAAAATAGACAAGAATCTCTGAGCTTATATAAGAGAGTTAGAACACACAGTTTGCCCTGATTATAAGAGGGTAGAAGAAACGTAAGACTCTACACAGTCAGTATTCACACCAGACGTGAAAAAAATACATCACAATATTGTGATCGCTTAACATTGGTAGTTATAGCCTATTATCTCGACCCTTTAATCTGAACTATACTACTACCTTACAATATGGCAACAGAAAAAGACATAATTTTAAATGCTACAACAAAATAAAATGAATCAATTCTGTCAGCCACTGAGGCATCCAAACTATCATTTTTATAAAGTAGTTATTTTTTCCACCAAAGTTTATAAATGGGCAAATATTTTACAGCCCACACATGGAGATATAAACAAACCTTCCCAAGCTTCAATTCTATTGTCCACAGGGATCAGTTAATGAGAATCATATAAATACAAACCAAGACAAATACATTCAGAGAGTATTTGCATACCTGTAGAGATATCAAAATTACTTAGAAATGTAATAGTATAAACATAATGTCTACCCATCAATCATTCTTTTAAATCTGATGGAGAGAAAATCTACATACATGGGCAACAATAATATAATTTTTAAACACCATATAAGCCGATGTAAAACCATGAGAAAAGGAAAAAAAATCATCTAAGAAACCTATGTCAGTTGAAGGAAGCAGAAATAAGTTTAAAACCTTGCAGTTTTAAGAGATCATGTTATTTAATTTCCTCTTTTTTTTTTTTAATATAAGGGAGCCTGGCCAAGGGGAGTGGGGTAGCTTGCCCAGCGACGCAGCTATGTAGCCAAGAGAGCCAGAGCACGGCCGGCTAGCCTCCCCGCCGGGCCTTCGTTCTGCTGCCCACACTGTTCACATGAACCCAAAGACGGACTTACTCAGACGGTTAAGTGGGGACCAAAGTCATACTTCTCTCAACTACTCCACTTCCCATCACAACCTAAACAAGCTCAAGCAAGGGTTTATATATAAGAACCAGAATGCTTCACTGTTTGATAGTAGCCTTTTGACATCCGTGTTCACAGATTCTTCCAGGTATTTATTTATTAGCTAACTGCAAGAGAAAAAGAATGAAATTGCAAAAGTCTACAGTAATTTCTATAAAGCTACAAGTAACAATCTTAAAAAAGCCCAAATAGTAATAATTTTGTTAGCAACAGTTTGTATCTAGAAAGGCTAGGCTGAGAATCATGGGGCCCCTCCCCACCGACGGGGGGGGGGGGGGGGGGGGGGGGGACGGGACTATTGTGAAACCGTAAACAATTAGCAGCATTCAGCAGGACAGCGGTTCTCCAGGCGCACTAAGCCCTAGGGGTACAAGGCCCTTGACAGACATTTTCACACAGGCAGGAAGTAAGGAAGAATAAAGGTGAAATTAATATAATGTTACATATCAATTTTACCTCAAAAACAGACAAAATAAACGAAACCACACAGGACAATGTGGAGGTTCACAACCTTTCTTAAGGCGGCCAACAACCATCCTTTCTTAATATCCTCCTACTTCCTCTTCAAGTGTCAAAATCCCTTTTCTTTTATAAAATTATGATGGAATATTCTAAAAATTATTTTCTCCCTGACAAAATACATTTTGGCAATGTCTCCTCTCCACACTGTGTTTTAATTTGTACAGATCTAATAACATCCGAAAGATCAGCCTAGGTAATAACCGGAGCTATGCAAATCTTCAAATTTTACAAGATGTGTTCCTTAACTGAAAATAAATTTCTTGCCTAAAAGTCATAGGCATTCCAAAAGACCAAATATTCTGTAGCAACTCCAAAAAAACTAGTCAAATAAAACACAGTATTACTCACAAAGGCTAACCAGGATCAAAATGTCTATTTGTGAAACTATAGCTTCAAAACTCTGGACTCGACCTGGTGTGGGATTCACCAACACTTACTACCTTTGTGATCCTCGGAATCTCATTATGCCAGCTTCTCTGTCTGTAAAATGGGAATTACAATGGTACTCGCTACTGTCAAAGTTAAGAAACATTATTAATAATAACAACGCAACTAACCCTGAAAGGTTACTCTGTGCCAGGCAGCGCGTGCCAGCTTCACAGGAAAGTATTTGGTATGATTCCTGCCACGTAATAAACAACATATCCTTACTAATACTATTAATCGTTACTGTCCTAAGAATCACGTATGAAGTTAACAATGGTTTAAGATAGATACGTGAGGTAGGTGTACGGACAGGAAGAACAAGTACTAGAAGTACTAAAAATCTGGCTGTCAAAGACTGTCTTGTGAATACAATGCCAATCATCATGGGAACATTTTTACTTCACCAAACTTTCTAAGTAGCTTCTTGTAGTAAGAAAATTAACCTGTAAGGTTAGCCAGACATGGATAATACTACAAATAATCTAAGGGCCCCACCTGCCTATTGTATTTTTCTTTCATCTGCATGATCCTTGGTGACCTCATCTGAAAAATGGGATAATAATGTCTAGCTTGCTAATACCAAAAAAATTAAAGAAAATGCAATATAAAAGCATCTAGCACAGCGCCTATGAAAATTTTATTATTTCTGTTGTTACTTTCAAAAGGGCAGAGATAAGGTCTCTTAAAACATTTAAAGAATGTAGCAAAATGAGTCATTAAACAGCTATGCTGAGGGGAAAAAAAACCACTAAATGATAATGACGACTTGTTAGAATAATGAATTATAAAGCATTAACAACCTAAGAGTTTTTTTAAACTTATAAAATGCAACTAAAATGGCTCTCCACTCTAAATAAACTTTAACAATGATCCCATGTGGCAACAGTAATTCAGACCTGAAGAAAATACAAGAGAACGTCTCTAATATCATCAATAAACATTAAATGAGCCTCAAGGGGGAAGGGAAAGTATATATCCAGCTGGCCAGTGTCCAATTCCAGTAACACAGGAAGGCAGTCTCCACGATCCCACGTCACAGGCACAGGGAGGACCCAGCAAACCCAAGCAACAACTGAGCTCCCAAAGCCTCTGTCCCCTTCCTAAGCGTCACTGTCATTCACAAGGTAGGAAGGGGAAACGCAGTGCTCTCAGGGGCCCCTACTTCTGAAGGACGCACCTACGGAAAACGTCAAATGCAAAGCTTCGATTCCCATTCTGTTCCTGGTAGGCTCTACATAAAAGTCTTAAGATGCTTTCGACACAAGTAAGAACGGTCACATAGCTTTCTTTCCACCACAATGAGAAAAGCATACCCACTGATTTACAATCTAACTCTTTACAGCTTAAAAACTATATTAATTATTTCTTAAAAATAGCCATTTGGTGTTTTATTGGTTATTTAGTTTTCTTCTGGTTCACTTACTTTCAAAACTAACATTATCTAGCAATCTTTACCTGGAATTTCTTATTTACCAAGAAAATAATTCTTTCCCCACCCAACAATCAAATCAGAATCTAGAATATTCGGAGGGGGGCAAGAAGGAAAGAATCCATGAAAATGGCCACAAAGTGACAAAAACAAATAAGGCCTATTCATAAAACTTTCAACAGGCTAATTATAAAGTATGCATTACAACTGTGGGTCTGTAAATGCGTAGACCTGTCCTAGAACAGAGTTCAGTTTCCAAACATTTGCAGACAGTTTAACACTACACTTCTAAATGATTTCTAGTTATGTGTTATACACATATATTTAACTTATTCCTTTAATTATGAATTACTCATAATCTTAAGTTATTAATTATGAAAAAGTAGATATTAACAACATGACATTTAGTCAAATCAATAGCAACTTTGTGCCTGGACTCATGCAAGAGAGGAGCACTGACCAGCCACAAACCGTATCCCCAACTTTCAGGGGTCTTACAACACACCCGGAAGGCTGAGAAGACCACACAACAGCTTAACAGCCAATCAAGGAAACAAGAAGATGCTAAGGCAACCCCTGACCAGGCGGCCCCCGAACCGCTTACTCAGTAAATGCCCCTCGGTGAGGAGAGAGCGGTCCGACTGGGAAGGCCTGCCCAGTGGCTAGGGAAGCATTCCCCAAACAGGATAACGTGAGTGAGGTCTCAAAAGTTGTTAACATTAAGGTGTAAGGCAGTTAAGAGCTCACTAATTTATTCTTGGTTTTTAGAAAACTGCCGACCGAGATGGACGGCAGTAACTGCAAAGTCATCGCCCCTCTCCTAACTCAGCGGCACCGGCGGCTGGTCACCAAGGACGGCCACAGCACGCTTCAAATGGATGGTGCCCAAAGGGGCCTCGCGTATCTTCGAGATGCTTGGGGAATCCTAATGGACATGCGCTGGCGCTGGATGATGCTGGTCTTTTCTGCTTCTTTTGTTGTCCACTGGCTTGTCTTTGCAGTGCTCTGGTACATTCTGGCGGAGATGAATGGTGATCTGGAACTAGATCACGATGCCCCGCCCGAAAACCACACTATCTGTGTGAAGTACATCACCAGTTTTACAGCGGCCTTCTCCTTCTCCCTGGAGACACAACTCACCATTGGCTACGGCACCATGTTCCCCAGTGGGGACTGTCCAAGCGCCATCGCCTTACTTGCCGTACAAATGCTCCTCGGCCTCATGCTAGAGGCTTTCATCACAGGTAATGGTTTTGGTTTTTTAACAAACAAAAATTACAAGTGTTCTGGAGAGGGAATGGTCCGTTATAAACAACTGTGTCATAGAATCACTTATTTGCATTATAGTGGTAATTTCTATGACTCAAAAGAAAGTCTAGGGCCAAGTGATAGGTAAAATTATAAGAAACCTAACTCTTAAATTTTACCTATTAGAACTCTTTAAGAAAAAAAAAAGATCATTCTGACACTAACTTGCAAGCAATAAGCAACCAAAAAAATATTAACAGAAAATCTAAAGGGCATTTTTCAGAGAAGCTAAATTCTTTGTTAAATTGGCAAGTATGTTCAATGCATATTTTGACAATCATGTTATCTAACAGGGGAATTTGATTTTTTTTCGTTACTGGGTTAGAATTTCCTCCTCTGAGGAGGAAAACCTCCTCAACACTCACCAGTGAGCCCAGAGCACCGTAGTCAGCATTATATTCAGAGATCGAGTATACACATACTTACTCGAAATATGGCCACAAAGATTATTATATTTTACTTATAAACCTGATTAATACATAAGACTTTCTTCTAATAAAGGAGGGTCAGTGTCATTTTTATAAGTGATACATACAGTTTAAAAATCAAAAAACAAAACAAAAGAAAGCCTGGCTTTAACACATTAGCCAATGATAATCTGGAAAGGTAAGTGACGGGCCCCAGGTGATCTGGCGTGAAGTCCGGTGTGCTGCCAACTGGCTCCACAAATTGTAACAAATCAATCAACTTCTCTACAGGTTTTTAAACTGGGTCGATCATTAGATAAAATTTAGGGGATCCATGAACTTAGGAAAAACTTGCATCTCTTTTTCACTAACCTCTAACTGAAACTTGCCATTTCCTTCCACTATAAATGTAGGCAACGACAACAACAACAAAAATAGTATCAGCATTTTCGTATGCCTCAAAAGTACACGCCTAAGCCCACCGCTAAATTTTGTTGTTGTTGTTAATGCACATATAGTACTATAATTTTCTGAAATGGTCAACTGGAGTACATTTGGTGTCCTTTATGTGTATTTTACTTTTATGCATTTAAAGCATAATGCTGTTAGGAGGCCATAGACCTCACCAGCCTGCCAACCAGATCGGTGGCACAAAAGTAGTTCAAAAACCCTGACCTACAGCTTGGGGGCACACGGAAGACGCATTGTGAAAGGTGCACTGAAATCACCTTAGAGCCAGAGCCTTCTAGTAAGGGGGTGGGGGGGCGGGTAACAGATGTTTCAAAGTCAAATAATTTCTCAGTGTATCCCTCATCCTACTGTCCCCTACTCACCCCAAATCATTCTACTCTAAATCTAATTTCTGCTTCAACTTGAAATCACAAACGAATTCCAATAACAACTGAATCTTGTTACTTTTTTTTTTTTCAGCGGGGGCAGAAATGTAGGAAATGACCATTCTTTAATTTTATAAGAAATGAGAAGACAAAGTTCCATTTCTTTGTAACAAAATGCATTTTGCTAAACATTCTGAAATCATAGTTTTTAAATAAGGGAGTAGGTACATTTTGAAAAATTCTTCAGGCAAATGAGACTACCCAAATTAACAATGTGTTCATCCATTCTTGTCTCACTTGGAAGGCATGGCATCAAGAAATATAGAACTATTTGATATACCCTTGTCATTCAGAAAAGGTACTGATACTTCAAGTGTTCATTCTAAAAAAATTCAATGGTTTCTAATTTAGGTGCCTTTGTGGCGAAGATTGCCCGGCCAAAAAATCGAGCTTTCTCAATTCGCTTTACAGACTTAGCAGTAGTAGCTCACATAGATGGCAAACCTAACCTAATTTTCCAAGTGGCCAACATTCGACCTAGCCCTCTAACCAGCGTCCGGGTCTCCGCTGTGCTGTATCAGGAAAGAGAAAATGGCGAACTCTACCAGACCAGTGTGGACTTCCATCTTGATGGCATCAGTTCTGAGGAATGTCCATTCTTTATGTTTCCACTAACCTACTATCACTGCATTATACCATCAAGTCCTCTGGCTACTCTGCTCCAACATGAAAATCCTCCACACTTTGAATTAGTTGTGTTCCTTTCGGCAATGCAGGAAGGTACTGGAGAAATATGCCAAAGGAGGACATCCTACCTACCCTCTGAGATCATGTTACATCACTGTTTTGCCTCTCTGCTGACCCGGGGTTCCAAAGGTGAATACCAAATCAAGATGGAGAATTTTGACAAGACTGTTCCTGAACTTCCAACTCCTCTGGTCTCCAAGAGCCCAAACAGGACTGACCTGGACATCCGTATCAATGGACAAAGCATGGACAATTTTCAGATCTCTGAAACAGGACTGACAGAATAAGCACACTATTTTTTAATGTATTATGCAGCTACTTTTCCTTCATCATATCTCGTTTTCTTTTTTTCAATGCTGATTACATCATGGTAACAAGCCTATGCCCATAAAAGTGGCTGAGCTAATAATACACATTCTGGAAATTTAACATTCTACCTTACAATTTGAATCTGTGGTCATCTCCTGAAATCAATCCATCTCAACATGACAGATATTTATACAGAAACGTTGATGAATTTTTAATAATGTGGATGATACCACTAACGAAGGGAAAACGGGACAGTAAAGTTTAACTCAGCTGACTCTAAGATCAACGACAAATCTCTCATTTTCATCTGCAAGTTGAAGCAACAGTCTAGTTTGAAACCTAGCTCCCTAGGTAGAATAATGATTTCACAAACAACTTAGCGAACATCCTCTTAAAAGTGTTATTTTTTCAAGACAACAAAGATCATTCCTCTGGTTCTTCATACTACGAAGCTGGAGTAAGTATTACCCCCTTAATTTTTTAATATATAGGAACAAAAATTCATAAGAAAAACAACCAAAGAGAGATTTATACATAGCTCT
Organism: Suricata suricatta; assembly: GCF_006229205.1. Classification (NCBI taxonomy): domain Eukaryota; kingdom Metazoa; phylum Chordata; class Mammalia; order Carnivora; family Herpestidae; genus Suricata; species Suricata suricatta. The sequence continues at coordinate 6,606,227 of NC_043702.1, forward strand.
AAAGGCATTTAAGGATTATGCCCAAACACATGCACATGTTTACATATTTGTAGCAGAAAGTGATGAGATCAACAAAGAGCTCCAGCCTGAATGGAACCTCTAAGGTGGTATTTTTGCAAGGAGATGCAAAATTATATCTACTATAAAGCTACCCTGCATAATAATCAGTGACTGAAAAATCATAATCAACCATTCATTTGAATGGCTTCTTCGAGGTAAAAAATTCCTTTCTTACCTATGATCTGTTCAATGATATGAAATACAGAACCCTAAATAACCCATAAATGCAAAGCTATTTAAGTTTTTGTAGAAAAAGGTTTACTTATACATAATTCAAAAAGGAAAAATGTCTCCAATAGATAAAGCAAAAAACAATTAGGCAACAAAGTATTTTCAAACCCAAATTCCTGTTTCCAACTTCAAATAGTTTTTTCTATAAACACAAAATGAGTGTTTATTCACCAGTAGGAGGTTGGACTAGATAAACTCTATTATTTCTTACCAAATCTAATACTCCATGAAAATTATACTCTCTCTGCTTCAATCTTTATTTAATATATACTTAGATGAACCCTTTCCCTTACCTCCAGTTTAATTTAAAACCATTCTCTGCATACCCTTCATTTTGATTTAAAAAAAAAAAAAACTGTCTTCAAAGTCAACAAGACAGAAAAGTCACCCTATCAGATTTCAAGTCGATTTGTGGCTGCTCTTCTTTTCTGAAATTCCTCTTATTCAGGTTTAGTAGGAAAAGTGAAGATTAACCCTCTCCACTGATGATGATCTAGCCTGGAATCAGCCCAGGAAATAAACACTAGCCTAGTAAAGGCAATCGGTTGTGACAAGCAGGGCAGAGCAGCAGTCACATTTTCCTACTCTTTGACCAAAAGGAAAAGCAAATAAAGAGCTCTGGAGTAGTCAAACACTGATAACAGGAAGAAAAAAAAAAGTCAAGAACACAGAAACTTAATTGTTGTAAAGTCTTAGGCATCCTTAAATGCTAGTCAGACGAATAGACTTTTTTCCCAACCCAGGACTGTCATAACACATATAGACAAGAGGAATTCTTATCTCTATAATAAAGTAACAAGATTCACCTAATCTGTGAAAATAAAGTAGTATCAAAGATTTATATGGTATGTTTTTTCCTAAGAGCTCTACATCACTGACACAGATTACAACTCCCAACAGTTAAGTGAAGCTGCCCAAAGTGACACAAGGAAGTCAGCAAGATCTGGGATGAGTCTCCCTGCAGACACAGCATGCTCTCCATTCGAGTCATACCACTCTCAAAGTGCACGATGAACACATTAGCTCTGCCTCCGAAAACTAGATGCGACTTCCCTTACACACGCCTCAAAACCAGTGTTGGCATGCTAATGCCACTGAAAAATGTTTCACAAGTAGTCAACCAGGAAAAGCAATCAGAAAATCAGAAACGTCGGTCTAGGTGGTTTAAAGCTTCTGAAAGCACTAGTCATAATTCTTTCACTTACTTTCGGTGAATCGCAGCTTCCACATTAAGGATTCAGGTTTCTGCCAAGATATCATTATCCTTTGAGAAGAAGGGAGTGCAAATGGAACCAGGGAGAAATCACTAGGAGAGGGGGACAGCAGCTCTAATCCGCCTGCACAGCTCACTAACCTGGGGCCCAGGGGGGCCAGGGGGGGTATCCTGGATTCATGACTAAGGAGACCACATTGGAATTAACTTTAAAAACCCTTAGGAAACTGATACAGTTCCCTAACCCTAACCCTAAGCATGACAATCCGAACAAACTAGACAAGCAGTTAGACATACAAGCTCATAATACCTATTACAGGCAGCAGCGTGATAACCAAAAGCTGCTATGTCTACCTCGAAGTATTTTACACCAAAATGCACTAACTGGTATTACACTGGGCTGGACCTAGGACTATCAACTGGATTGTTTTTTATTTAATGATCTTTCAATTTCATCCTCAGAGAATCACACTACAAGATCATCACCAGAACTGAGCTCCCTCTTTACAACAATCAGCTCCTACTGAACAGAAATTATAATCCAAGTATCACAGGCCTTTTTCTACCTCCACAGTCCCCCATGGATGTGTTCACAGTGGTTATGTACAATTCTTGCCCCGATATCTATAAATATACCCATTTCTCTCCAATATAAGAAGCAAATACATGATATAAACCATCTCTAATTTTAAAAACAAGTCATTCTGAAACCTTTAGTACTCAAATTGTCTTAATTTGAGGTCAGAGAACATCTCACAACTGACCAATAGGTCACTCTGCCCCAACAAGCTAGTTTAGTACTGCCATTCTGGAAGAGTGTAGAGCACAATAGCAAAAGGTTTTTGAGACAAATGGAACAAGTGTGTGCTCACAAGCAGGGAGAGGGGCAGAGAGAATCCCAAGCAGGCTCCACAGTGTGAACACAGAGCCGAACACAGTGCTCAAACTCACAAAAGTGTGAGATCATTACCTGAGCTGAAGCCAAGAGCTGGTCGCTTAACCGACAGAGCCACCCAGGCTCCCCAAAAGCCTGTACTTTTGAAGAAAGTGGTTGGAGAAATTTCTCAGGTGGAATTAATACACTAGTTAAAATACACGTTGGGCAAATAACGGTGAAAAGGAACTTTATGCTCTGTCCAAATCACGACGTAGGACTGTGTCAAACAGTTAAAATCGAGCTGCTCCCCTAACAGGGAACACACTGCTGTCTCAAGGCAGCCCCAGTCGTTTCCAGACACCCCTGTTAGATCTTCTTCATTGAGACTGTGTTGAGTATCTACCAATTTAAACCTGCCCTTTAGACTAACGCGGATTGAGCTTAATCCCCCTTTTCCGACCGTTAGGCAAATATTTGCAGACAGTAACCCTAAAAAGACTCCTCCTCACTCTGTCGTGCCCACAGTTTCGTCTGCTGTGTAAACCGCCCCATTTCCCTCATGCATTCCCCATCTCAGGGCCTCAAATGACCCTTTCTACTCCAATATACGGCCCCCTTCCAGGTGTGGCCAGGACTGCACACAGTGTTTGAGCTGTCCTGTGTCAACATAAAAGACAGCGGTACCCCGCCTGCCGGCCTCATGGACACTGCCGTTCTGGTAAACGCTGCGCTCGGCGCCAGCACACCGCTGGTTAACGCTGCGACCACAGCCAGCCGAGAAGGCCTGCCTTTCTGGAACAGACCGCTAGTACACCATCCTTCCACATCTCACATTCTAGAGTTTAAGTGAGACTTGACATTTTCTGCTGTTAAACTTCCGTCTGATTAGAGCCTCTCTCTTGCCCCATCTTCATTCTGATCCCAAGTCCCAGTTGCTCCACTCTCTAGTGCCCCCTCTAAATACTGAGTGATCTGAAAATCTAATCACACATCAACACTGTGAGCCAAAGAAAAGGAATGTTTACACAGCACACAGCACAAGGCCTTTCACAGGAGTCGGAACTCAGTAACTGTTCAACAAAAAGGCCTCCAGATACTCTTATTTAATCCTAAAAATTCTGTAAGACATTCTCACCTGCATTTATTAGGAAACTATTGAACATCTGAGAGCTTAGATTTCCAGTGATCTTCTGATTCAAAATCCTGTACTCTTTAAACTACCCCTCATTACCTCTCCATAGTCACTGGTTCACTGGCCAAAGTATTAAATCAGACTAGGATGGGAGGGGAGGTCCCAAAAATCCTCCAAAATAATATTTATCCAACAGTCTACGATACACATAAAGCCATTCATCTAGCAGTAAGTTATCTATCTACCCAGTCTGTTCCAGATTTCTTGATGCTACATACATTAATGGCTTTTCACTAATATAAATACAACTGATAAGTTCCAATGCCATGTTAATAAATGAGAAATTTAAGTAACTGATATGTTAAAATGAATTGGTATGAAAACAGTGATGCCAAGTTGACTATTCAATGTTTAAAAAAATCTGCAAGTCAGTCTATAAATGATATTTATATATTTAACATATATTTCTGAGAAATGCTTACTATTTGGAGATATAATCATGTTCTACAGAACTTTTCTGGTAGTTCCAGGAATTTGGAACTTTGGAGGTAATTCTCCTAACTCCAATGTTAGGGTGCCTGGGTGGCTCAGTCAGTTAAGCATCCGACTTCAGCTCAACTCATGATCTCATGATTCGTGGGTTTGAGCCTCGCATCAGGCTCCATGCTGACAGAGTGGAGACTGCTTGGGAGTCTCTCTCTCCCTCTCTCTGCCCCCTGCCCTTCTCCCACTCAAATGTGTATCTGCACGCATTCTCTCTAAATAAATAAATAAATAAATAAATAAATAAATAAATAAATAAATAAATAAATCCAGTGTTCCTGTGAACTGGCATTTCTTTTTCCTCTCAGACCTTAATACCTATTGGTACTTTGGAAGCTGGTACCTTTAATCAGGCAGAAAAGCCCATCTTAACATAGATTCTTTACTACACACTATGATTAATTCATCACAAACACTGAAACCTTGTCCTCTTACTATGTTTTAATACAGTGGCTACCTTGACTATAATTTATTTTGACTATCCTCATCTCAAAACAAGAAAAAAACAAATATTATACATCTAAAAGGCCAGATCAATAACAAAAGACTAAAGTAAGAACACTCATAGTTTTGGAATTTTCTTTCTGACACAAAAACAAGCATTTAGCTTTTTCCCTATTTCTCCTTACCCTGTGAGATGTTATCTACATTAGCAAAGGAGTTAACAGACCGGTTCCTGACTTAAAATTTCAGATAACGAGATGGCCTTAATGAAGAATATATGCCTTGCAGAGAACACATAGACCTAAAAAGTTAAATCATGTACATTTTAGTGGTTGTATTCATCACCTCTGGTTTAATGCAACAGAGCCGGCAAATAACCACGGAATTATAAACGCAGCAATGCTACAACCCCATCTACTGGAGAGGCACAGGCAACTGAGTCAATTTTTAATAAATGTATCCTTACATGTGAGCCTTTTAGGAACTAATTATCATGGTCCAGATAAAAATACTTCAAAACAGTAAGAAAGCCTTACCTACATCTTTTCGTCCTGGTTTTTCAAAACGTCTGTCACCTCTAGAAAAGATAAAATAAGTTTCAAACAGTACTAGAGAGTAATACGTAGATTTCCCATACACAACAGCCACTGCTCTATCTTTCCTTAATAGCACTGCTTTCTTCTCCAAATTGTAAAAATAAATGGTTATTGCCCAACATTTGGAAAATACAGAAAAGCACAAAGATGAAACAAAAATATCCACTATCTCACTTACCAAAAGCTAGCCTCCACTAACCCAGAATTTTTTTTTTACTTAGATTATTTTTAATTAGATAGATACATGCTTTACAGTAGATACACACTATATATAGTTTTATAGATTACTTCTAGCATGTGTTTTCCCACATCATTAAATATTTTCAAAATCATCCTAACTGTTAATGGTTATAGAATATTCTACTGTGTGGAGATACCACTACATAAGAAACCATGCTGACATTAAGCTGTTTGGCTTGTTTCTAATTATACTGTAAGCATGATCACAGTGGACATCTCTGTGCACACAACTTTGTGGAACTGCCCTCACTCATCAACAGATACCACATAAAGTCACAAAGAATAGAGACGATGCTTTGACTAGTAGCAACAAAAAATGTCAACTGTCAATGCCTTAACACCGAACACTAATGAAATAGCAAATCTGACTAACTATGAAATATCCAAGCTGGCACTAATATATTAACCTATTTATCTAGAATGCTTCTTCCTTTAAATAGGGATCATTTAAAACTTTCTAACATACATCTTGATACTCAATAATTAAAAGCATATTTTAAGTGAAATCTTATAACTATACAAAAAAGCATCTCCTCTGGAGAGAGCAGAAAAAAATGTTTTTTTTTTTTTACACCAAGAACCTTTATACCAAGATCTGGATCCTTTAGTTACCTTTCCTCCCAGCTCTGCGACCTGTGCATCTCCCTGCCACCGCCTCGACCAAACACACCCTCTACTTCATCAAAGCTTCTTTGGTAGAAACCACATTCACCTCTGCCTCTGCCTGGAAATAAGAAAACAGAAAAAATGATACTCAGATGTCAATATTTGGCACAGATTCAACACCAAAGATTAATCTTTGAAGTTCTGTCTCTACACAAAGAGGATATCTACATTTAAACATTTAGCAAGATCTGACGGATCTTTACCTGAGAGACCAATAATGGCACTCAAGAGGCTAGACCACAGGCGGTTAAAAGAAACAAGTTAGAAAACATGTGTTAAGAGTCCCAGTCCTGAATAAGAGTGTCAACATTAAGTTCTTTAATAAAAGGTTTAATAGTAAAAGTCTAAGAAGATTAGTAAATTATTACTACAAATTAGACCTTTTATTGGATTGTTTTCAACAAAAATAAAAGATCTGTAGAGCTTCAGAAGAGAGTACATAAAATATACAAAAACAAAGCACAAATGTTAAAATAATTTATCTCACTACAAAAAAGGATAATTTAATAGGACCAACTCTATCAATTTTGGGAACTAACTCCTTAAAGGATATTCACAGCAACAAAAGCACTCTTTCCCCTTCGCTCAAGTCTTTAAGGAAGAAAAACAGCAGGACTAAATCTGAACCACAGAGCTAATGAGAATGTGCTCTATGCAGAGACTGTGGTTCTAAATGTTCAAAAGTAAACTGGTCTTCACTGAAGTCAATTTGGTCAGATCTATCAAATTCTGACTCAATGATTCTAACCACAATTTATCCTATTAGAAATACAAAAACATGCAAATAGACACATACATATGAAGATGCTCACTGCAATCTGAAATACCAGAAATGACCTAAATCAATTCTGATAATATAATTTGATAGACCATGAAGCCACAGAAGCTAAAACACTGACATTAAAGAAATCTACATTATTTTGTGGAGTAACAGAATAATGTTGAGTAACAGAATAATGTAGAGTAACAGGACAATACTTATAAAAATAACTCCACTTATATAAATTTTTTGGGTGCATGGTTAGGGGCAGAAGGAATATACATCCAATTTGTGTTCTGGAGTCAGAAAGCAATATGAACCCCTTTTGGCTTTACACCTTCTGTAAAATGTGAGGTTTTCTCAACTAACGGGCACCCTGTGTATCCAACACACAGATCAGAAATCTGGAAACGGGTGGGGAGTCCAGGGCTGTACTTATACTTAGATATAATCTTAGCCATCATCCATAGCTCATTTTTTTTAACAGTTTAAAACCACCCTAAGTAAAATGATGATGAATTACAAACAAAAGGCGGCATCTCAAAGCTGAATACAAGTGAGTTAAATAATTATTTCAAATATACACATAGGATTTCTATTTTCTGCTTATACTGTATCAAAACCTGACTCAGAATATACTTGTACTTTTACGTAACCTTACTACGTATGAAATGCACAGAACTGCGTGTGGGCAATCCTAGGAACAATGAGTACCCTCGTAATTTGTCCCAGTAACCCACTTCTTCATCTGTAAAATGGAAGTGAGCACTAGGCCTAAACTATAATAATCTTAAAGTTACCTTCCAGTTTTGTCAATCTAACTTTATATCAACTTAAAGTCAACTCCCCAGTTTCAGTACCTCTCTCCTTAGGAAATGTATACATTTTTAAAAAATATATCTGCATTGGGGCACCTGGGTGGCTCAGTCGGTTAAGCATCTGACTTAGGCTCAGGTCATGACCTCATGCTCCGTGGGTTAGGGCCCCATGTCAGGCTCTGTGCTGACAGCTCAGAGCTCAAGAGCGTGGAGCCTGCTTCTGATTCTATGTCTCCCTCTCTGTCTCTCTGCCCCTCCCCTGTTTGTGATCTCTCTCTTTCTCTCTCTCTCTCTCTCTGCCTCTCAGAAATAAGCATTAAAAAAAAATAAAAGGACGAAAAAGATAAGTAAATCTCCTATGTAATAAATAAATAAATGAATAAATCTGCATCCTACTAACCAAAAAAGATGCACGTTATTTGAAATACAGTATCAAATGTGTATAATAATATAGTTTAGTCTTTAGACAATGCCTGATACACAGATTCCCAGTCCTTTATAATAACATAATTACTCATTCAGTAATATCCTTACAATAACAGTTACCAATGAATATCAATCCACAGGCTAGGAACTCCTGCTTTTGATGAGATACTGCAAAAGTATACATTTTATTTAAAATCCTGAAACAGTATAATGCCAAGTGTTATGTAACACTGGGATGATGATTTTTGGGTGAAAGTCTCCTCTTCTGAAGAAAATAATTTTCTCAGGTAAACCAGTAAGTACCAAGCACCATGAAAAAGAGTTTTATTTTAGAAACTTGAATATGAAAAATACCCTTCAGGTTGCCAGGAAAACAAGCAAACCACAGACAAAAATATTTTCTGCCAAGTGTAACCAGCACTGGTACTGGTCTTCCTCATCAGACTAAATCTTTCTAAGGAGACACAGAAAAAGAATCAGATTCTAGAGCTTTCCAGTATGTAAGGACCATAATCATCTCTAAATACAGTTCTCATATAAGCCAGAGCAAGTCCACAGAACACGATGAGTCTCTCACACGGCTAAATAGTGCCTGAGATTTCACCCGACTCTGGGGGGGATTAAAATACACTACTTCCTTTCAATGATGATAAAGACAAGGCGCTGACCACTGTGTGGACCTGCTAGTTTGGTGAACACTTTAACCAGATGAAACAGACAGATGACATTTACACGGTTTCCCCTCCCATTTGTTGGTGTAAGTTCACAATATTTAGAAGTCTAGAAGTCAGTCCAGTTTTATATCAAAATTTTCTCAAGTTAAAAAGAGCCAAAATAACCATCTATTATTAGCTTTGCTCACGAAAAAAAAAAAAAGCCATAATAATCATTACTTAACCAACAAGTTAAAATTAAGTACTAACTAAAGAAAACAAAACCAGGTTGAGGGTCTTATGAAATCATTAGAAAACAAATCACATTTGGGACAATGATGTTAGAATTGTTTTCACAAAGCGAGTTCATTCATTTGACTAGTCTCATACCATTTGTTCCCATCAATTAATTAAACTCGCTTAATTAATTAAATTCTATTAATTAAAGTCACTGTTTTTCCCACAGTATCTATCTTCTGCACACACCCTGTTTAAATTCTGAATGTGGGACGCTGAGATAACCCTCCACTTTAAAGAATGAGAAAGCAGGGAGGAATTTACCAATCCTTCAGCTGTCTCTAGATACACAAGTTTTTAAGACTGTTGAGGGAGACCAGTTGATTATTTATCGCACACAAAGTTGGTGGCCACTTGAGGCTCATGACAGTGCTGGCCTGCGGACCACCCTTGAATAAGGGTGTCTCTGTACAATTTACCCTAAAAAGCACTAGAGACAAAGCCACCTGAGTGCAAGCTCCCCCAGCTGCCAGCCCACCCAGAAAATCACAAGGCACCCCCAGGCAGTGGTCCAGAGCCATCTCCATATCGCCCCTGCACAACACCACCAGGACACAGGCCTCCTGATGATTCTGGACCCACAGGACCTAATTACATGTGGAAATTTGAATGGTGTGTGGAGCTTTTGAAGCTCACAGATGCCTAAATCTCTCTACCCAGGATAAGACTGCAGAAGTATCTCTAACAAATCCCCAGGCTAAAAATCGCTATTCTTGACACGCCTGGGTGGCTCAGTCGGTTAAGCAGCCAACTTTGGCTCAGGTCATGATCTCGCAGTTTGTGGGTTCGAGCCCACATCCGGCTCTGCGCTGACAGCTAGCTCAGAGCCTGGAGCCTGCATCGGATTCTGTGTCTCCTCTCTCTGACCCTCCCCTGCTCACGCTCTGTCTCCCAAAAATAAATAAAACATTAAAAAAAAAAAAAACCCACTATTGTAGAAACTGACAAATCCAGAAGGAAAAACCATGTATATGCCTTGCGAACAACAGTAAGTGGACTAAAACCACGTATGCGCCCTGCGAACAGTGAGCGGACCACAGCCACGTAAGCGCCCTGCGAACAGTGAGCGGACCACAACCACGTATGCACCCTGCGAACAGTGAGCGGGCCACAGCCACGTAAGCGCCCTGCGAACAGTGAGCGGGCCACAGCCACGTAAGCGCCCTGCGAACAGTGAGCGGGCCACAGCCACGTATG
>NC_043702.1:6616479-6622871 GCF_006229205.1 Suricata suricatta
CCTTGTGAACAGTGAGCGGACCACAGCCACGTATGCGCCTTGTGAACAGTGAGCGGACCACAAGCAGAGTGCCTTAGCTGCCCCATCACTACTCACCATGTCCATGCTCCCACATTCTAAAAATTTTTTAAGTTTGTTTATTTTGAGAGAGAGAGTGAGTGCACAAGCGAGGAAAGGGCAGAGAGAAGGAGACAGAATCCCAAGCAGGCTCCAGGCAGAGCCCGATGTGAGGCTCAAACTCATGAACCATCGAGATCATGACCTGAGCCGAGATAAAAACTCAGATGCTTAACTGACTGTGTTACCCAGGTGCCCCCGGCATTCCCACGTTCTGAACAGAACTACTCAAAGTAGCCTCTTCAAGGGAGTGCAGAGCCTAATACAGCCTCTATGGGGTATAAATTATTCTATTCATAAGGCACATTAAGAAAAAAAGAATTCAGATATTCCACACCCCTGATCACACCAACCTGGGTGGTGTGGTATGCGGAGAAAACGGCCTCCAGCTTTGCAGACACCCAATTCTTCTACTTCCGAAGAACTTCAAAAAATTACAAGGTATGTCTGGACTACTGAGAAGATTTAACCAACTTAAGAGGTAAATGCTGAACACTTACATAACAAACATCCAGAATGGCCTTATGTTGCAGAAAATCAATGAACACAAAACAGGAAGCAGATAACAAAAAACAATATTAACAAGATAATTCTTCTGAGACACACATCTATAAAACTGCAGGTTATATGATTATTTTCTGCTCTACGCTCGAACACAGCCCTGGCACTGATGAGACCCAGAGCTTGCACTAACGCCTCTCTCTGGCTGGGGACCCTCCTTGCACACAGCCTCACACAGAAACTGTGTCACCAAGGCCTGCGGGGACTTTGCTGCTGCTCCGGCAGCCGAGGCACGCGGGAAGCTATGGCCAGTGCGCGGCTCCCTGCGGGTGAGGACTATGGACTAAGATGTGCCAGTTAACTGGGAACATCTAGAATCCCTCACAGTCAAGAATTACCCTCCTCTGCTCCAAATCTGGGGGGGTATGGAGCAGATACACTGAGAAAGGATTCAGAAAACAAATATTCAGGACGCTTAGCATATAGCTAATGTCGAAAAGCAGGTTTTTAGAAATCCAGTGTTAAAATGTTTACGATGACTTCTCCCTCCTTCTCCTCCATTATCACACCTCCCACGCGGCCGCTCACCTCGCCCTCTCGAGGAACTCCGACCTCTGGGCGCCCCCACCACTGTGCCTCCTCCTCCCCGCCCTGTCAATCGCAGGACGGCAGCGCTATTCACAGACATGGAGAAGTTTCTCTGTCGAAAACAAAATGAAAAGGGAAAAAGGATAAAACAAATAAAAAACGGCATGTTGCCTCACCCCATCTCCCATTCTAACGATGAAATAGCATCCAGTTATTATAAGCAATGGGAAACCATAACTATACCACATCCTACAATGATCCAAACCCTGATTTTACCTGAAAACCTCAAATTGACATTTCAGATCAGCAAACACTGACAACCAATGCCTTATATCTTGCTGCGTTCTGTGAATATTATATAAACTCTAAATCCTGTAAACTTGATAAAAGAAATCCAGTTTGAAAGGTATTTTGTATTTATTAAAAACTTTTTCCGTATTTTTAAAAATTTATTTATTTAAATTCAAGTTAGTTAACATACAATGTGGTGTTGGTTTCAGGAGCAGAACCCAGTGACTCAGCACTCACCTCTGACACCCAGTGCTCATCCCAACAAGGGTCCTCCGCGATGCGCATCCCCCAGCTAGCCCACCCTCCCCCATCACCCTCCCCTCCAGCAACCCTCAGTTTGTTCTCTGTATTTAAGATCTCTTCTGGTTTGCCTCCCTGTTGTTATCTTATTTTTCCTTCCCTTTCCCTCTGGTCACCTGTGGTTTCTTAAATTCCACAGGAGTGAAATTATATGGTATTTGTCCTTCTCCGACTTACTTCATTTAGCATAATTCCCTCCAGTTCCAGCCACATTGTTACAAATGGCAAGATTTCATTCCTTCTGATCACCAAGTAGTATTCCATTGTGTGTGTGTACCCCAATTCTTCTTTACCCATTCATCAGTCACTGGACATCTGACGTCTTCCCACACTTGGGCTGTCACTGCTGACAGCACTGCTAACGCTGGAGGGCACGTGCCCCTACCAAGTGGCACTCGTGTATCCTCTGAATAAATACCTAGTGGTGCGATCGCTAGGTCACAGGATTGTTCTCTTTTTAGGGTTTTGAGGAACCTCTATATGGTTTTCCAGAGTGGCTACACCAGTTTGCATTCCCACCAACAATGCAAAAGGGTTCCTCTTTCTCCATATCCTCGCCAACATCTGTTTCCTGAGTTGTTAATGTTAGCCATTCTCACAGGTGTGAGGTGGTATCTCCTTATGGTTTTGATTTGTATTTCTCTGATGATGAGTGATGCTGAGCATCATTTCTTTTTTTTTTTAATGTTTATTTATTTTTGAGGCAGAGAGAGAGAGTGCGAACAAGGGAGGGGCAGAGAGAGAGGGAGACACAGAATCCCCAAAGCAGGCTCTAGGCTCTGAGCTGTCAGCACAGAGCCTGACGTGGGGCTTGAACCCACAAACCGTGAGATCAATACCTGAGCTAAAGTCGGACGCTTAACCAACTGAGCCACCCAGGCGCCCCGCTGAGCATCATTTCATGCGTCTGTTAGCCATCTGGATGTCTTCTTTGGGAAAGTGTCTATTCATGTCTTCCACCCATTTCTTCACTGGATTATACTCTACATAGAAAACCTGAAAGACTCCAACAAAAAGCTTCTAGAACTAATGTGTGAATTCAGCAAAGTCGCAGAATATAAAAATCAATGTACAGAAATCAGTTGCATTTCTGTACATTAACAATGAAACACAGAAAGAGAAATCAAGGAAATCAATCCCATTTACAATAGCACCAAAGATCATAAGATACCTAGGAATAAAAAAATTATCCAAGGAGGTAAAAGATCTGTACACTGAAAACTATAGAAAGCTTATGAAAAAAATTGAAGATGACACAAAGAAATAGAAAATCATGCTGATTTATTTTTGAGAGAGCAAGACAGAGCACAAGCAGGGAAGAGGCAGAGAAAAGAGAGAAAATCCCAAGCAGGCTCAGCACGATCAGCACAGAGCCTGACTCAGGGCTCGATCTCATGAACCATGAAATGATAACCTGAGCCAAAATCAAGAGCTGGATCCTTAACAAATTGGGCCACCCAGCTGCTCCTAAAAGTATTCTTTAACTAGCAAAGGTAGAAACAAGAGATGGTCACCAAAAAGTGTGAATTAAGAGTAGCATGATAAAAAGGAAAGTGATCATTTTTGCCTCATTCTGCTCACCAATGTGAATTAGTATCTCCAAGTTGTATTTAATAGAATGACAAGAATCATAAATAAATAGGGAAGGGTCAAAGAAGAATCTACATAAATAGGATCAACCATCTTAATGAGGAGGGGAAGAGCATGCTTGAAAAAACTAAACCGCCAATTAGTCATTAGCCTGAATTTGAGGCACAGCCAATTTGAATAGGGTCAAACACAATGAGAGAGTAGTGAGTGGGAATCCTTCAAACTGGGAAGGGGAAAACCAAGGAACAATGGAAGCCTGGGAGCCAAAAAGATCTTTAGTTGACACTTGTGGATAAATGGAATATACAGGCCTTAGGAAAAAGGAAAACAAGATGCAATTTTTAAAATCTTGAAAATGATCTATCGAACATAGAACTCCTGGACATTTGAAGGAAGATTTTGCGAGAATTTTAAGCTCAGGAAATGCTGGAATATATCCTCTCCCAGGAATACTTGCGGTGCACTTTCACCCAGCAGCCGTCCACGTGAACGTGCAGAGTGTGGCACAATGGAGGCGACGTAACACGTGCATGGTCGCACTGCATTGTTCATGTCTCATTACCTTCCTCATTAGTTGTCTTTCTCAGACTTTTGTTACAATTAGTTCTGGTAAATTTTAGAAACTTGTAATGTAAGTAAGTTTTTTTCCTTTGAGTTTTATAGGTATATATAAACATATAATCAAGTAACTTCAAACCTCAAGGCTTAAGGTGTAATCAGTAACTAAAATTTAGAGGAGAATACCCAACTCAAAAACCCTCATTTTAAGCTATATTTTAACAAAACATACCTAATAATAATTTTTAAAGAGCTAGTAGAAACAAACGCATCGACGTACCTTATACAGCACAGAGTACCCAGGGAAGTTACAGAACAGTGCCTCTGGGAACACAATTAAGCAAGGCTATGAAGTCCCAAAATCTAGATTAATATAATCTAACATTGGAAAAACAGAGCTCAGAGTTAACTCCACTAATTACTGCCAGGATCCCATGTAGGTGAACACATTACCAAACAAGTATACACCTCAAATGTACCCATCCACAGGGTGCACGGAAACTTGCATATGCTTTCCTACAGCCTCACCCACAGCAGCTGAAGATGCAAACTTGTAACATCTCTAGAAAGCAATTTCTGAAACTTTTATATTTAAATGTTTATACCCTTTGGGGTGCCTGGGTGACTCAGTTAAGTGTCCAACATGATCTCACAGTTTGTGAGTTTGAGCCCCAAGTCGGGCTCTGTGCTAATGCTCAGAACCTGGAGCCTACTTCTGATTCTGTGTGTTTCTTTCTCTGCCCCTCCCATGCTCACTCTCTCTCTCCAATAAACACTTTTATTTATTTTTTTTTAATTTTTTCATTTATTTTTGAGAGACAGCATGAGTAGGGGAGGGTCAGAGAGAGGGAGATAAAGAATCAGAAGCAGGCTCCAGGCTCTGAGCTGTCAGCACAGAGCCTGATGTGGGGCTCGAACCCACGAACTGTGAGATCATGACCTGAGCTGAAGCCAGATGCTGAACCGACTGAGCCACCCAGGTGCCTCATCCGATAAACACTTTAAAAAAATGTTTTTTAATGTCTATTTTTTTTGACACAATTCCTCTTATACATGTGAAAACTCCCCAAAGCAGGAAGATCTTTAACTGTAATACTGTTTGTAAAATCAAAATTGGAGGCGGTCGCCTCCAAGTATCAGCCAATGGGAACAATTTAAAAATCATGTGGGTGCCTGACTGCCTCAGTCAGTAAGAGCGTGAGACTCTTGATCTTGGGAACATGTGTTCAACACCACGTTGGGCACAGAGCTTACTTAAAAAAAAAAAAATCATGGCCATATATATATGTGGGATTCTATGCAGTTGTTTTAAAACTTGAGGCAACTCTGTTTATTAGGTTGAACCATATGAAACTGCTAATGGGTCATTTCTGACCCACAAAAAACTGCAATTTCATATGATCAACCAAACATATAAAGACAGAAAGCACAGCTGTAGTAAAGAACATGGAAAGGCCAGACTGCCTGAGACTGAATTTTGGTTCCTTTCCTCCACTTCTCTGTGCCTCGTTTTCCTCATCTAGATAAAGTGAATAAGAACAATATTTACATTTACCTCCTGGGTCGCTGCCAGCACTTAACCCATTACGTGACAAGTGCTTAAAACAGAGTTTGACACATTAAAATCTAAAGAAGTATCTGCTATCATCTCAGTCAGATGCATAGGAGAAAACAGTAAAGTACAGAACTATGTGCACAGCATGCTGCCATTTAGGTTTACGGGAACAGATATTTAAGGAGGTGGAGATGTATTAAATACCCCTGAAAGGAAACACAAAATGCAAACAGTGGCTACTTCTGAGGAACAATAATCAGTAGAAAGAATTAGGGTGACTCATAGAATTGATTTTCACTCTGTGCGCTTTTTAAATTTTTTTTATATATACATGTATCATCTATTCAAAAATGCATATGTAATTCTCTCGGACATCACATAAATAAAGTACAACAATGTTTAGGGCACCTGAGTGGGGCACCTGGTTAAGCGTCTGACTTCTGCTCAGGTCATGATCTCGCAGTTTGTGGGTTTGAGTCCCAGGCTGGGCTCTGTACTAACAGCTCAGAGCCTGGAGCTGCTTCAGATTCTGTGTCTCCCTCTCTCTCTGACCCTCCCTACTCACTCTCTCACTCTCTCAAAAATAAATAAATATTAAAAAGAGTAATAAACAAATAAAATACAACAATGTAAATCAGGTAGCAGCTATGTAAATAAAAAGTCCTGCCTCTCAAACTGAGAAATATATTCAGGGGAAATCCCAAACCAAAATAGCGACCAAATCTTCTGAGCATCAACTCTGGGTCTTTGGCGGGGGGGGGGGGGGGGGGGGGGGGGGGGAGTTCTTTCTATTTTTTGATGTGTATTTATTTTTGAGAGAGAGAGAGAGAGAGAGAACGAGCATGCGCGTGCACACAAGCAAGCAGTAGAGGGGCAGACAGGCAGAATCTGA
>NC_043702.1:6622971-6634967 GCF_006229205.1 Suricata suricatta
ACCTGAGCCGAAGTCAGATGCTTAAATGACTGTGCCACCAAGGTGCCCGGGGGAAGACACACTTAATATTTACTTGCAAAAATACACAACGAACTGCTAACACTTGCTGCTCTTAGGAAAGGGACGCTGGTGGCTGAGGGAAGGGATGGGAAAGCGATTTCCTATTATAAACTGTCTGTAGGCTTTTATTTTGAAACCATGTAACTTATTACTTATTCCTTATTTAAACAATAAATATGTAAATAAATCTGAAAAATAAAAATACTGAACACAGCAAACACTAATAGTAAAATACTACAGCTATGGCATCAGTGAAACAAGAGAGCCTCACCCAAAGCTTCTTAAAAGCAACTTAGCATATGAAACAACCTGATGTTCTTTCTGGACTTCTACTCCGCTGACCTGTATGCCTATCCTTATACCACAGTTGTGATCCCTGTAGATTTGCAGTAAAGTTCTGAAGTCAGGAAGTATGAGTCTTCCAATTTTGTTTCTTTCTCCAAAACCATTTGCTATCCCTTGCAATTCTGTATGAATTTTAGGACCAGTTTCTCAATTACTACCTCAAAAGCCACTGGGACTTTGATGGAGACTGCAGCAGTAGATCAGCTGATGATATTAAATCTTCCAACACGGAATGAACACTGATGGGTTCCCACTTATTTAGATCTTTACAGATCTTCTTCGATTTCTTTCAACTTTTTTTTGTAGTTTTTATGTAAAAGTCTTACACCCCTTGGTTAAATCTATTACTATGTATTTTATTGTTTTTGATGCTATTATAAATGAAACTGTTTTCATAATTTCCTTTGCAGGTTGATTGTGTTGATCCTGGCCCCTATAACTGTGCTAAATTCATTTATTAGTATTAATAATTTTTTGAATGTAGATTCTTTAAGATTTTCTACATGTTGGATCACGTCACCTGAAAATAGACATAGTTTTACTTCTCTTCCATTTTTTTTAAATGTGTGTTTATTTTTGAGAAAGAGAGAGAGAGAGAGCAAGCAGGACAGGGGCAGAGAGAGGGAGACAGAGAACTTAAAGCAAGCTCTGCACTGACAACAGCGAGCCTGAGGTGGGATTCAAACTCACAAACTGCGAGATCATGATACAAGCTGAAGATGGATGTTCAACTGACTAAGCCAACCAGGTGCCCCCTGCCTCTTCCTTTTTAGAGGTCTATTTATGTCCTGTTCCAGCCTAACTGCCCTGGCACGATGCTGGATAAAAGTAGTAAAAGCAGGTAACCTTGTCTTGTTCCCAAGTTTACAGGAAAAGCTTTGTCTTCCACCACTGGGAATGAGGTTAACTGTGGGTTTTTCATAAATGCCTTCAATCATATTGATGGAGGTCCCTTCTATCCCCAGTTCGCTGACAGTTTTATCAAGAAAAGTGACTTGGTCAATTGCTTTTTCTGTGCCAACTGAGATGATAAGTTGGTTTTTCCTTGGTTCTATTAATGTGGCATATTACACTGATTTTCCTTAGGTTGCATCACATTTGCATTCTGAGGGTAAGTCCCACTCGGTCATGGTGTATAATCCTTTTAATATGCTTTTGGATCGAGTCTGTATTCGTATATTTTGAGAACTAAAAATAAAAGGAAACACACTGCAATAAACATACTAAATGTTAACAAGTTATGTCTCTACATGGTGAGTTTATGGGTGACAGTCTCTCCTTTATACCTTTCTGTATTTTCTATAATGAAAACGACTACCTTTTATTAAAAAAAAAAAACTAAGATTTTATTGATGGTAAAGAATATATAAAGAAATTGTAAAATCACCACGAAAGACAAACAATCCAGTAAAACAATGGGCAAATAACACAGGCAAATCAAAAACCATAATAGCCATAAGCATATGAAAAGATGATCAAGCTGCTAGTGACGAGTGAGATACAAATTAAAAACAAGTATGACAGCCAACGTTGTGCCCCAAATGTAAAAACCAAGAGCTGGAGGGCTGCACAAAAATGAGCCCTCTCATTTGCTGCCGATAAGAGTGTAAAAGGACTTAAAATACTACAGAAACAAATGTAGGAATACCCACACTACATGACCCACACCTGTGTATTTAAAAAATATAAAGAACCATGTACCAAAAACCATAAAATACTAGGAATAAATCTAACTAAAGAGGTGAAAAATCTATACACTATAAACTGTAGAAAGCTTATGAAAGAAACTGAAGACAACACCAAAAAATGGAAAAATACTTCATGCTCCTGGATAGGAAGAATATTAAGATGTCAATACTACCCAAAGCAATCTACATATTCAATGCAATACCTATCAAAATAACACCAGCATTCTTCAGAGAACTAGAACAAACAATTCTAAAATTTGTATGGAACTAAAAACAGCCCTGATTAGCCAAAGCAATCTTGAAAAAGAAAACCAAAACTGGAGGCATCACAATCCCAGATGTCAAGATGTATTACACAGCTGTAATCATTAAGACAATACGGTACTGGCACAGAAACAGACACTCAGATCAATGGAACAGAATAGAGAATCCAGAAATGGACCCACAAACATGTGGCCAACTAATCTTTGACAAAGCAGGGAAAATATCCAATGGAGGGGCGACTGGGTGGCACAGTCAGTTAATCGTCTGACTTCAGCTCAGGTCATGATCTCACGGTTCGTGGGTTCGAGCCCCGCATTGAACTCTGTGCTGACAGCTCAGAGCCTGGAGCCTGCTTCAGATTCTGTGTCTTCCTCTCTCTCTGCCCCTCCCCCACTCATGCTCTGTTTCTGTCTCAATAATAAATGATTACATTAAAAAAAAGAAAATAATATCTAATGGAATAGAGTCTCTTCAGCAAATGGTGCTGGGAAAACTAGACAGAGACATGCAGAAAAATGAACCTAGACCCCTTCCTTACACAATATACAAAACAAAAATGAACTCAAAATGGATGAAAGACCGAAATGTTAAGATAGGAAGCAATCAAAATCCTAGAGGAGAAAGCAGACAAAACCTCTGCCACAGCAACTTCTTACTCAATACGTCACCAGACGCATGAGAAACAGAAGCAAAAATGAACTATTGGGACCTCATCAAAACAAAAAGTTTCTGCACAGTGAAGGAAACAATCAGCAAAACTAAGAGGCAACCAATGGAATGGGAGAAGATATCTGCAAATGACATCAGATAAAGGGTTAGTATCCAAAATCTATAAAGAACTTATCAAACTCAACACCCAAAAACAAATAATCCAGTGAAGAAATGGGCAAAAGACATGAACAGACATGTCACCAAAGAAGACATCCAGATGGCCAGCAACACATGAAAAAATGCTCAACATAGCTCATCATCAGAGACATACAAATCAAAAAACCACAAGGAGATACCACCTCACACCTGTCAGAAGGGCTAACATTAACAACTCAGGCAACAACAGATGTTGGTGACAGTGTGGAGAAAGAGGATCTCATTTGCACTGCTGGTGGGAATGCAAACTGGTGCAGCCGCTCTGGAGAACAGGATGGAGGGTCCTCAAAAAACTTAAATATAGAACTACTCTATGACCCAGCAACTGCAATACTAGGTATTTCTCCAAGAGATACAGGTGTGCTGTTTCAAAGGGGCACGTGCACCCCAATATTTATAGCAGCGCTATCAACAACAAAGTACAGAAAGAGCCCGGATGTCCATGATGCATGAATGGATACAGAAGATGTGGTGTAAATATATATACAATGGAGTATTACTCGGCAATCCAAAAAAATGAAATCTTGCATTTCCAAGTGTGTGGACAGAACTAGAAGGTATTATACTAAGTGAAATTAGAGAAAAGTAAACATCATATGACTTCACTCATATGAGGAATTTAAGATACAGAACAGATGGTCATAAGGGAAGGGAAGCAAAAATGATATAAAAACAGGGTGACTCTTAAATATGGAGAACAAACAGAGGGCTGCTGGAGGGGCTGTGGATGGAGGGATGGGCTAAAGGGGTGAGGCGCGTTAAGGAATCTACTTCAGAAATCACTGTTCCACTATATGCTAACTAACTTGGATGTAAATGTATTAAAAAAGAAAAAATTAAAATTTTTAAAACTACAAAAAAACAAAAAATAAAATTAAAAAAATAACCAAATCCAGCAATTCAGATTTTATAGCACATGTTCTAAGAATGATTACTGCAGCATAAATTGCAACAGCAAAATCTGAAAACAATCTAAATATCAAACCAGAGGAGACTGGAAAAACTCTGGATTTTCTCACATACAGAATACTAGGCAAGAGAGATGAATAAACTAAAGCTATGTGTATCAACATAGGTAAATCTAAAAATCATTACTGAAAAAAGCTGGAGAATAAAAACTACAGTATGTGATCTTCAACACAAAACTCATAAGCCTACAGGGATGCCCAGCTGACTCAGTCAGCAGAGCACACAAATCGTGATCTCAGGGTTCTGAGTTTACGCCCCGTGGTGAATGCAGAGATGACCTAAAAATAAACTCCTCAGGGGCACCTGGACGCTCGGTCGGTAAAATGCGGGACTCTCAATCTCAGGGCTGTAGCCTCACAGTGGGTACAGAGATTGCTTTAAAATATAGTTTAAAAATAATACCAAAATCTTTTTAAAAAATTGTATAGCCCTGTAAAATGAAACTTCCATGGCACGTGAATACACAAGCACGTAATGAAAACAGTCAAACATGAATGAGAAAAATAATCCAAATCAAAGTCACACCCCAGGAAGTCTCAAATGTATGAGAAATCTTTTTTAAAACAAAAACACACACAAATATGTAATGATTTTAAGACTGATATATCTGAATTATAAACAAATCAGCATCTGTAATAACATTTTCTATATTTGCTTGAAATACTTTATAATAAGAATATTTTTTAAGAAACTAAAACAAAATATAGCCATATGTCAAATTTACTTGAAAAGGAAATTCCCCAGTTTTGAAAATGAACTTTTCAGCCATCACTGGAGACAGAACCCCTTCCTGTGTACTTTTTATAGGAATAAACACCTTTTAGTCAAAGAAAATATCTGATGATTCTAGATGCTATTATGTTTCAGGAATGAAGACAGAACCAGCCTGATTCAGGAGAAATTACAAACGCAATAAAAACTGCTCATGACCCTATGGTGATGAAAATCACCAAAAATTCGTATCACACCTGTTTCAGAATTTAACACAGTTATGACAGAGGTCTTCTAATAAGCTTTTATTAAATGTTTGTTTTTGAGAAAGAAAGAGAGAGAGAGAGAGAGAGAGAGAGAGAGAGAGAGAGAGAAAATGTGAGTGCACAAACAGCAAAGGAGCAGAGACATGGGGGGGACAGAGGACCCAAAGTGGCCTCTGCACTGACAGCAGGGAGCCCAAGGCAAGGCTCGAACTCACGAACTGTGAGATCATGACCTGAGCTGAAGTCAGACACTCAACTAACTGAGCTGCCCAAGCACACCAGCCTCTTTCTTAGTAGTGATTTCTTTGTGCAAGATATGAAAAGAGTATAAACGAAATACCCAGGGTTCTCATTAAAAATAATGATGAAATATTCTAGAATTAAACTGTGGTGATGGTTACACAACTCTGTGAATAACTAAAACCCACCAAATTGTATATAAAAGAGTGAACACAGGCATACGTGGGTGGCTCAGTCGGCTAAGCATCCAACTCTTGGGTTCAGCTCAGCCGGATCGCACAATTCAGGAGTTTCGTGCTTGGGTTACACCCTCCCTCCCTCCCTGCCCCTCCCCGCCATCTCTCTCCCTCCTTCTCTCTCTCTCTTTCTCAAAATAAACTGAAGAAAAGAATATCATGACATATGAACCAAGTCTCAAGAAAGCGGTTTTTATAAAAAAGCAGTGACGATTAATTCACGGCGGCACTCCAGTGTTCCAACAAAGCTCTTCGTTTTCCATTTTACTGCAACTACCGTAAGTCCCATAAAATCAGAAACTCTTATTTATCTTTGGAAAGAGCACACTATAAATAAAGACAACACAAAATCTACTTTCCAGCCCAAGAATCTAACTTTTTCACAATATCACAAACAAAAATCAGTGACAGAACTACACATTTTCAAGCACGTTTTGGGCTGAAAATCTACATTTTCCTTTAATGGCAAAATGCATTGGTGAGAATTCAGGTTGCCAATTACTTCAGAAAAACATAGTTTTTCTGAAAAGAAGGCCCTACCTCCCCGAAAAATTACCTCTGGCTCTATTCAAGTAAATTATAAGGGATGATTCCTATCATCCCTAAGGATATAGAAACACTTCTTTACCTCTAGAGAATACTCAAGCTTCAGAACTAAAGCCGAATCTCGTCTAAGATCTACATCAAGAAAACAGAAAGCAGGAGGCAGGCCTGTGGGGACGGAGGGGCCGGAGGGCCTGAGTGGTATAACCTGCTATTTTCGTAACTCAGTGGAAAGCAGCAGGGGTTTGGCCTAAGGCTCAAAGCTCGACACAAACCTGTTCTTCTTCTGTAAAGGGCACAAGGGCCAGCGGAGACAGGGGCTCCTCCTGTAGGACAGGCAGAAATTCTTTATCCAGAAGGTCTGAAGGTATCTGTGGGACCAAACACATGACCGCGAAATTAATGCTATCCCTCCAACTAACAAAATTTATTTAAAAAAAAAAAAGTGCTCTTCTGTTTATCTCTTGGTGGTTATTATAAATATGGACTAAAGCTTATTCAACCACAACTACCAAGAGCAGTAATCACATGCCCGTCACCTTCCTCTCCCTCCCATGAGACCCCCACTTTAGATCTGTTCACAGCAGGAACTCTGGGACTCCAGAGTGCACAGGGGAAGGGTAAATCTCCTCCCCTTTAACTCAAGGCACAAAGTAATAGAGTTTCATATGCAATTTTATCTGTCCTCAGCTATCATCATTAAAACTTGAGATCCCCAATCCATTAATAAAAAGTAAAAACAAAGTAGATTTTTAAAATATTCTCTCTCACCAGTCAGAAAGTGTAGTTTACACTGTTTGGGTTTTGACCATTTATAAGAAACACAACTGTGGTAACATATTTTTACTAAAAAGTGTCTATTTAACACAAGAAGGGAAAGGAGGCGAGCGGTGACCCCTCCTCCCTCCTCACCGCTAACTGAAGAGTAAGAGGTACAGAAACGAGAAGAAATTCCTTTCTCTACCACCAAACCGGGATAGAAGTGGACTTGAAAAAGACATTAAGAGGAAATCAGACAAAGTATTAATGCTGAATATTCCGTCTCCATGAAGCTTTCTACTCCTGTAATGAAACCTTAGGTCCCCTGTAAAGAATACAAACCCCTCACACTTAGAAGATTCTGTCAACCGGTACAGGTTTCAAAGCAAGAAGAGAGAAAAACCGTGAGTCCTTCATCTATCAATGTATCACTGTACGTGCCATGAAATCTCATTCCTAATTCTGAACTCTTTCCTTTTTCCTTACCTTGTTATCTTTAAGGAAAAGTGCTAACATTTCTTCTCTACCGTAACGATAGTCTGCTAACTTATACTTCGGCAAAGCTGGAGAAAGGGGAGGAGATGTGATACTCCCTCCACTGGACAGAGCTCGGAGCCTAGGAGAGACATAAAATATAAAAATGAAATGTCAAATATTCTGGCACTAAGGACTTTTGTTTTTATGTACTACAAAAATGTTCATTTTGGGTCTTTAAAAAAACAGAAAGAAATCCCATTAGCTTTCATATAGCCACTGTCACAACACACTGAGAACAGTTCATCGAGAAACAGACAACCACGTAGCAATTCCTTAACTTAGAAAGGAATCACAGCATATCCCTGAGAAGTCTGGGGGGGATAAGTGACCCTCTTGCAAAACTAATATTTTAAGGCTTCACACCCACCACGGAGCCCAACGTGGAGCTGAACCTCACAACCCTGAAGTCAAGACCTGAGCTGAGATCAAGAGTCCGACACTCTACGTGCCAACTGAGCAACCCAGGCTCTCCTCGAAATTATAAAGGTAACCTGATTAAAACAAAAGTATAGGGGCACCTGGCTGGCTCAGTCAGAAGAACATGAGACTCTTGGGGAGCCTGGGTGGCTCAGTCAGTTAAGCGTCCAGCTTCGGTACCGGTCATGATCTCACAGTTCATGGGTTCGAGCCCCACATCAGGCTGTGCACTGACAGCTAGCTCAGAGCCTGGAGCCTGCTTCAGATTTTGTGTCTCCTTCTCTCTCTGACCCTCCCCTGCTCGCACTGTCTCTCAAAAATAAATAAAAAACATTAAAAAAATTTAGAAGAACATGCGACTCTTGCTCTTGGAGTTGTGAGTTCGAGTGCTACGTTGGGTGTGGACATTACTTAAAATCTTTTAAAACAAGAAGTGAAATATCACCTTATACCTGTTACATTAGTAAGAATTAACAAATATAACAATATCAATTAATAAATCTGGTACATCAGTTGTTAGTAAGCATGTAAAACAATGGCAATTCTCAAGTAGTAACTCTGGGATTATACTGGAACCACCACTTCAAAGAATGCTGTGCTAACCTTCAATAAAATATTTATCAAAGTGTGCTATACAAAAGAAAATGCAAAACACAGAAGCTTAGGAGCGCCTCAGTGGCCTAGTCGGTGAGCATCCGACTGCGCATCTCAGCTCAGGTCATGATCTCACAGTATGTGGGGCTGAGCCTCAGCCTGGGCTCTGCACTGAAAGTGTGGGCCCTGCTTGGGATTCTTGCTCTCGCTCAAAATATATACACTTAAAAAAAATCAACAGTTTGCAAAAAAGGGATACATGTAAACCTGCAATTAAGTTTATACCGTTTAAGAAGACATACAAAATACAGCAAAAGTATAGAAACGAACATGAACAAATACAAAATTGAAGATTAGGTTCTACACTCAAGGTTCTATGTGCAAAGGGAAAGGGCACCAAGAGTTTATTATGCCTGCAATGCTTTGTTTTCTCAGCGTGGTACTGGGTACATGGATGTTTGTTACAATTTATATTTTATATGCCTGGAGTTCATGACTCAGCTTTAATAAAAGCAATCAATGATCAATTTAGAGAAACTGAAAATGTAGTAAAAAATGAAAACACAAGAAAAACAAAACTTTAAGCACTATTTACTGCTAGGCAGAAAAAATATATAACCCTAAGAGGAATGGAACTGGGAAAAGAGAAACATTTTTTTAATTTTATAAAACGCTTTTATTTAAAAACGTTGGGGGAACCTCAGCAAAACATGCCAGGAACAAGATCTACTACAGCGCTGGGTCAAACAGCAAGTGGCAAAACTATCAGAAGCAGCTCATTATCTGCGGGGGGGGGGCTCCCTGAAGTTCGATAAAGAAATATCAAGGGTAAGAGGGACCAGGGTACTTCAGTTTAGCCTAAACGAAAATTCAATGGAAGCATTAAAATATATGCTCAAATTGCTAAGCTCCATTCACATTACCAAAAAAGGGAATAATCTAAACAGGAAAAAAAAAACCCACAAAGGAAATCAGAGCATTACATGTGTATTATTAAAATATTACACAAAATTTACATACGCGCAGTAAATATAAAAATGTGTTTACATGGACAATACCCAAAAAAAGGGGGGGGGAGGGAATGTCTTAGTAAACTCGGCAGTAGAGCCTTTTTTCAATAATTCTATCTTCTCTTTCCATTTTTTTTTTTAACATTTATGGACAATTCTGAACGTTTATAAATGTACCAAGAATTACACAACAAACCCCCATGGACCACACTCACTCAGCCGTCAGCTCGGTATCCCACGGCCAACCCTGCTCCTTCTACCACCCCATCTAACCCTCCTTTAATCCTGTTTTGAAAGAAATCATACACTTTCAAAGATTATTTGATGGGAATTATTTTCAGGATTTTTTAAGGACATTTTTGAGGGGAAGTTATTTCATCTGAAAATAGTTCATAGTGTTCTAACAGATATAAAAGATAAGGGTTTTTTTTTTCCCAGTCTGGGTTTTGCTGACTTTCCCCCCGTGACACAGTTCTCTGCATTTCCCGCACCCGGTCACTGGAGGCATGTGGCCGCGTGTGGCGCCGCCAGGAGGCCGGCTCCGGCTGTGTGGGTCTCGCAACCCCTGAGGGCCAGTGCCTCCGGAGGTCCCTGACGCTCACTAAGGTCACAAAGTGATTTACTCTGTCCTTCTTTACTTACTAGCAGGAGTATTTCCACAAGGAGAAACCTCTCTCTTATACCATTTGGTGTTGTTACTCAGTAGGACACGACAACTCATGTTGCTCTTCCGGGAAACTTAGGAAAACGTCTTGATTCTCAATTAGTTTTCAAAATAAGAACCTAGTTCACTAGCATTCTCCAACAGTGACAAATTATTTCTTCTTAAGGTATTTCAACTCAATGCCCAAATCGTCTCATCTCTTTTTCGGTTTTTACGTAGGTGCCGCATCAAAGGACCCTGAGATCAACAGTCCCATACCCCCGACTGAGCGGGCCAGTCAGGGCCTCAGACCCCCTCATCTCCGACCAGCGCGGGAGGCTCTCCGGGCTGGCCCGAGTAATGCGGACACAGCCCGAGCATGTCCAAACGCTCCAGGCTCAGCTTATTGCTCCTTGCCTCAGCCCTGGAATCGACGATTCCTCCAGGGAGCCTGAGTCTCTTTAGTGCCTATTAAGAGCATAATTTAGGGGCTAAGAGTGCTCACCGCTACGAGGTTGGTCTTTTGTTTTCTTTCCAATTATTCTTGGACTTTGAGGTCATTTAGTCCAACTCCTGCAAGACAGGATGGACAACCAGGAAAGAAGACAACATGCCCACTAAGAAGTGACCCAATCTCTGCTGAAGGACCTCCCAGGAAACTGCTTTCCATCAAATTCATGTAAAGCTGCGTTCTTTCCTGAAAAGGTGGAATACGCACACAGAGCTGAGGCTGGGAATTCTACACGTGCACCACCTCACATCATTTCATTGCAGCTCCCCAACAACCCAGTAACAGACACGGGTGACATGACGTGTCCACAAAGCCAGAGCAAAAATGCAAACCTCGGTTTTCATGACTATAAAGATCAAAATCGCTCCAGCATTACATCTCAAAATTTTATTTAAAATAGCCAAGGTTTATTCTGCCACACATTAATTTTATAATATATATTTTTTTAATTAGACATTATTTTAAAGTATCTTTCTTACCCTGAGCTGATATGCTCACCAATAGTTTCTACCACTAGAGGGCATATCTAGGCGCTCTTTCAAGTGAAAATCATTCCAGAAGGGGCAAGTTACAATGCCTCAAAAGAGACTTTCCTTCTCATGGCCCAACATTTGTTCGTCGGCTCCTCACAAGGCTGCACATCCACTCACCACCCTGGTTCCCCTCCAATGGACCCCCCAACACCTGTGCCCAGACTCCTCTGGTGTCTAGGACTTGAATACTTCTTATAGACACCAGAATAAAAGAGTAACATAGTCACAATCTCAAGAGATTCCTCCAGCTACTCTGAAGAGAACAGACCAAGGCAAACTGAAAGTAATTCAAACAAAGATGGTGGCCTGAACAAGGATAAATGTGCTCTACTCAATAATCTACAAATCCTATTCCAAGTCCCTCTTCACCTACAAATATTTGGAAAAGCTAAAACATATCTGGGTAATATCCCTCCCTAAAACTCTACCAGTGATCTTTATCCTCTTGGATCTTGCTCTATACCAGCCTCTCTTGTTATGGAGCAAGAGAGGTAATCCCTACTTGCCTTACCCTTAATCTCCAAATATACCTAAAAGTGATTTGTTTAGGGGCCCCTGGGTGGCTCAGTCAGTTGAGTGTCCGACTTCAGCTCAGGTCACGATCTCATGGTTCATGAGTTCAAGCCCCATGTCTGGCTCACTCCTGTCAGTGTGGAGGCTGCTTCAGATCCTTGGTCCTCCTCTCTGTGCCCCTCCCCAACTCATTCGGTTCAAAAATAAACATTAAAAAAAAAAAACTTGGGGTGCCTGAGTGGCTCAGTCACTTAAGTGTCCAACTTTGGCTCATGAGTTCAAGCCCTGTG
>NC_043702.1:6635067-6642560 GCF_006229205.1 Suricata suricatta
CCCCCAGCTATGCACCTCTTCCATTCAGAAATATCTCGACAACTCAATTAAAGGTCGCTTCAAATCCAGAGTATCTGGATTCTCCCCTCCAACTCAGTCAAGTTCACCAATAACATCACAAATCCAAGGGACAATATCCTATCCTCGTCATCTTCATCTTCCTGGCCATACTGAGATCTGTTTAACACAAGAGGCCCACTTCTATTAGTAGTAACTAAAGGTAGCAGTAGCAGGGCCTCCTAAAACCCATGATAACCTGAAATCTTCACTTATTACTGTCCCAAATCCAACTTTCAGCTTGCAGACAGTCAATATAGAGGAGTGAAATCAAAAACCATTTCTGGATAAGCTCCTGCTTCTCTACTCTGGCTCTGACCTCACTCCTGAAGAACAAGACTTTTATATACAATCAGTTACAGCCCCTCCACTTTAGCTGTAACACCCAAACCCTACTCATCAACTTAGTCATTTCAACCCCCTTCACCACCTTTATTCCCAAAGGTAGGTAAGGATACCACTATCTAAACCACGGAATCACCCTTTGCTCCTTCTACCATCGCCCATACCCAATTACCACACCCTATTAGTTTTATATCCTAAGTCTCAGGGCGCATGGGTGGTGGTCAGATAGCGTCCAACCTTGGCTCAGGTCATGATCTCACAGTCCGTGAGTTTGAGCCCTGCGTTGGGCTCTGTACTGACAGCTCAGAGCCTGGAGCTTGCTTTGGATTCGCTGTCTTCCTTCCCTCCTCTTCCTCTCTCTCTCTCTCTGCCCCTGCCCCTCCTTCCCTCCCTCCATTCATTCCCACCCCCTCTCAAAAATAAACAAACATTAAATCCTAAATCGCCATCCCATGGATCAACTAACCCATTATTGCCCACTTTTACTTCTTACCTGGACTACTACAACAGCAGCCTAAATCAATGACGTAAGTAGTCATCATCCATCTCCCATGCTACTATATATTTTCAATGCAAACCTGGATAAAATGTTCCCTGATTAACAACTGTTCACTGACACACAATGATCAAATAAAATCTAGAGCTTCTTAACATAGACGGGCTGCCTCCAAGCTCATCTCTCCCACACTTCACAATATAATAAAGTCTCAAACTTGCCGTTTCTTGCCCCCTTGTCTCTACACATGCCTTTTCTGTTCTCAGGAATCTACTTCCAAACCATTTTCACTTGGGATGGTGGGAGGGGGATTAGGGGGAGGAGAGGTTAAGTGGAAGGAGGATTAGAAGAGCCAGAATGAGAAGGATGAAAGGTTTTAAAGAGAATAGTAGAGGGAAAGGGAGATTGAAATCCTCAAGACTTTGGTTAGACTAAAGTGCCTCCTCAACCTTCATGGATCTATCTAGTGGAAGAAAAAACTAATAAATAGTCATACAGACAGACATACAGCTACTGAAGGATCTGGGAAAGAAAATGGACCCAAGTTATATCTTAAGATTACTCTGGCTGCTGTAGGGAGATCAAGAAGAATGAGAGCCAGAAAACTTCAGGCCACTGCTGTAATAACTTATGTCAGAGATGGTGGTGGGTTACACTGGGATGATGGGGATACAGGAAATGAACAGATTTCAAGAGATACGTGGAGATGAAATTGACAACACTGTGATGAACTAGATGTAGAGACACAGAAGTAAAAGAAAAAAAAAAAATACCCAGTATAACTCCAAGCCTTCTGGCTTGAGCAAATGGGCACACAGTGGTATTTAAGATGAAAAGAAATAAAAATTTAAAACAGTAAAACTCATGAGCTCAGTTTTGGAAAAGCATGAAGGATGAGATGCCTATAGGCATCAAATAAGCAGCTGAATATCCTATACTTCATTATACTTCCTTTACACATTGACATTATAGGGAAATTATTCAGTGTCAGCTTCCCCACTAAATAATTCAAAATTAGGTACCACGTCCTTTCATCTTTGTTGCCTCAGC
Source organism: Suricata suricatta (assembly GCF_006229205.1). Taxonomy (NCBI): domain Eukaryota; kingdom Metazoa; phylum Chordata; class Mammalia; order Carnivora; family Herpestidae; genus Suricata; species Suricata suricatta. The sequence continues at coordinate 6,637,016 of NC_043702.1, forward strand.
ACATAATCCAAGATATAAAACGTAGGAGGCAAGTGAGAAATATTTTCTAAACAAATCTTAATATTCTCTTCTGAAATACACCCTTGGAAACACCGAACGACTGTCCCTTCAGATGGCACAAATGTCTTTCGCTCTTTCTGAAAACTGGAATGATTAATGTATTCCATCCTCCAGAATTCCTCATTCCCACAAAGATGATGGCTAATAACCCCGCAATCTCAGGTTTTCCTTCTTTGCCTCCATTTCTCCCCACGCCAGTGAGACTTGAGTGCCTTCATCCAACATTTACTAAGTGCCTATGTTCAGTACCCTAGGCTAAACATGTGCTTACCTAAAGTGAAAACTATAGTGCCATTCTTCTGTTCTTTTCTGAGTAAGGTCAACACACAGAGACACAACACAAAGATGTTAACTATTTTAACACAGGTATAAACAAAGTGCTTTAGGGGAAACAAATGTCTCACTTTCTGGCAAGGAAAGACCTGGGAAAACTTCCTTAAGACCATGGGTAATGAGATATGAAAAAACCTAAAGGAGCTTCCTTGGCTCCTTCCCCATAAAGCCAGGCAACTAATTATCTGCAACCATTCTCCATATGATAAATTCCTTAATCATCTACACTTATCTATCTGCAAATAGATAAATAAATAAAACAAGTATAATGTGTTTGGGGTTTTTTAATGTCTTGAAGTATAAATAAACTTTTGGGAAAAAAAATAATAATAGGAGGATGCAAACCAAAATGTTAGCAATGGTTCTTTGGACAGTAGGATTAAGGGTAATGTAGATCTTTACTTTTTCCTTTTGTACTACTATTTCCTCCAAGGTTTTCTGGAAGGAGCATGAATTACCTTGTTACTGAAACAACAAATTCCAAAAAACCTAAATCTACCAAATTTAAAAGCAAAAAAAATTTTTTTTCTTAAGGTAGTACTTAGTGTTTGGTCAAGGGTTAAAGCAAACTGGCAGGGGATGGGAACTAAAGTCATACAACCCTTCTAGTGGTCAACCTGCCCATACACCATCCAAAGCCTTAAAAATGAAATTAATTTAATAACTCTGCTTCTAGGGAATTATTCCAAAATAAATAAGCAGCAACACAAATGAAACTGTTGAAGGATGTATACACATATTTATAATAGCAAAGCATTAAAAACAACTTTAGTTTTCAACAATTCATTCACTCATTTAACAAAGATTTATTGAGTTCCTACTATGTGCAGGCACTGAAGATACAGCAGCAAACAAAGTGTACAAAAATTGAGACCAAAGTACTTGCCCTCAGTGGAGCTCACAGTCTAGTGGGAGCTGCAGAATGGGATATAAATAATAAAGAGTATAAGCGAATAAAATGTTTACCATGTTCTATTTGGATATAGGCCATGAAGCAAAAAAATAAGCAGAGAAGATAGGGAATAAGGGGAAGATATTAAATAGATGGTCAGGAGAGGTCTAAGGTGGTTAACATTTGAGTAGACTACTGTTATATTCCTAAAAACAATGTGCTCCTCCATTAAATCTATCACACCCTTTTAAGTTGCTTTGATGATTCTGTAATACATTCCTTTATCCCAAATACAGAGATAAGCTACGACCTAAAGATTCCACAGACCTACCTTAAGAAGTCCATGTGTATGGTCACTCGTGGTCTGTCTCCACCACAACTGTCAACAATCTCCCATCTTCACTACTACCCCAAGTACAAGTTAAACCTCTTCATTTTATCCATCTCTTATTGAACATTTATGTTTTACATCATAATAAAAATAATGATCTCATGAAACAGAAGTATCACTAAATGTTTCTGTATGGTTCAGAGTTACACACGAACTGAACAGTATCACTCTAAACTTTGATTCTCAAGTATTCTGGACACAAGTTTCACAATGAATATAATGCTACATGTAGAAAAACACAGCAGCAACTTCTATTTATACTATAGCTAGTTCAATTACCAGAGTTCCTTAAAAGTCTCATATACCCCCTCTGTGAAAAGAAATTTTGGTAGATGGGTTAAAAGAAAAAAAGGCAGTGTGCCTGCTTAGACCTCCACTCCTCAGTTTATCTGCATTTCTTATGACTAAGGGAAGGCTCCTAAGCTCTAATAATAATGCCTGAGGGGTAACAATTAGATAAAGCTACTGTTTAAGCATGAGACTGATAACTGTCCTCTACTAAAGTTACTTCAATTCAAATTTTGTATAAATCACTGGGCTGATCAAACAAAATACCATCACACAAGTCTTCAGAGCATCACTGAAAAAATGTGTACCGTGCTATTGACGGACTGGGTCAATCACACACTGAAAAGACTTTAGGAATCCATGACTTAGAGCAGGCACCAGAAAACTTTTCTCTGTAGAAGGCCAGAGAGTAAATATTTAAACTTTTTGAGTCAGACGGCCTCTCCTGTAACCATTCAACCTTGCCACTATAGTATGAAAACAGCCGGATAATATGGAAAACAAATGGGTGTGTCTGTGTTCCAATAAAATTTTATTCAATAAAACTTTATTTATACTCCCAAGGGCCACAGTTTGTCCACCCATGGTATAGCAGTATCAAGCTAAATGTGTACTGACACTAGAACATCTCCGGTAGATTTTTCTTTTGTTTAGGCTAAATTCCTGGTGTTGTCTCTTTTTCTTAACAGATGATGGGGTGGCGGGGGTAAGAGACAACTTCCTTAAATCAGCTGACAACTTTAATCATGTTTTTACAAAGAAAGAAACGTGTATAAATACAAAAGAGAAGCGATTACAAATTCTAAATAAAGGCAGAAGAGTTACACTCAAAATGGGTTACAAAATGAGCTACAGGAATTTAAATCCACCTTATAAAGGAAGTTAATAAGATGTGAATAAAGACTGAACTACAAGGATGTTCATCAAAAATATTTTTGTAATAATGAAAACTGAGAACAGCCTATGTACGCTACATCTAGAAATCTAGTTAAATAAACGATGGTACATCATACAATGCAACCATTTAAGATAATAGAAAACATTTATTGGAAAAAAAAGATACTTTTGATGTGGTTATTTTTTAAAAGCAGGTTACAAAGTTGAATGTACAATATGATCCCATTTTTGTGAAAATAAATGTACATATACACAAATAAGCATACATAAAACCACCTGGAGAGAGAAACCTATTTACAGTGGTTATCATAGATGGTAATATTATATCTTCCTCTGGCTTACTTATAATTTCTAATTTTTTTAGAAACATATTGATTTGGTAATAAGAAGATTCTTTTTTAAATATAAACTAAGAACTAAAACAGGTACAGCATTACTTAGGTCAACATTTCCAAAAATATTATCAAAGTATAGAACTTGCATCAGTTCTTAGAACTTTAAGTAGAGATTTCTCAGTCTCCAAAAGCTAGCTAAAAGGGCCAAGAGAATTTAGAAATTACATATAAAAAGAACGCATAAAATATGTCAATGTGTCCTCAAACAGGGAGTCTGCGTCACTTCTCAAACCACCACCACCTCAACAATCAAGAATGCTTAAAATACCATTCCAATTTATCTACTTTATATACTGCCTCTGGTCCAAGGTTTGAATAGAAAAAGCAACTATTCATGCCACTGACGAGAGGATCTTCAATCACCAACATTGGGGGGAAAGGAAGAAGAGGGGGAAAAAGTCACACTACAATGTGAGGGATCTCAAAATTCCATGAGAATTCCATATTCAGGGTCCAAACACATCTGTAAGAGACTCAAAGGCCAATTAATCGTTACTATGGCAAATGCTATCCCGGTCTTCGAGGGGCTACAGTTAATAACCAGTATAATTCTGATCACCTGCCTAGCCCATCAATAAAAAGTTCAAATAGTAATTCAATGAAAGTATGTTTTCAAAGAAGTCTAGGAGAAGCACTCACAAAAAAGCATTGTAGTAAACATACACATAAAAATATTACAATTATATGTAATACTTTATATGTACCTAGACAGGGCTGAAACAAAAAGCAAGTAATTTGCTAGGGTGGCGGGACTGCGGAGAATCCATTATAATTACATAACCATTATCATTACAAAACCATACCAAGAAAATTTCATTATCATTACATAATCAGACCAAGAAATGTTTTTTAAATATAGAATGCAGTCACTGACCAAACAATTTATTCCTAGACAAGCTACACTGTTTTCAACTAGGCACATAAATCGAAGTCTCAAAAACATGTACATTTATAAACCACCCAACATCTGTACAAATACCTTACCACTGCACTAGCAGTACACCCAGTATCAAGCAGGATGAGATTCTGAAAACTCACCATTCAGGTCCAAAGTTCAGGGTCTGCGTTTCCGCTGCCATTATTTTCCGTATTTTTACAATAGATTTTTATATGTGGAGAAACCTGTTAAAGAGAAAAATATCTCCATATAGTTAGTCAAGAGTAAATGCAGAATTCCAGCCCAGAAAGTCTAGCTAGGGTGTTTTATTTATTCCCTGGCTCTTCTTAACCACAGCTACCGGAATGAGTTTTAATCCCTGTTTATAACAACCTAGCAGGCAATATGAAATTAACAAAGCCACCTCACATTTCAATTCACATCTTCTTATGTGGGGAAAGCAGACATGGTGTAAGGTGAAGCCCATGACATACGGAGTGAACGAACAGATTTACATGATAATTTATATTACTCCCTTGCAATGGCTCGCTCATCACTATGAGCTATATTCAAGATTCTTAAAATAAGCACCTCCCCTTTCCTAGCTCACAGCTTCCATTACGATTCTCCCCACTTTCTGCTTAGCACTTCACAAGCTAATCATTCTTTTACAACATTATCTTGAACCATGAAGTTAAAATAATAAACTAATGAATTTCATGAGTTACCTTTCAAAAGCCATTTTAAAATATCAGGGCTTCAAGTGAAGTTAGTCAAACAGGGAAAGGCAAAAACTGTAGGATACTACGTATGTATGGAATCTAAAAGTGCCAATGAGTGCTCAGAGAAACAAGAGCAGAGTGGTGGTCACCAGGGGCTGGAAGGTGGGGGAAATGGGGAGATATCTGGTCAAAAGGTACAAAGTTCCAGTTAGAACATTAACTAACAAGTTCTGGGGACCTAACACACCACAAGGTGACTATAGATCATAATACTGTATTATATACTTGAAAATTACTAAGATTAGACCTTAAATATTCTCACCACAAAAAAGAAATAGCAATTATGTGATAGGATGAGGTGTTAGCTTGATGCTACAGTGGCAATCATTTTGCAATATATAAACGTATCAAATCAACACTCTATTGCTTTAAACTTACACAATGCTATATGTCAACTACATCTCAATAAATGTGGGGGGGGGAGTATATCAGAGCTTAAAAGTGGAAAATACTATAAATATTGTAAGTATACTGTAAATATCTCTAAGATAAATTCACATCACCCTGACTTTTATGTTTAGAAAATCTAAAAATAGTTCACTGGTGGAAAAAAATGCCTCAGGGGCATGTTGATAGAGCATTCAACTTTGATCTCTCAGAGTTATGGGTTCAAGCCCCATGCTGAGTACA
>NC_043702.1:6642660-6723155 GCF_006229205.1 Suricata suricatta
CCACTTGTACACTCACTCTCTCTAAATAAATAAACTGAAAAGAAAAAAAATTTTTAATGTAAGAGAGCTCATGATCTGAGCCAAAATGGTCGCTTAACCAACTGAGCCACCCAGGCACCCCTTGCAGACAACTGAAGGAAAAAAAGTACAATACAAATTTTAACTAATTAAAAAACTCTGTAGCAGTTTATATCACAGGATGGTTTCCTCCTTAGTAATACATAAAATAAAGAGTCTCACAACTGATACATGTTAGATTCAATTAAGTTATGCTACATTCCAACTAAAAATGGTTTTCTTATATGAAGGTTACTTCCCAATGTGAAGATTTTTGAAGAATTCTTAAGAACCTAAGAATAGGGGCGCCTAGGTGGCTTAGTCAGTAAAGCGTCCCATGATCTCATGGTTTGTGGGTTCGAGCCCTGCGTCGGGCTCTGCGCTGACAGCTCAGAGCCTGGAGCCTGCTTCAGATTCTGTGTCTCCGTTTCTCTCTGACCCTCCCCTGCTCTCGCTGTCTCTGTTTCTCAAAAATAAAAAAAAAACAAAAACAAAAACAAAAGCCTAAGAATAATAATCCGGGTGATTTAATTATCAGCTAAAGATAGATCTACATTACTCAGAATGATATTCTACTCAGATTCTTTTTTATGAATTGAAGCAAGAAATCTAACCGTCATAACTACTGTTGAAGAAATCTCATTTAAATTCTTACAGTACTATAATCTCTAATTCTCAATGCCCCACCTCAGACTGCTCCTTCCAAAATCAACTTAAATGAGCCCAGTTCTAATTTTTTATATATATAACAGAGAGACTGTCTTACCCAATGTCCCTGAATACTATATTAGTCAGAATGGAAACTCGGCCTATTTCTCAACTGTCCTTTCTAAGGATGCAGTGAGGTACTGAAATGACACAGGTTTCGCCTTGAGCTAAATGGCGTCAACACAAAGCTGCAGGAGACTTGTGAGCCTTAGAAAACAGCTCTGAATTTTTATAGGTCAAGATTTGGACCGGACTCTGGATGCTGTGCTCCTTCCACGCCCTCCTGCCTCTCCAGATTGCCTTTTCTTGAAACTCTCTCTTCTTTCCTCCATGACCAGCATTGTACTGGTATTGCTTTCCTATCTTCATTTCCTTCCTATTTAGCTGCCATTTCCAAGTTTCTCTTCTAACTTCCCTCAGCATACCCATCGTTTATTTAACTATGAATCCTGTTTACGTATTGTCTTGAACCTTTTCTTATCTACAGTGGTATTCTCTACTAGCACTTTGGGTAGAACTCTTACCTACTAAATCACAAGGGTAACAAGGAACACAAGGGCAGTGGGGGTGGGGGGAGGGGAAACTGTAACAAGAGCAATGAAAATTTCTCCCACAAATTTCCAAACTGCTTCCCCTGGGAAAGGGCCCTAGCCCTGCTGTTAATAACAGATTTGATTTTTTTTCACCCATGGTCTATGTGGCATTTTCAGCTGCCTACTCCTCCTAGATATCCACTTCATCAACAACTGATCAAGGTACTGTTTTTTTTCACAGTCCAATAGACAGCCAGACTCAAAACCAGAATCATCTGCAACTCTTTCCTCATTGCATCCTTATATCCAAACATTTTGTCTCAAATTTGGTCAGTTCCTCCTTCAAGATTTTTCTTGCATTCTCCTTTTATTATAGTTACACCTTTGTTAACTCACGTTCGGATTACTACAATAAATTTTCTAATCTGCTTCCCTGTGTCACTCTCTAACTACTCACATCTAACAAGATCAACCTTCCTAAAGCACAACTCTGCTCATGCCTGCCCCTCTGTAAAACTGTCAATTAAACCTACCATCTATGGTCAAAACTGGTATTTCAGGTCCCCACCAATTTGATAACCTATACCCCTCCTCAACTCAACCTCCTACTATTTCACCTCCAAACTCAAGGCCAAATTAGAACTTTCTACTCTCCACTGCATTCTCCTTCTGTGCTTCTGTTCATGCCATTCCTTTGCTCCAGAAGGACTGCCTTGCCCCACCTCCCTTACAATGGCTTGCATTACACCAAGGATCCAGTCAAGTATCTACTCCATGTTCTAAGTAGAAGCAGCACTGCTCCCTCTGGAAAGGAAAATCTAATCAACATAAGATGCAGAATAGGGGCACCTGGATGGCTCAGTTGGTAAAGCATCTGACTCTTGGTATCAGCTCAGGTCATGATCTCACAGTCATAGGATCACCCGGTGTTAGTCTCTGCATGGATTCTCTCTCCCTCCCTGCACCTCTGCCACTCACATTCTCTCTCTCTCTCTCTCTCTCTCTCAAAAATAAATAAATCAGCGTACCCACACACACAAAAAAAAGATGCAGAAATGAAATGGAACCTATAGGAGTCAATACTACGTATACATTATACCTGTATGTATACTATATATACTGTACATATCTATCTGTATTTATAACTTGAAAGTAAAAAGAAAATTTGGGAGCAAAGACACTTATGGTTTTGATCAAAATGAATGCACCTAAGGAAACATCCCAAAAGACCACTATTAATACAGACTCTAGTGTAGAGTCAAGATGGGGATGAGAAAACAGATTTGGAAGTAAATCATCAAAACTGCAACCAAAAATTGAATGAAACTACCACAAAGCAGAAATCCAGGAACAAGCTCAAAAGACACAGACAAAGCCCAGCAAACACCATGCAGGAGGATACTGGCAGGAAGAGAAAGGCCATGTGGTTAGAAATCTCTAACACTAACCTTTCACCCCACCGGGGACTCTCACTTCCTCCACATTCACTGTATCTATAACAGAAAGGAGGAAGAGCCAGGATCTTTGGGGGAGATTATCTGTTTGTTCAATAAGGCTAAAAACTAAAGTGAAGACTGATAAATTAATGCCCATAGCATAGAAGACTTTGCATTTTATATCCCAAGGGCAATAAAAAGCTATAAAAAGATTGGGGCAAGAAAATGTCTAGGATAAAATCTGCACTTCAGGAAGATCATTTAAGATGCCTGAGGAGAAAGAATTATCAAGAGCTAAAAGTAAGGATGCCTGGGTGGCTCGGCTGGTTGGGCGTCTGGCTCTTGGTTTCAGCTCAGGTCATGATTTCGTGAGATCGAGACCCACATCAGGCTCTGCACTGGCGCACGGAGTTTGCTTGGGATTCTCTCTCTCCCTCTCTTTCTCAAAATAAATAAACTTAAAAAAAAAAAGCTAATAGGAAAGGAGGAGTGTTAGAAGTGCAGCAGATATTGTGGAAGCCAGACTTACATGCCTATGAGAAAGAGGTGATAATAAATAATAACTACATTCTGACATTAAAAGATGTCAACAACATATTAAATGTTTAAGGCAGGTTACAGAGTACAGAGAATATCATTACATTCAACAAGTTCTAAAATATATTCTTAGTGGGTATACATAAATATGCCACACATTGTTAGTATTTACTTTTGAACAGAATTATGTATAATTCTTTTCCTATTAAGTTTCTAATTTGTGTCTACAACAAAGATAGTACTGGCACAATTTTTTTTATGAAAGAATTCAAAAGTTTCAAACATTGAAGTAAAAAAAAGGTAAAGATTGAAAAGTATTCACTGACTTCCACAATGAAGTCAATAGTGACCTGAAAAGTAGTTCTAGAAACGTGAGGGGGGTACTTGGCTGGCTAGGTTGGTAGAGCATGCAACTCTTGTTATCAGGATCGTGAGTTTGAGCACCACACTGGGAGTAGAATTTACATACATACATATACACACACCAGAAAACAGTATGTGCAAGCAGGGCATTAAAAACTGCACAGAGACAATAGGAGCAAACCAGGTTGAATGGTGACTCTAATCAAAGAACAGAACAGGCCATAAATGGAAGAAGATAAAAGATAAAGTTCCTGATTCTGCTTACCAACAACCCACACACCTCAACCATACAGGGAAATGCACTGGTAACCCCAGAAGGTTAAAAAGAAGATAAAATTATCAGGGCACAATGGACTTCAGTTACTTTAATAATGCTGAAAAACATCCTATGACCAATTTAACACATGAGAAGGTTTAACATACAAAAATTACACTTCAGAAACCCCAGTAAAGATTCTTGGAATGGAGCCAGGAGACTGGGTCAGCAGGAGAAGAGAAACTCCATGGTTAGGAAGAGGAGACAACAAAAGGATGACTAGACAGAGGGATTCTCATTCATCTCATAACCGATGATGACAGTAACACACAGCACACGGCGAATTCTGAGAACGAACCTGGTCCTAGCATCCTGAAATATAAAAGCACCCAAATTTTTCATGAAAAGGGCATAAAATGGACATAATGGCATAAAGTGCTTTATATGGAATATGTGCAGAGACCACCCTATTAGCCCATCTTTCCGGTGCTGAAATCAACTATGACAGACAAATGGTAAGACTCTAGCAGTTTCTCTCTAGCTATTCCAATTCTGAGATAAGAAACTCAGACATAGGTTTACCCTCAAATTTTCAGAGCTGACTTAAAAATAGCTGACAAAATACTCCTATATAACCGATATTTCAGACTTTGTCCATTAATCAAAATTCCTTACAAGTGAATTAAAGTAAATATATTCCTTATAATACTAGGAAATTGGTCTTCTTTGATAAACTGCAACATATACTTGATAATGAGTGCAATATGCAATATAATCTGGCCTTTTTGTCAACAGCCTAAAAACTCTGTGCTAGGGTCACCTGGGTGGCTTAGTCAGTAAAGCATCCAACTTCAGCTCAGGTCATGATCTCATGGTTCATGAGTTTAAGCCCCGCATGGGTCTCTGTGCTGACAGCTCAGAACCTGGAGCCTGCTTCAGATTCTGTGTCTCCCTCTCTCTCTCTGCATCTCCTCTGCTTTAACTGTCTCTCTCTCTCTCTCTCTCTCAAAAATAAACAAGCACTAAAAGAAAATTAAAAAACAAAAACAGACAAAAAAATTCTGTGCTAAATTAGCCCCCACTAGCAACGATCTTATCTCTGATTACTAGTATAATTATTTTTTTCTCTATTTTTCTAGTTTTCCTGGGCTCCTTAGCTCCTCTTTGGGACTGCATCACTCACTCTGTGGGCATGTAAGTGCACGTTCAAGAGAGGAGAGAAAAGAAATCAACCCACCTCTACATTACCATTGGGTTTGCAACAAAGAAAAGGGAGACCCTGACCCCTCAGCTCGAAGTCTACCATTTTCTTACAACCTGGCACAATGCCAAGAAGCCAGACAACTTCTGGGCCCAGTCACTGTCAACATGAAGGAGCTGCAGATCTATGTAATTAAAGTACTAACTGGAGAAACATAAGCAAGGAGAGGCCAAAGCAGAATCAGCATCCAGCACAACAGCAGACAGTTCAACACTGGAAGTATCCCTGATACTGCTTCCAGAAGTCTTGACAAGACCAATTAGCTACCACTACTAATCATTCAAAACACATACTCCTGGGGTGTCTGGGTGGCTCAGTTGGTGGAGCATCAGACTTAGTCTCAGGTCATGATTTCACGGTTCATGGGTTCGAGCCCTGCAATGGGCTCAGTGCTGACAGCTCAGAGCCTGGAGCCAGCTTTGGCTTCTGTGTCTCCTTCTCTCTCTGCCCCTCCCTGGGTCATGCGCTCACTTTCTCTCTCTCTCTCAAAAATAAACAAACATTTTAAAAAAACATACACTCCTCTAAAATCTCCTGAATTTTTCTTATAAATATCATCTGCTGCTGCAAATTTCCATCTCCTGGATTATATAAAACTTACCCAGAAAAAACCACGGCAAATCTGGAATGAACTCCAGCCGGTACTATGCACAGTCTGACAAAGAGTAACAGGACGAACACCAAGGAACCGGAATCTGCCCCCACACTTAATTCCAGTTTCCCAGGAGCAAAAAAAAAGATCTTCTAGCAGTTCTCATGTACACAGTCCCAAATAAATGTATAATTCTGTCCCCTTTCCAACAGCAAGATACTTTTACCTTAGCCAGATCTGGATTAAGATAACACAACATTAATAACTCCATTAGTGCAAATTAGTTCAACCACTTCAACAATAGTTTGGCAGTATCTATCAAATCTAAATATACACCTACTCCACGATCCCATAATCCACTGCTAGACACATATTCAAAGGAAACTTCCACCAAAAGATAAGATATTCAAAACAGCTTCATTCACAATTACCAAAAACACACTTGGCTACTATGTTCATCAGCGCAAAGAGATGAATGAGCAAACGACTAAAGTAGAGCTGCAAGGAGAGGGTGGTATGCCAGACAGCACTGAAGTTCCCCACCTCTTCACACCTCCCTTCCCTGCGCATCTCCTCCAGCCAGCTCTGGGACTACGAAAGGTAACATCATTAAAAAATGAGACAGGGTGGCTCAGTCGGTTAAGCCTCTGGCTTCGGCTCAGGTCAGATCTCATGTTCGTGGGTTCGAGCCCCGCGTCAGGCTCTGTGCTGACAGGTAGCTCAGAGCCTGGAGCCTGCTTCCGGTTCTGTGTCTCCCTCTCTCTCTGACCCTCCCCCTCTCATACTTTGTCTCTCTCTGTATCCAAAATAAATAAAACATTAAAAAAAATTTTTAAAGTTGTCCCAAAGGAAAAGAGGATAAAGTTTTTAAAAAATTAATTAATTAATTTAAAAAATTTAAAAAAATAAAAAATAAAAAATAAATAAAAAATGAGACAAACGGGGACAAGCATCTAACTCTTGATTTCGGCTCAGGTCAAGATCTCATGTTCAGTCCTGAGATCAAGCCCTGCATCAGGCTCCAGGCTGGGTATGGAACCTGCCAAATATTCTCTCTCCCTCTCCTCTGCTCTGGAGCACATACATGCTCTGCCTCTCTCTCAAAAATAATGAGATAAAGTGTCCTCCTGATGTGTTGCACTGAGAAGGAGGCAGCATTATTTATGTTTACATTCCTGACAATAATGCATAAACTGAAACTAATCTTGAAAAAATATACCCAAACTGACAGACATAAAACCAATCAACTGTAGTCTCCAAAAATATCAACGTCATAAGAGGCCAAAAATTTTTTCAAGTTTTTTAAAAGCTGAAGACTTATCCCAGATTAAGGGAACCGTATTAAGACCAGGTGCCTGTATGATTCTTAATTTCATCCTAAACCAGCGATAAGAGACATGACAGAGGAGCACCTGGATGGCTCAGCTGGTTAAGCATGGACTCTTGATCCGGCTCAGGTCATGATCTCACAGTTCGTGGGTTAGAGCACCTCATTAGGCCCTGTGCTGATGGCATGAAGCCTTCTTGGGATTCTGTCCCTCTTTCTCTGTCCCCCTCCCACTTGTGTGTGCACACAAGCTCGCTTGCTCTCAAACTAAATAAACTTAAAAAAAAAGAGACATTGGGGCACCTGGGTGGCTCAGTCAGTTAAACATCTGACTTCGGCTCGAGTCATAATCTCACAGCTTTTGAGTTCGAGCCCCACATCAGGCCCCGCATCGGGCTCTGGGCTGACAGTCTTAGAGCCTGGAGCCTGCTTCAGATTCTGTGTCTTCCTCTCTCTCTGCCCTTCCACTGCTCATGCTCTGTCTCTCAGTCTCTCAAAAATAAATAAATGTTGGGGGGAAAAGACATTAAAGAGACAACTGTAATAATCTGAATAGGAGTTAATGGATTAGGTAACAGCACTGTATCAATGTTAATTATGACTCTGAAATTTTTACTGTGATTATGTAGGAGAATGTTCTTATTCTAGAAAGTAACACTAAAGGGGCACTGCTGTCTCAGTCAGTGCAGCATGGGACTTTTGATGTCACGGTCATGAATTCAAGCCCTATGACAGATACAGAGCTTACTTAAAAAAATAATAATAATAATAATAAGTTAGGCACACCTGAGTGGCTCAGTCTCTAACCATCCGACTTCGGCTCAGGTCATGATCTTACAGTTCGGTGAGTTTAAGCCAGAGAACCAGCTCTCTGCTGTCAGTACAGAGCCTGCCTCGGAACCTCTGTCTCCCGCCCTCTCTGTCCCTCTCCTGCTTACACTCTTTCTCTAAACACTAAACATTTAAAAAATAATAAATTTATTTTTAAAAACGATAGAAATGTTTTAGGGTAACGGAGCATGAGGTCTGTTATCAAACTCTCAAATGGAATGGAAAACTTTTTAATATTTATTTATTCTGAGAGAGAGAGTACACAAGTAGGGAAGGGGCAAAGAGAGAGGGAGAGAGAGAATCCCCAGCAGCCTCTGTGTTGTCAGCAAAGAGCCTGACACCAGGCTCAAACTCTCGAACCATGAGATCATGACTGGAGCCAAAATCAAGAGTCAGATGCTTAACTGACTGAGTCGCCCAGGTGCCCATGGAATGGAAAAAACTTATATATAAAATGTTATATATTATAAATTACGTGAAGAATTATATACATACATACATACATGCACATACAAGAAAGAAAAAGAGAAAGAAATGAGCGATTAAATACAGAAAATATTAGAAACTAGTGACCAAACTACATGAAGGGACTACAAAAAAAATCTTAATTTTTGGCAACTTTTCTAGTAGTCTGAAATTATTTCAAAACAAAAAGTTAAATTGCAGTACATTACTATAAAACATTCATCAATTAAAAAAGAAAAGAAGCCATTACTGACACAATAGCACAGATATCACAGACATCGTGTTCAGCAAAGAACCCACCAAAGAATATACACTGTGATTCCTCTGATACGAAGTCTAACAAGTAATCGAAAGCGGACAGAGGTCAGAAATGCGCTCATCGGGGAAGCAGAACTAGTGAGGAGGAAGCAGCGGCCTTCTGGGGTGCTCGAAATGTTCACTCTCTTTATCTAACTGGTGATGACAGAAGTATAATCATATGTAAAATTTTTTCCAACTATGCACTTCAGATATGTCCACCTATTTACTATATTCGATACCTTAGTATCAAAAAGGTTAAAATAGGGGCGCCTGGGTGGCTCAATCGGTTAAGCCTCTGACTTCGGCTCAGGTCAGATCTCACGGTCGTGGGTTCAAGCCCCGCGTCAGGCTCTGTGCTGACAGCTAGCTCAGAGCCTGGAGCCTGCTTCTGGTTCTGTGTCTCCTCCTCTCTCTGCCCCTCCCCCTCTCATGCTCTGTCTCTCTCTGTATCAAAAATAAATAAAACATTAAAAAAATTTAAAAAAAAAAAAGGTTAAAATAGGGGGCACCTGACTGGCTCAGTCAGTGGAACACGCGACTCTTGATGTAGGAATTGTGAGTTTGAACACCCTGTTGGGTGCAGAGATTACTTAAAAAATAAAATGTAAATAAGTAAGTAAATAAATAAGGTTAAAATAAACCATAAAATACTTTCACTAAGAAAAAGTCCAATTAAAAATATTTTAGGAGCATGTGGGTGGTTCAGTTGGTTGACCTTAGCTCAGGTCATAATCTCTTGGTTGCTAAAGTCTGAGCCTGGCACTGGGCTCTGCACTGACAGCATGAAGCCTGCTTTGAATTCTGTCTCTCCCTCTCTCTGCCTCTTCCACACTTGCTCTCTCTCAAAATAAATAAGCTTTAAAAAAAAAAATATATATATATATATAGGGGTGCCTGGGTGGTTCAGTCAGTTAAGCGTCTGACTTCGGCTCAGGTCATGATCTCGCAGTTTGTGGGTTCGAGCCCCACATCGGGCTCTGTGCTGACAACTCAGAGCCTGGAGCCTGCTTCAGATTCTGTGTCTCCTTCTCTCTCTGCCTTTCCCTTACTCAAACTCTGTCACTGTCTCTCTGTCTCGCAAAAATTAACTTTAAAAAAATAAAATAAAATATATACATATATTTTAGCTATCTTTTTTTAAAATAGGCTCTATGCCCTACATGGGGCTTGAACTCACAACCCCAAGATCAAGAGTTGCATACTCTACCGACCAAGCCAGCCAGGCACCCCTAACATACAGTTTTTAAGTGATTTCTACACCCAACGTGGGACTCAAACTCACGACCCCGAGTTATCAAGAACTGGATGCTCTAACAACTAAGCTGCCCAGGCACCCTGACAAAGCTATTTTAGATACAAATCCTCTGGGGTGCCTGGGTGGCTCAGTCAGGTAAGTGTTCAACTCTTGATTTCGGCTCGCGATTGTGAGCTGGAGCCCCATGATGTGCTCTGCACAACAGTGTGGAGCCTGCTCAGGGTTCTCTCTGCCCCTCCCCCGTGTATGTGCCCGCGCTCACTCTCTCAAATAAATTAAACATTTAAAAAATTAACAAATGCCAATCTTCTGATAACAAATACTAAGTTCATTCCCTACGTAAATTTTTGATTAAAAAAAAACTAATGTCACTGTATTGATATAATAATAACCTATACGTTTATCATTTGCTTAAGACCATAAACGAGTCTTCATTAAGATGAAGCAGCAGCAGTAGGAGCACTGGCTCAGTCAGAAGAGCATCCAACTCTTGATCTCGGGGTTATGAGTTTGAGCCCCATATTGGGAGGTAAAGATTACTTTTAAAAGTTGAAAATGTAAGTCTCAATGCTTTTTTCTTCCAAACTTCAGAAAAAAGCTAAAGCTAAGGAAAACAATGAAAAGGAAACATGAGGAGAGAACCACATACACCACATCACTTGTCTTCATAAAAGACAGGAAGCTAGCTGATGAAAGCAGCACATTCACACAACAGAATACAGGTACAATGATGTTTGCACACAAGAGTGTAATTACCCGTATGTCATTTAAAGACAAAGAGAACACAGAAATGAAGAAATATTAGTGAGGTGAGATTAATGATTTTTCCTTATTTTCATAATTTGCAATATTCTTCAATTACTTTTATGACAAAATATATTTTAATTCTCACATAAAGTGTCTGCCTGGTTTCTATGAAATACTTTACAACCGCAACATAAATGTCATAGAAAGTTAATATTCTTTAGAACATTAACTTAGTTTAAAATTCTAAGAGGGTGCCTGGCTGGCTCAGTCAGTAGAGCGTGTGACTCTTGATCTTGGGATTCTGAGTTCAAAGCTTACATTGGATGTGGAGATTAATAAAACACACACACACAATTTTAAGGTACAAAAGCAAACGGAAACTTCTCTCAACTATTACGGCAGAAGACACTCTCCCCTTTGAAACCATCTGATCTTCATTTGTAAGCAAACTTTTTTAAGATTTTAAGTAATCTCTACACCCAACATGGGGCTCAAACTTACAACCCTGAAATCAAAAGTCCCTTGCTCTAACTGAGCCAGCCAGGCACCCCCAAACATGCAAATGTTTCTGAATAATTTTGAAAACATGATCTATTAACACATTTACTGAGGACAAAACATCATAAAGCAAAATTAGGCTTCAATTATTCAATTTATTACTAAACAGTTAAACTCTAGGAAAAAGAACAAAGAAAATCATCAAAGATCAAAAGAATTAGGCACATCTATCTGGATCACATATTGTATATGAAACCTTGCAAAATACTATTTATTTCTATGTTAATTACCCTTTGGTGGCATATCTTTAAAAAAAAGTATAGATGCTCTGCTGACTTCTCATCCTAAGAGAAATTTAAATCCCTACTTTACAGTGTTGTGATAAGCACTGTAATCCAGCACAGTCTGAATCACTACCTATGCCATGAATGGTCAGCTTTATTCCTAACCCCAAACCAAAAACAACCAAATGTTCATTCACAGATGAATCGATAAACAAATACTCTAATAGTCACACCCAATACTCTCTGCAATAAAAAACTAGTAACTGATACCTGCGGCAACATGATGAATCAGACGTTGTACTGAGCCAAAGAAGCCAGACCCAAAAAGAATACATACTGAATTATTCCACTTATGTAAAATCCTAGAAGAGGCAAAATTAATGTACAGTCACAGAAAATAATTGAGTGGGGGAGGAAAGATGACTGCAAGAAGTAGAAGGAAACTTCTACAGGTAATGACAATGTTACAGATTTTGATTGTGGTGACAGTTATACAAATATATACATTTGTCAAAACTCATCAAAATGTACACTTAATACAGGTGTACATAAAATCTCCATTTTATTCTATGTAAATTATACTTCAAGAAGAGGTGAATTTTAAAAAGACTGAGCTTACTAAAAATAAACTGCCTCCCTCAAAGAGCAATGCATTCCAAGATTAACATTTTATATTCCTTTTATGATAATCTTTCTTTACACATTTTTAAAAGATTTTATTTTTAAGTAATCTCTACACCTAATATGGGGCTTGAACTCCAAACCCCGAGGTCAAGAACTGCAACCATGAATCAATCAGCCAGGCACTCCTAAATCATCTTTCTCTAAATCTATTAAAATAAACATTAGGGGTGCCTGGCTGGCTCAGTCAGTAGAGCATGCATCTCTTGATCTCGAGGTTGTAAGTTCGAGCCTCACCCTATGAGTAGAGATTACTTAAAAATAAATCTTTAGAGGGCGCCTGGGTGGCTCAGTTGTTTAAGCATCAGCTTTGGCTCAGGTCATGATCTCACGGCTGGCAGGTTCAAGCCCTGCGTCGGGCTCTGTGCTAACAGCTCAGAGCCTTGAGCCTGTCTTCGGATTCTGTGTCTCCCTCTCTCTCTCTGACCCTCTCCTGCTCATGCTGTCTCTCTCTCAAAAATAAATAAAACATGGGGTGCCTGAGTGGCTCAGTCGGTTAAGCAGCTGGCTTCTGGCTTTGGCTCAGGTCATGATCTCACGGTTCGTGGGTTCAAGCCCCGCATCGGGCTGTGCTGACAGCTATCTCAAAGCCTGGAGCCTACTTCAGATTCTGTGTGTGTCTCTCTCTCTCTGACCCTCCCCTGCTGGCACTGTCTCTCTGTCTCTCAAAAATAAATAAAAAACATTAAAAAATTAAAAAAAAAGAGTACACACGAGTCCTCGCTCAAAATCAACAGTAAAAAAGTCTTAAGAAGAGAGGACTATTTGATAACTAATCACAATTATGAACCAGTGTTCTCTCTCAAAATAAACTTAAAAAAAAGTCTTAAAAAGAGAAGGCTACTTTACAACTAACCATAACTTAGGAACAAATCTGTATCTACTGAACACTAAAAACCCTCAATGAAATCTAAAAGACCTCAATGATATGTTCATTTCAGCTGCTATTTCAAATTACTTATTTTTTAATGCTTTAAAAACAAAACAAAAACAAAAAACTATGTATCATACGTAAATAGAACACTGAAAATTGTTCAACTCCCCAGAGTAGCAATTCTCAAAGTGAGGTCTTCCAAATCTCTTTCAAAAAAGTAGCCATGATGTCAAAACTATTATAATTCAGTGTTGGCACTGCACTGATCATGTGGTAAAAGAGTAACTGA
The DNA here is from genome assembly GCF_006229205.1 of Suricata suricatta. Classification (NCBI taxonomy): domain Eukaryota; kingdom Metazoa; phylum Chordata; class Mammalia; order Carnivora; family Herpestidae; genus Suricata; species Suricata suricatta. The sequence continues at coordinate 6,655,955 of NC_043702.1, forward strand.
TACACAGACCTTGGTAACAGCAGACATTTTTTCCCAAAAATGAACGAAGTGTGTGACTCCTGGGTAGCTCAGTCAGTTAAGCGTCGGACTCTGAATTTCAGCTTGGGTCATGACAGTGTGGAGCCTGCTGGAGATTCTTTTTTTCTCTCTCTCTCTTCCCCCTGCTTCACTCTTTCCCTCTCCCAATCCTGCTGATAAACTTTCAAAAAATAAATAAAATGACACTGTCACCTCAAAAAAATAAATTGGCAGTACTTGTTGCCAATAATAAAATTTGAGCTTTCAAGCAAAATTAGAATTTTGCAAAACTTCTATTCACCATCAGTTTGATGGGTTTTCCAGTACTCAGACTTACCCAATACATCAAGCCTTTCCTGATGACTACTAACATTAATAAATGCAATTTTTAAGTTTATTTTTATTTATTTTGAGAACAATATAGAAAGCAAGCTGGGAGGAGGGGGGAGCAGAATATCAAGCGGGCTCCCTGCTGTAAACACAGAGACCAACACAGCGCTGAAACTCACAAACCATGAGATCATGACCTGAGCCAAAATCAAGAGTTAGAGGCTTAACTGACTGAGCCACACAAGCACCCCTGAATGCATGTTTTTGAATCTGTGTCATTTAAGGTACAAGAGAAACCAATGGATTTTAATGTTACAGAATACAAAAAGTGCACTGATATAACTCAGACTTCATATTGCAACTAACCTTTAAAGAAAGACTACTACTTGGGGTGGCTCAGCTGGTTGAGCAGTTGAGTGTCTGACTTTGGCTGAAGTCATGACCTTGCCGTTCCAGAGTTTGAGTCTCCCTTCTGGCTCTGTGCTGACAGCTTAGAGCCTGGAGCTGCTTCGGTTTCTGTGTCTCCCTCTCTCTGCCCCTCCCCCACCCCATATAAGCGCTGTCTTGCTTATTAAAATTAAAAAATTTGTTAAATAAAATAAAAAATAAAAAAATAATTGTCAGGGTGCCTGGGTTACTCAGGTGATTAAGCGTCTGACTTCAGCTCATGGTTTGTGGGCTCGAGCCCCACGCTGGACTCTGTGCTGATAGCAAAAGGCCTGCTTGGGAATGGAATGTTCTCTCTCCCTTTCTTTCTCTGTCCCTTTCCCACTTGCGCTCTCTCTCTCTCTCAAAATAAATAAATATTAAAAAAAAATTTAAGTTGAGATGTGTCTATCTCAGAGAAAAAGGAAAAAATGACAAACCAAAAAAATACATAAATTAACTTACAGCAAACATACATACATACCCTGGAAAGCTTATCAAAAGGGATAAAATAAGAACACCACCAAGATCTAAAATGTGACACTTAAGTATTTAGATGTTAAAAATGTATCTTTTCCAAGGACAGAGAGACTTTTCACATTTTGAAATTAACTTGTATGATGTTTTTTAATGTTTATTTGTGAGAGAGAGACAAACAGAGTTGGCGGGGGAGGTGCCGAGATGGGAGACAGAATCAAAAGAAGGCTCCAGGCTCCGTCAGCACAGAGCCCACCTCAGGGCCTAAACTCAGGGACTGCGAGATCATGACCCGACCCAAAGTCAGATACTTAACCGACTGAGTCACGCAGGCGCCCCTACTTAAATCATTTTCTGACTGCCTCTGCCATGAGGCTATAAGCCGTGATTTGCTCACCACTGTGGCTAGCTCAGCACTCGGCACAAAGCAGCTATTTAAGTACTTGCTGGACTGAGAACAAAACAAGACTTACTAACAGAACTCACTGATGTCCCCATTCAAATTATAAAGATGAAATTTTATCATCAAAATTTACCTATTTACATGGTAATGACAATCATAAAAGCTATCATTTACTGAAAGCCCATTTACTGTGCACCAGGCATTACACTGGGAATTTTAGATTTTTAATTCCCACAACCACGATGGGATCTACTGTACAGGTAGAAATAAGGCTAACAGCGGTTAACTACTTATCTCAAGCTACATGTAATAAGTAACAAAATTAAACCCACACTTCTCTGCTTTAAAAGGCCACAAACTTTACGGGGCATGTGGGTAGCTCAGTCGGTTAAGCATTTGGCTTCAGCTCAGGTCATGATCTCGTGGCTCTGAGCCCCATGTCGGGCTCTGTGCTGACACCCTGGAGCCTGGAGCCTGCTTTGGATTCTGTGTCTCTCTCTCTGCCCCTTCCACTCACACTCTGTCTCTCTCTTAAAAATAAACAAACATTAAAAAAAAATTTTTTAAGGCCACAAACTTTTCACTACATAATGATACGGTGCTCAATACCACTTGGTTACCTTTTTCTTTTTTCTCCATTCCCTTGCAATTTTCAGAGGAATTCATTTTTTGGAAGCCACTGTTTGTCCTCCTCCCAATCTTCCACTCTGCTCCACTATCCTTCACCTTCTACTCCTCTGCATCACTCGGTTAAGCAATACACTAAGCCCTGAGGGTAAGGAATAGAATAGACTCTCCTAACACACTAAGAAGAGACTCCTCCTGACTATGAAGAAATTTCCTAACAATGGTGGGAGCAGTATAAAAGACTGACGAGTATCAGATTCCAGGACATAAATTAAGGCTCTCTGACCCACAGATCTTGCAGTGGAATGGCTTCACATCCAGTCCCTCAATTGGCCATGGCTTGAGCAACACCACCTCAATTCTCAAGGACCTAATCGTGAGCCCCTGGATGTGGCCATGTCTTCAAGGCCTGAGCCATGATTTACCAATTACAAAGTACCAAGACAGTAAGAACCTCTGCCAATTCCTGTCAGGATCTGCAACCAAAGAACCAACACTGAAGAGACCAGAGTTCCCAAGACTTCCTCTGGACCCGGGACAATCTGAATAAAAGGAGTATGTTCCCAAATAACATACTGGCCACAATATCACTATAAGAAAAACTACTGCTATCATTCTCCCCACTGCTTCTAAACAACATGTAAACATCTCTACTTTTTATCCCTTTTGGTGAAAGAAGAACAAAATTAGCAATCAATGAACTATTCTAGGAAAATTCACAATGCCATAAATATTACATCATCTGATAATCTCACCACAAGCCAATGTTTTCCAGACCAGGGATCCCCAGCGCCTGTTAAGTTTTACACAGATTACGCAGAAATCTTTTTAAAACCTCACAAAGCCTTAACACAGTAAGCCTGAATATACCTCACTCCAAAATCCAGATTAAAGAAAACATACAATGTAAGAGCGGGAGGGCTATTCTACCTTGAAGGAGCGCCTGGGTGGCTCAGTTGATTCAGCAGCCAACTTCAGTTCAGGTCATGATCTCAAAGTCTGTTGGTTCAAGCCCCACATCAGGCTCCATGCTGACAGCTCAGAGCCTGGAGCTGCTTCAGATTCTGTGTCTCCCTCTCTCTCTGCCCCTCCCCTGCTCACATTCTGTCTCTCTGTCTCTCTCAAAAATGAATAAACATTAAAAAAAATTAATGAATTCAGCTAAAAAAAAAAAAGAATTCAGCTGTAACCTGCTGCTAAAGTAAAGCTTGTCTGAAAACCAGCACCACAGGAAGTCACATCTGTGACCTGTCACTGGACCTGCCACTCTACAAGAGAGGACTTTTATTAGCAATCCCTTGGCTCTGCACTAAAAATCTCGATATCCAAGGGGTGGCCGGGCTGGCTCAGTCAGTAGAGCACACAACTCAGGATCTTAGGGCTGTAAATTCAAGCCCCATGTTGGATACAGATTACGTAAAAATGCAATCTTTAAAAAAATAATCTCAATATACTAAGATTTAAGTAATAAAAAATTACGTAAGTAATCAGATATGACCAAATACATACAAGCTATAAACAAAAATAAACAGGGCTTCAAAATGCTCCTTTAAAAAACTTTTGCTTCAGTATTACCTAATAATTCTAGAATACAAAAACATGTTAACCCAAGAGTTTATACTGTCTCACTGATCCTTTCCCAACAGCGAAAATTCCTGCTACCACTCAAATGATGTGAATATATGTTCACATGTACAAGTCCCACCCTTCAAGTTCTCCATGGCTCCTTAATACTTAAGCATTACTTAACACTGTAAAAAGTATCCAGAAATTAAAACTTACAAAAGCAATCAATGAAAAATAACCAATGATTTTTCCACAAACAAGGCTCTCATTGGCTTACATTCACTTGCTAAACCTGTAACGCAGACACTGCTCTAAACCCCCTAGACCAAGACTTCTGATAAAATGCCACAGTGAGGGGCAGTGTCTGGTGGCTGAGTCGATTACATGTCCAACTCTTGATTTTGGCTCAGGTCAGATCTCAAGGTTCATAAGATCAAGCTCCACTGTCAGTACAAAACCTATGTGGGATTCTCTCTGCCCCTCCCCCATGCACATGCATGCATGTTCTCAAAAACAAACAAACTTTAAAAAAACAAAAAAACACTACACTAGGAAGTTCAAACAAGGATGATTGGTGAAACCTACTGGGCTCACTGATGAAAAGAAAACCTATATTTTAACTCCTCAGGACATAAAAACTGAAACTGCTGCTACCTATAAGAAATTTTTCTATGAAAGGAAAATGTCCACAAGCTTCTGTAGGTTTCTGCCTAGACACTACACCTTCTCTGAGACCTGCCCGACTCTTAAAGTGGAATCTTTCAGTTATGTTTGTTTGAACTTCTAGACTCCAGTCCTATGGCCCTACTAATTAGACCAATGATGGAGACCTGGACAAACTTCAACCATCAAATTTTCCCTCCCAGGAATTTGAAATGTAGACAATAAGCTAATAACCAGTTGGCTAGTGGCACTAAAGTTTGATTTATGGCACCAGGAAAGAAAGTAATGATTTTTTTCCATGTGTTTTTAAAACAGGAAGGGCCAAATTGTGAAAAGACAACTAAAGCAGGATAAAAAGAGACAAGAGAGGAGACTAACTAGCCAGCATGGAGGGAAGTGCTATCTCTACTGCCTATTTAGCTCCTGAATGCTTCCCAGTTTCTGGTTCGTGTCCTTCAAGAAAGCCAACAGGCTCTGGGGTTCTTTAAATATCTCCTTACTTCTGCCCCCAAAGAATTCCTCTTCCTGTTTCACGGCATCAAAAAATCATGACAACAGTTTAAGACACAAATTCACACCAGGAACAGTGCAAGAAGGGGCACGATTATTCTTGTGGTTCATAGGGATCTAAGCGGTACCTAAGAAGTTGTTCCTTTACGATCTATAACCTCATGAGAAAGAAAAAAAAAAGACAAAAAACTCTGAAACCTTAAAAGCAAAAATCATCGGTTTGTCTAAGCCCTCAGCTCAGTGCTTCCCTTCAACACTCACCTGTTCAAGAGTTCTGCTGGTTCACAGCAGGAGGTGTAAGCAGACTTTGTTCAGGTCCTTTTAACACTGTAAATAACAAAAGTATTAAAGTAATTGACCCAACAATCAACCTCTTAGGAAACGTTAAAAACATAATTTCTTGTAATGAATAGTTTTTACAGGAAAATGGTTCCAAACCTGGTTAAAATATTAGAATCACCTTGTATACTTATAAACTAACTTCCACTTTCCTAACATTTAAAGAGTTTCAGTAGCTCTGGAGTGGAACTAAAAAATACATATTTTCAACAAAGTTCTAAGTGATTCTGATAAAGATAAATGAGCACCAATATAGGGTTTATGTAAGTGATAACTTGGGGTTTTCATTCAAAACCACAGCACAGGGATTTGGTACTAATTTTTAAGCACATCTGATAGAAAAATGACTGCGAGCACATAGCAGTGCTCCTAGGCAAATAATCAGTGAGCCCAAGAAATAGAACCACTGCCAAAATGCCCAAGGAGCAAAGCTCCAGGTGTGCTTTCAGTTACAAAATCACAATCTTCTTTTAATGTTCTGAGACAGCATCTTAAAAATCCACAGGACAGTGACATCTCATGTGACAAGGAGTGGATTAAATAAAACACAACAGCTTCAAGTGGTTTCTTAGCTAAAATCAAATAATACTTCAAATGCTGCTACATGTCAAAAAACAATAATTACAAATTAAAGTTGATGAGTTTATTAACAGCAAGAAAGTAACTTGAGAAAGCCACTTCTGCCTTTTGACTTAATTTTGCAAAAAAAAAAAATAGACGTGTTATAAGACCCAAAAAAAAAATCATTCAACTTTATGCACTGCAGTCTAGTTTTCTAAGGGCAGACAAAAGGAAAACAGTGGCCAACTAGGTAATAAAGTCTAACTCAAAAAAAAAAAGCTCTGAATATCTCCTATTGCAAGTATAAATTAAGTTTAAATCCTCTGTAGTTAATGAAACTCTGTGGTTAAAAAGAAAATATAAAATTGTATACTTTAATTACTTGAAGTACACAATACCTTGAAAATATTTTTATAAAATTAATTGTGACCACTTAAAGGAGGGCTCTCTTGTTTTTCTAACCTCCCTCTTCTTTCCCCCTCAACCTCACACAAAATTATAGGCAAATCAGGGCACCTGGCTGGCTCAGTCAGTATAGTTTGATCTCAGGGTTCTGAGTTCAAGCCCCACATTTGAGTGTAAAAATAAATTTTGTCTTAAATTATGGGCAATTCAACAAAGGTATCATTTTGCGTTCCTGTAAAATTAATCTACTGTATTTCTCTCTCATCTGAGCATAAAAAAACAAATAAACTCCCAATCAGGTTAAGAAATACTAGGATTCCAACTATGAGTAAGCCTTCCTATGAAGTAAAAATCTACTTATATACTTAAAAATATGTAAGTTTTCAGGACATTAAATATGAATGGAAATCCTAGAACATTATTACCATAAAAATCCTAGCAGAGAGTTAATAGGGGAAAAAAGGCTTGGGTTCAGTTTTACAATTGATGACCAAATGATGTTAAGGCAATTCAAATTGCTGAAGGAAAATGGACACTTAACTTGCCTCTAAGATACCTGGGTTAACACCAACAGAGGCTGCAGATTCAACCTAATGAGACTGGTCCCACTACAATCTATAAGAAATAGAATAAAACAGAAAGTACTGAAAATTCGATCAGCAGGGGATAATGGAGAGCTGCAAATGAAGTCAGTCTTTGAAAATGGCACAAATCAAAGATCCTCTAGAACGGCAAGGGTAAAAGGGTCAGCAACAATCTTTTCACCCAAAAGGTTCTCCCAGACAGAATCCCTATCAGTAGTGTCATCTCCCAGTGTGAAAGTCAACAAAAAGAGAATAGACATGTGGAGTATTAAAATGCAGAGTCATGAGAACACATGAGCTGATATGACATCAGAGACATAATATGGAAATGTCATTTCAAAAATTCAACAGACAGAACAAGAGGGGAAAATCCATTAAAACACCACCTCATCACTATCACTGCTGTGGCTCCTCTTAGCCAAGGAGCCCCACTCACACCCTGAAGTTGTACACTCCTCTCTTCTCATGAGCTGCAAATTATTTTTCATATATGCAACTCAACCTACCAGCAAAAGCACTTCAAAACCAAAATATTAAATTCCTCAGGTGAATTAATATGAAAGAAGACATTTATGAAAGCTCAATAATAAGCATATGGAAATAAGCTGGAAGGAAATCAGAAAAAAAAGTGTTTTCCAGAGATAAAAGTCTACTAAGTATCCAATTAATTGGTGAACTAGTCAACTAGTCTGAAAGGCAAAAAAGGAAAATAAAAAACTCAGCACAAAAAGCTCTCCACATGTAATATGCTATAAAAGACATTCAAACAAATTAAAGAAACCCAGAGGAATTTAAAACTAGGATGGACAGAGAGAAATAATTAAGAATCCTTAATTCTTACTAATCAGATTAAGAATAACATAAATTAATATGCTGACTCTACCATTCTCCCAGGTTGTATTTCTTAATGATGTGTCTAAGCTTCACAGGAAATTAATTTCCCTACAATTTCAAATATTCCTAAATATTCCAAAGATCCCCTCTTGGAAAGCAATTCCTTTTGAGAAATCTTTTAGGCAATCTATCATCCATCTCACTTAAAAACTTTTAAGAGGGGCACCGGGGTGGCTAAGTCGGTGAAACATCCGACTTCAGCTCAGGTCATGATCTCACTGTTCGCAGGTTCAAGCCCCAAGTCAGGCACTGTGCTGACAGCTCAGAGCCTGCAGCCTGCTTCAGATTCTGGGTCCCCTATTCGTGCTCTGTTTCTATCTCAATAATAAATAAGCATTAAAAAAATTTTTTTTAAATAAAAACTTTTAAGAAAGATTTTTCAGGACAATTTCCTGAAATACATTCTATGAGCACCCTGGTTTTTCCAACCTGGGGTGGGGAGTGTGTCCTATCTAGAGGGAAGGGAATTTGGGCATACTGGCCCAAATCTCCAGAATCTGGTCCCCTCCTTCCACCAGTCATGAGAGATGTGGGAAAACTTTCACTGAATTACCTATCTTAGTAAAAATGAGGAGGGTACACAGTTTTCTACTAGCCCCCCTCCTGCTTGTGTCCCTCGGGCTAAACTAGCCTCCCTACTTTTCCAACCTGCTCCCGCTGCAGCGTCTGCCTCAGTCTCTCCGCCCTAGCTTGCCCAGCCTGGCGCGTCCTCCTCCCCGGAGCCAAAGGAACCGCTCCTTCACCCGGGTCAGGTCCTTCCTCCAGCATGCACTTCTCTGTGCATCCTTCTCGGGGCTACTTAAAGTGAACCCCTAAATCCCTATCGTCTTATTTCTGTCTCATTGTTTTCCACATCACTTACCACAACACTATATATTTAACCTGAGTTTTTACTTGTCTGTCTAGAAATGAGCTCCACAGAAAGGATTTTTGGTCTGTTTCGGCCCCAGCACCCGACCCACAGTGGTGGAGTCTCCGTCTCAGTCAAATAAAGGCAGGCAGGAAAGAAGAGGCACACAGTCCCTTCTGCCTTCTCAGTCTCAAAATTCTCAACTGCTTCCTCAAGTACAGATACGGCTAAAGCCCTTTACTTTCCAACAAATCAGTCCCATTACCAGTGTACTCCCTGCTGTGAAATGTAAAGGAAGGGGCGCCTGGGTGGGTCAGGTCATGATCTCACGGTGCCTGGGCTCAAGCCCCGGGTGGGGCTCCATGCTGTCAGCTCAGAGCCTGGAGCCTGCTTGGGATTCTGTGTCTCCCTCTCTCTGCCCCTCTCCTTCTCATGCTCTGTTTCTCTCTGTCTCAATAATAAATAAACTTAAAAAAAAAAAACTGTAAAGGAAGAACTGCGTGACATTTTTTCCAGATACATGCCACTTTAAAAGTTTTTTCCTAGCATCCTCTACTGATGTCAGCATCTGATGTAACAGAAAAGTACATATTCCATCCAGCTTGAGCCCTCCAAAATCTGCTACTACGCTAATTAGTAAGACACATGAAATCGTCACTGAATGAAGAGAACACATTTGTGATCTAACCAAAATGGACAAACTCCGGAGAGTCAGGGCTGCAAGTATTAGATAGATAAAAGTTAATGTACTAGAAAGAGTTGACAAGAAAAAAAAAAAAAAAAAGGCTTTAAATCTAAAAAGGAAATACTACAGAAGGCCGGAGAATCTTCCGTGCACACAACCCCGGGAATCAAAACTGCCTGCACTGCAAGCACAACACTGGCTCAGATCTGTTCACAGCTTCCGGCCCCGTCCTCGACTCCTGCTAAGTGGAACTGGAATACTTACCCTCCTTGACAGAGCAACTGGGCGTGCTTACGTGCTCGGACTTTCAGGGAAAGGAAACAAAACAAAACAAAACAGCGCTAGGTAAACGCACAGCGACGTTGTTGCTTCCCAAGCACGGGTCCTACAACCTGCTTCCTTCACAGGCCATTCCGTGGCCGGAAATATCAATGTGATTTAGGCTTCGGCCACCAAACTCAAGGATCCGAAGAGCTCCGTGGGAACTGCTGACACTGAAAAGACTACAACCCATCTCAACCGGACGAGCACGTTCGGGTCCCACAGCTGCCTCGGGCTCGACTTTCCCAACCTCCGTCCCAGGTTCAGATCACGGCTCCACCTTGCCTCGGGCCTGGTCCAGCCCAGTCCTCTCGCCACGGACGGAGTCTCCACGGTGCAGACAGATGCTCGGTGAGGAAGGCAAAGGCGCACCTCCCGGAGGCCAGGTGTGGGGAGGAGGGGCCGGCGGGAGCAGCTGTCTGGCCGAAGCAGCTGTTACCCCGGGCACCCCGGCCTGGGCCGGGTGGCTGGCCCGGGGAGCAGGGAGCGGAAGGCGGAACCCTCCGGCCCTGAGCAAATCGGCCTGACACTGCCCACCCCACCTCCCTCTTCGCTCCCTCGGCTCCCCCCCGTGATGCCAACGGGCCCCGGAGGAGGGGGCTCCCCGGCTCGGCCGTCGAGACGCGCCCGGGCCCGGCGCGGCCCGTCGCGGGGTAGGAGGCTCCCTCCGGCCCAGCACCTGACCTGTCCCCTCGCCTGACGCCCTAGCCGGCCGTGGCCGCTGCCGGGGCGGCCTGTGGATGTCCATGCGGCTGGGCCGGGTCGGACCGGAGCGGCGGGGACGCGAGCGCGGGCAGGAGTCCCGGGCGGCTCCGTGGGGGGGGGGGAGAGTGGTGGGAGACGGCGGAGTCGGGGCGCGGAGAGGAGCCGGGCAGGGGAGTGAGATGGGGTCGCTGGTTACCTGCGGTCCGGGACAGGGAGTCGCTCAGAAACCAAGTCAGTCTTCAGCCTCAACAACACAAGATGGCCGACACGTCGCCACGCAGGTCACGTGACAGCGCGCTCCTTCCGCCACGCCCCTGGCTCCTCCCCCGCCCCGCCTCGCCTCCTTTACCGGCTTCTCCAGCCTCCCACGACATCCTTCCTTTCCGCTGCCTCCCGCCCCCCTTTCCCCGAACACGCCCATGTCCGAGCCCCGGATGTCAGGCTGGAAGAGGGCGGGGCCGCGCCAAGGCGCAGGCGCCCTCGGGTCCCTGGGATGGGGCTCACTGCCTGCCCTTGAGTTGAGTAGAGTTGGTGTTCAGAGTTGGACCCCGGCCAGGCGCCCTATGACTCACTGTCCTATGCACCCAATCCAGAGCCGGTTCGCAGTTCAAAAAGCTCTTCATCATTTACGAGCTGATTTTCAACCCCAGAACTTCCCCACAGCTTTTAACCCAGCATTTTCCTGCCCTTTTGCCATCCTATAGAAAATGGGGAAACGACAAAAGCTGACATTCAAAGCAGTTTCTCTACTTGTGAATGTTTCTGGTAGAACTGGAATTCATTCTAGTCTTTTTTTTAAATGTTTTATTTATTTTTGATAGAGAGAGAGAGCATGAGAGGAGAAGGGCAGAGAGAGAAGGACACAGAACCGGAAGCAGGCTCCAGGCTCTGAGCTAGCGATCAGCACAGAGCCTGACGCGGGGCTCGAACCCACGAACGTGAGATCTGACCTGAGCTGAAGTCGGAGGCTTAACCGACTGAGCCACCCAGGTGCCCCGAATTCATTCTAGTCTTGAAATGTGACAGCTTAGAAGGACTAGAGAGCTCGGACCGCCTTCTGTTTCATCAAGAGCTATACCCCTTTTGCCAAAAACTCTATCTGGGGGCTGTCAAAATAGGGGATGCCCAGAAATATTGGAAATATATTTACATTAAAAAGTTACTCATTGGTTTTCAGAAGTTCGGGTTTAACTGGGTGTCCTATATTTTTATTGCTCTACCTGACAACCATTCTCAGGTCGTCCTATTCTTTCCTGCGCATCCAAGCTTTTTTTTTCTTTTTCTATTTTTACAGGATCCTTCTCAACAACTTTTTAAATCTTTTAATGTTTGTTTATTTTTGAGAGAGAGGGGGATAGGGGATCTGAAGCAGGGTGGACACCGACAGCAGAAAGCCAGTCATGGGGCTTGAACTCAAGAACCAATAGATCATGGCCTGAGTGGAAGTCCAATGCTTAACAGACCTGCCACCCTTAACAGTGGTTTAAAATACTCAAATGTTGGAGCCCCGGGCTGGCTCACATGGTGGAGCATGTGACTCTTGATCTCAGGGTTGTGAGTTCAAGCTCCACTGGCATTTGGCTTTTTAAAAAATAAAAGATAGGGGTGCCTGGGTGTTCGGGTTCGGCTCAAGTCATGATCTTGCAGTCCAAGAGTTCCAGCCTTGCATTGGGCTCTGCACTGACAGCTCAGAGCCTGGAGCCTGCTTAGGATTCTCTGTCTCTCTCTCTCTGCCCCTCTCCTGCTCATTCTCTCTCTCCCTCTCGCTCTCTCTCAAAATTAAATAAACATTAAAAAAGTAAAAAATAAAATACTTGAATGTCTTCCATCTCAAAACTTAGTGGTAAGGATTACAATTCCACCTCCCTACCTCTCTGTTTCAAGGCGAAACTGCATAGTAGAGTGGTGTACACTCATTTCCCAATGTCCATGCCTGGCAAGCAAGCAATCCTCAGCCACTCCAATGTGGCTTCTATTCTGACTCATCCACCTAATGCTTATTCTTAGACACCCTCAACCTACAGGCTGATAAGTGCAGTTTTTCAGTCCCAATCTTGACTTAGTGCCTCTCCATCTCCAATATGATTAGCCATTTCCTATTTCCTGCAATACTTTATTGCCTTGATCTTTATGGCCTTGCTGCTCAAAGTGGGGTCAATGGACCAGCAGCAACAGCATCACTTGAAAGCTTGTTAGAAACAGAGAATCTCAGGGACACCTGGATGGCTCAGTTGGTTTAACATCCAACTCTTGATTTCAGCTCAGGTCTTGATCTCAGTGTCTTGTTCTCAAGGTTGTGAGTTCAAGCCACTCGAAGGAGTTCAAGCCATGCCCAGCATGGAGCCTATTTTTTTTTTAAAATGGAGACTCTCAATGGGCCTTCACAACTCCATGCTGTTGAACTCTAGACCCTTTATAATCCATATTGTCCCCCTCCCTGAACTTATTGTTCCAGATATGCCCATGTTTGAGAGTCCTCAAATATGCCACTCTGTTTTAGCCTTTGCACATTCTGTTCCCTCCAGTTACAATAGCATTCCCAACACTTACCCCACTTCCTGCCAACCTGCACAACTTCTGCTCCTCTTTAAAAGCCTAATCATATGTTAGTGCCTCTGTGAACCTTTTTTAAACCCCCTCCCTTAGACCAAAGATCTTATCCCTTGAACTTTTATTTTTAAGGAAAACAAGGTAATACAATGCTTGCTAGGTGCTAACCACCTCATTAAGTGCTTTACTTTCATTCTCTCTCATAATCCCGGTGACAGCACTTGGAAGCACTAAGAAAGCCAACCAGGCACCTGAAAGAAGGGCTTTACCTTCTCCTAATCTGAACCGGGACTTTGTAGCCCAGGCTAACTGACTGCTGAGCCTGTGGCCCTAACCACCTCTCTGACACGGTGCCATCTGTGCCTATAGTTTTATAGAGAGAGAGTACAGATAGCATATGTAATTTATATAGATAATATGTAATTTAAATCTATATAATTAAGGTATAATTAATATATATATTAAAATTTAGCATGTTTAGTGGTCGTTCTGCAACTTTTGACAAATGCATACAGGTGTGTTCAATACCATTAAAATTAAAGTACAAAATAGTCCCATTATCCATTAATGTCCTCTCAATGACCTTTTGCAGTTAGCACTCACCCCCACTCTTGGCACCTGAAACAACTGTTATGTTTTCTGTGCTTATAGTTTTGTCTTATGCTATCATATAAATAAAACCATACAGTATGTAACCTTTTGAGGCTGGCTTCTTTCATTGAGTATAATGTACTTGCGATTTGGCCATATACTGTTGCGTGTTTAAGTACTAAAGAAGTACTTCTCCTTCGTCTTCTCCTGCTCCTTCTCCTCCTTCCCCTCCTTTTGCTCTCCCCTCCCCCTCCCTTCCCCTTCCTCTTCTTCTTCTTCTTCCTCCTCCTCCTCTTCTTCTCCTTCTTCTCCCATTCATGAGTAGTGTTTATTTTAATTTTTTAACTTTTTAAATATATTATTGAGAGACAGAGAGAGACAGAGCATGAGCATGGGAGGAGCAGAGAGAGGGGGAGACACGGAATCTGAAGCAGGCTCTAGGCTCTGAGCTGTCAGCACAGAGCCCAATGGGGGCTCAAACCCACAAACCGTAGTAAGATCATGACCTGAGCTGAAGTCAGACACGTAACCAACTGAGCCACCCAGGCGTCCCTCATGAGTAGTATTTAATTGTATGTATTTGCTTATCCATTCCCCAACTGAGGGACATTTGGTTTTTTTCCAGTTTGGGGATATTACTAATAAAGCCATTATAAATATTCATAAGCAGTTATTTGTGGGAACATAGGTTTTAATTTCACTGGGGGAAAATACCTCAGAATGGCATTGATGGCTATGTGGTATTTTTAACTTTGTCAGAAATCATGAAACTGTTTTTCAGAGTACCTTAGCCACATTTTTAGCCCCAAAATGTAAGCTTCCAGAGAGCAGGAGCCAAATCTAAGGGAAGAAGAGAAGGAGGGGGAAACGGAGGAAGAAATACTTGACTTTGCACTCTCAGCAGTAGGCATGGTCCTGGCACGTGGTAGAAACTCCATAAATACCTACGGAATCAAATCATTCTTGATCATCTCCTTCTCAGGAAGGGTGCCTTCTCCTTCTGGTATTCACTCTATCTCTCCAATGTTTCATTAAACTCTGGTTTTATTTTTTAAATTTTTTAATGTTTTATTTATTTTTGGCATAGAGAGAGACAGAGCATGACAGTGGGAGGGGCATAGAGAGAGGGAGACACAGACTCCGAAGCAGGCTCCGGGCTCTGAGCTGTCAGCACAGAGCCCGACGCGGGGCTCGAATCCAGGAACATGAGATCATGACCTGAGCCAAAGTCAGAGGCTTCATGGACTGAGCCACCCAGGCGCCCTGGTTTTAAAGTTACAACAGTAGACTGATGCCTACTCTAGTGAGGGATAGTAACAATGCTTCGCCTTTATTGTATCATTGATAGAAACAGAAGTTGATAATAATAGATTATAGTGGGGGAGGAGGGAGAGAGGAGTTTAGCCAGAATCAAACGTTGCCACCACCCTTTGTTTAGAGGTAGGGACTAATCCCCTCCGGGAGGCCTTTCTAATGGATAAAACATGGCAGAGGGGAAAGAAGTATTTCCACTGCTAGATCGCAAGGGTTATAGAGCCTCCACCTTACTTGCTAAAACAGTCTCTTTGTTAAAATTCTTTTCTTAATAGTTTATTGTCAAGTTGGTTTCCATAGAACGCCCAGTGCTCATCCCAACAAGTGCCTCCTCCATGCCCATCACCTCCCTTCCCCTCTCCCCCACCACCATCAGCCCTCAGTTTGTTCTCAGTATTCAAGAGTCTCTCATGGTTTGCCTCCCTCCCTCTCCTTAACTATCTTTCCCCTTCCCCTCCCCCCTGGTCCTCTGTTAAGGGTCTCCCATTCTTCTTATGAGTGAAAACATATGGTATCTGTCCTTCTCCACCTGACTTATTTCACTTAGCACGACACCCTCAAGTTCCATCAATGTTGCTACAAATGGCCAAATCTCAATCTTTCTCATTGCCATGTACTATTCCACTGTGTATATAAACGCCATCTTCTTGATCCACTCATCAGGTGATGGACATTTAGGGTCTTTCCATGATTTGGCTAGTGTAGAAAGTGCTGCTATGAACATTGGGGTACATGTGCCCTATGCATCAGCACTTCTGTATCCCTTGGGTAGATCCCTAGCAGTGCTATTGCCGTGGCATAGAGGAGTTCTACTGTTAATATTTTTAGGAGCCTCCACACTGTTTTCCAGAGCGGCTGCACCAGTTTACATTCCCATTGTAAAACAGTCTCTTTTGAAGCAAGAGCTGCCAGATGGAAAATCCAACGGCTCTGAGGCTGCCATTCTGTGAGAAAGCCCAGACGACAGGGAGAGTCCCAGCTAAAGTTTCAGGGGTCTGAGCTACAGATCTGAGAGTCACCCATACAAAGGAGATCTTTGAAGTCATGGAGAATCACCCACATCCCACATTGCAGAGAGAGAAGGAACGAAGATAGGCTCTTGGGAGGAAACCACAGGGCTAGTAGGCAGAGACCAGCTACAGACAGGACCGGGTTAGAAACAGGAACCAGTCTCAGAACAGAAGTAGGAAGAAATTGATTGGCAATGCTCAATCTACAGAATTGTCCAAGAGTCTGGGGCTGGAGAGACTGCCATTGAATTGGTGACTGGAATTGTACACAGTAGGAAGAACAGAGGGTTAGGAAAGAGCAGGTGACAAGGAAAGAAGGAGGCATGGGGCGCCTGGGTTTCAGAGTTAAGTGTCCGCCTTCGGCTCAGGTCATGATCTCACAGTTTGTGGGTTCAAGCCCTGCATCAGGCTCTGTGCTGACAGCTCAGAGCCTGCAGCCTGCTTCAGATACTGTGTCTCCCTCTCTCTGCCCCCTGCTCATGCTCTGTCTCTCAAAAATAAAAATTTAAAAATTAAAAAAAACAAAAACAGAAAGGAAGGAGGCAAAAATTTGAAAGCAGATGAAAAGGGCACATGGATTTGTTAGCGAAGAGGGACTGTCTTATTTAGTTGGGACCCTAACTAAACATGTAGCACAGTGGAAAACCAAAGAGAAAGCACAAGTGAGAGCGTGGGGGAGATACAGAGCCAGAGAGCTGAGCAAATCTCAAGGAAAGCCTGCTCGGATGATAACTATGGAAACAGATCCATTTTTATGTTTGAAAACATTTTTTATTATAAAAGTCCTCGCATATTTTAAATTCTATTCTCATTTCTAACCTTCAGATGTATACCAGAAAATTAAGTCATAAAAAACGATCTTGGAATACAGTAAATGTATTCTTGCATATAAATATCCCACAATGGGTCCCAAAATTTTATTTTTCTCCTAGGTCCTCTTTTTTGTTTTAGATTTAATTTTTTAAAGTTCATTTATTTATTTTGTTCTTTTTTTAAGATTTACTTATTTATTTTGAGAGAGTGTGTGGGAGCTGGGAAGGGACACAGAGAGACAGAGAATCCCAAGCAGGCTCCCCATTGTCAGTATAAAGCCCCACAAGGGGCTCAAACTCATGAACGTTAAGATCACAACCTGAGCTGAAACCAAGAGTTGGATTGGATGCTTAACCAACTGAGCCACCCAGGCACCCTTCTTTATTTATTTTGAGAGAGAGACAGACAGACAGACAGACAGAGAGACAAGCACAGAGAAGGGGCAGATAGAGGGAGAAAGAAAATCTCAAGCAGGCTCCATATCAGCATGGGGCTCAATGCAGGGTTCCATCTCACAACTTTGAGATCATAACCTGAGCTGAAATCAAGAATTTAACTGATTGAGCCGCCCAGGCACCCTTAAAGATTTTATTATTTTTTCTTTTAAGTTTATTTATTTATTTTGAGAGAGACAGAGACAGCACAAGTAGGGAAGGGGCAGAGAGAGAGAGAGAGAGAGAGAGAGAGAGAGGAGGAGAGAGAATCTCAAGCAGGCTCTGCACTGCCAGTGCAGAGCTGAATGTGGGGCTTGAACTCACAAAACCACTACAAGATCATGATCCAAGCAGAAACCAAAAGTCCTACGCTCAATCAAATGGCCCACCCAGGCACCCCAAAGATTATATTTTTAAGTAATCTCTACACCCAACATGGGGCTTGAACTTAACAACATTGAGATCAAGAGTCATATGTTCTACCGGCTGAGGCAGCCACGGGTCTCTCTTCTGAGCCTTTTGCATATTTAGGATTTTATCCACAAACGGTTCCCACACACATGTGCAACTGCGCTTCTCCTTGTCATGGTGGTCAGACCTTCCCTTCTCTTTTTTTATTAATTGTTGTTAAAAATAGTAGCAAAGCAGGGTGCCTGCGTGGCTCAGTCAGTCAACCCTCTGACTTTGGCTCAGGTCATGATCTCACAGTTTGTGAGTTCGAGTCTCACTTTGGGCTCTCTGCTGTTAGTGCAGAGCCCACTCTGGATCCTTTCCGTCTCTCTTGGCCCACCCTCCATCTTGCATTCCCTCCCTCAAAAATAAATAAACATTAAAAAAAAAAGTAGTTGGGGCGCCTGGGTAGCTCGTTCGGTTGAGTGACCAGCTTTGGCTCAGGTCATGATCTCACGGTTCCTGGGTTCAAGCCCCACGTCGGGCTCTGTGTTGACAGCTAGCTCAGATCCTGGAGCCTGTCTTCAGATTCTGTATCTCCCTCTCTCTCTGACCCTCCCCTGCTCGTGCTGTCTCTCAAAAGTAAATAAAACACTAGAAAAAAAATTTTTTTAAGTAGTAAAGTAATACATGTTTATGGTGTTTAAATTTTTAGAGTGCAAAAACATATAAAGGAGAAAGTTCAAATCCCCCTCCAAGATTTACCCAGGACCCTCAGGTTCTCTCCCACTCAGGTTCCGCACCATTGGCAGTTTCCCGTAAGGTTTCCCCAAAATGCTGTATGTATAAACCAGTATGAAGCGCTTCCTCGCCTTCAGCACCACGAAGTGCTAAGGATACAATGGTTGCCCCCAAATCCGCTTGGCCTCTGACCTCATGCACCTTAGTCCACATGGGCGGAGCCACGATTTTGTATCTAATGTAAAGCAAACAAAGCACCTAAGAATTACTGTGCTGCTCTGCCCTTGACCTCTTTCCAAGAAACCATGTCCTCAGTCAGTCCTCCGCACTTTCTAAATGACGGCCTGGCAGGGTTTGTTTACACGTTTCTACCGCAAGATACTTAATCGATTCCCTGCTGATAGGCATCCTGATTGTTTCCATTATTTTTGCTATTACAAGCAATGCCGTAATGAGTTTCCCTCTAAATATACCCTGGTTCATGTGTATATTTACCTACAGGGTAAGTTCTCAGAAGTAAAATCTCGGGATCAAATTCATGAGGCCACTCATTCACAACTGTTCTGCCTCTGAAATACTTTCCCATGTTTGGGAGAAACAAAAATCTTGGGGAGAGGCACAGGCTGCCTCTTTTACAGAAGACAAACTCACCCTTCCCACCCGCAATGTGTGGGCATATGATGGAGCTCGGCCTCAGACTCTGGATCTGGACTAAGAACCTGAAAAAGAGGACCCAGAGTTCTGGCCAGCCAAGGCAGTGCCACGGGCCTGCCTGGTCCCCACGGTGTGCTCTGACTGTAGTGTCAGCCCCCTGGCCTCCAGCTGGTTTCTTGTCCCAGCCTGGTCCCCAGCCCAGTGATCTGGTGAAGTATGTTTTCTACAGATCCTCTTCCTCTTAAATCAGGCCTGCTTGGGGGCATCTGGGGGGCTCAGTCGGTTAAGTGTCTGACTTTGGCTCAGGTCATGATCTCAGTTCGTGAGTTTGAGCCCTGCATCAGGCTCTGTGCTGACAGCTCAGATTCTGTGTCTCCCTCTCTCTCTGGCCCTTCTCTTGCATTCCCTCTCTCAAAAATAAATACATATTTTTTAAAACAGGAAAAAAAAAGAATAAAAAAAATTAAAGGGGCACTTGGGTGGATCATTTGGTTGAGCATCTGACTTTGGCTCAGGTCATGATTTCGTGGTTTGTGAGTTAGAGCCTCAGGTTGGGCTCTGTGCTGATGGTGTGGAGCCTGCTTCAGATTCTCTGTCTCCCTCTCTCTCTGCCCCCCTCCCACTCATGCTCTCTCTCTCTCTCTCTCTCTCTCAAAGATAAATAATAAATATTTTAGAAATTAAAAAAAATTGAAAACCAGGCCTGCTACATGCAGTTAAGCGTCCTGACTGATTCTGAAGTAGCAAGCCTCCAAGGTGGCTGCCAACAGTTCCTGCCAATCAGGCCGACTGTGCAGCCAGTAGGAAATTGAGGAGATGTCAGAATGTGATTTCTTCTTTTTTTTTTTTTTTTAAGATTTTATTTATTTTTTTAAGGTTTATTTATTTATTTTGAGAGAGAGAGTGAGAGAGAGAGAGAGCAAGCAGGGAAGGGGTACAGAGAGGGAAAGACAGAATTCCAAGCAGGCTCTTGCACTGCAGAGCCTGATGCAGGGCTCGAACTCACAGAAGGCGATTTCATGACCTGAGTTGAAGTCGGATACTTAACCGACTGAGCCACCCAGTTGCTCCAAGGTTCTAATTTTTTTTTCAAAGTACTCTCGATACCCACCATGGGACTTGAACATACAACCCTGAGATCAAGGGTCTCACGCTCCTCAGACTGAGCCAGTCCCCCTCCCCCAGAAAGTGATTTCTGAAGCTAGGTTTTAAAAGAAATTGTAGGGGCACCTGGGCGGCTCAGTCTACTGAGCGTCCAGCTTCGGCTCGGGTCACGATCTCCCAGTTTGTGGGTTCGAGCTCCACATCGGGCTCTGTGCTGACAGCTCAGAGCCCGGAGCCTGCTTCCGATTCTGTGTCTCCCTCTCTCTCTGCCCCTCCCCTGCTCATGCTATCTCTCTCTGTCTCTCAAAAATAAATAAAAAACATTTTTAAAAAAATGAGACATTGTGGCTTATATCTGCTCTCTTGTATCACTTGCTTTGAGGGAGACCAGCTGCCCTTTTGTGAGGCCACTTACACAGCCCAGTGGAGAGGTTCGTGCGGCAGCTGCCTGAGCCCTCTGGCCAATACCAGCACCAACTTGCGCACCGTAAGAGGGGACGGCCTCGAAAGGCGACCCTCCAGCCCCATCGGAGCCTTCAGATGACTGCAGCCCCGATTCACATTTTGCAGCCGCCTGAGGTACCCCGGGCTAGAATTACCCAACCAGACCGTCCTTGAGCTCCTGCTCCTCGGAAGCCACGTGAGATGATAAACATCCATTATTGTTTTAAGCCAGTAAGTGCCGTCTGTGTAAATAATAGTTTAATTTGGTCTGTCTCAGTGTTCATGGGTAATTGTTAAGGTTTTGCTTTGATAAATTGAAATTAAATTCATTGGCTGTCTAATAAGATAAAAACTACAAGCCACAACTAGCGATTGGTATATTGGTAGAGGATGAGGTCTGTAGATATCTGTGCTTTTGGACTTGTGGCAAAACAACTGGGGATATTTAAAACTGTTAAAAAGCTGCTTTGGGGGCGCCTGGGTGGCTCAGTCGGTTAAGCCTCCGACTTCGGCTCAGGTCAGATCTCACGTTCGTGGGTTCGAGCCCCGCATTGGGCTCTGTGCTGACAGCTAGCTCAGAGCCTGGAGCCTAATTCTAGTTCTGTGTCTCCTTCTCTCTCTGCCCCTCCCCCTCTCATGCTCTGTCTCTCTCTGTATCAAAAATAAATAAAGCATTAAAAAAAACAATAGTTAAAAAGCTGCTTTGTACTTAATTAATTCATAAGTTTACCATCTAAGAAAAGTTCTGGTTACTAAGTCCTCAATTGGAGACTAAAGGTTCAGACTGATGGGAAATTATAGTTTTGTAACTCTTGTCGGAAACATTGCTGGTCCTTGAATGTTTCCTTATCCAGATTAAAAAACTTTCTCTTAAGATATCTGTGATACTCAAAAAAAAAAAAAAAAAAGCCAGTAAGTGATGGGATGATTTGTTAAAGCAAAAATAAATAACAAATACAGATATAATTTAAAATAAAATAATTTTTTTACATTTATTTATTTTTGAGAGAGTGAGACAGAGCACAAGCAGAAGAGGGGCAGAGAGAGGAGGAGACACAGAATCTGAAGCAGGCTCCAGGCTCTGACCAAACATTCAGCACAGAGCCTGATGCGGAGCTCGAACCCACAAACTGTGAGATCATGACCTGAGCCGAAGCTGGACGCTCAACAGACTGAGCCATCCAGGTGCCCCGATATAATTTAAAATTTTACCAGTTTACCAAACTTCCCTTCAAAAGGGCAAGAGCAGTGTGAGGTCCCACCAATACCACATGGCAGAGTGCCAAAAGTTTCAGAAAGAAGGTGGGGGAGGGGGAACTGACCCCTGATAAGGTCCGTCCTCAGCACCTCCCCAAGTTGCCCCATGGGAGCTCCCTCAAGCACAGGCCCAGAGGATGGCTATGGAATCGCTATTCTTTTTTTTTTTTTTTTATGTTTATTCATTTTGAGAGAGAGAGAGAGACAGAGGGAAGGTATGATATTGGGGGAGGGGCAGAGAGAGAGGGAGACACAGAGTCCAAAGCAGCCTCCAGGCTCTGAGCTGTCAGCACAGAGCCCAACACAGGGCTTGAACCCACAAACTGTGAGATCATGACCTGAACCGAAGTCGAACACTTAACTGACTGAGCCACCTACGCGCCCCATGGAACCACTGCACTGTTCTTGTAAGTGAGCCCTGTGGGCAGGGCTATGGCTAGAATCTGGCCTGGTGGACAGGCAGGGCCAGCAGGGAGAAATGTGAGTGGGGACAAGGCCACAGGTCATGAGATCCAGCCAGGGGGCTCAGCAAGTGGCAGGTGCAGGGGGCATAGCTGGTGAGTGGGCATGTTGGCAGGAATCTCCCTGGGCTGCTCGGGTTAGGAGCCTCAAGAGAAGAGAGAAGTGAGAAGGAAGGCACCTGTGCTTGGGGTCGAGGCAGAAGCCAGACTGAGCATTTCTGGGCCCCCCTGGCCTGGGATCCTTTGCCTGTGACGTTGGAGACCCAGGGCTCGGGAGGAGACAGAATTGCAGTCATGCCAGGTGGGAGATAGAGAGGGAAACAATGATGTCCTCAACACTAATAAGTGCTGGGCATGGAGTCAGCCAGCTAGATGATCATCATCTTTTTTTTTTAATGTTTATTTATTTTTGAGAGAGACAGAGTGCGAGAGGGGGTGGGACCGAGAGAGAGGGAGACACAGAATCCAAAGCAGGCTCCGGGTTCTGAGCTGTCAGTACAGAGCTCAACATGGGGCTCGAACCCACGAACCATGACCTGAGCCAAAGTTGGACATTCAACCCTCTGAGCCACCCAGGTGCCCGGAGCATCATCTTTAACAGATGAGGAAACGGATCAGTGAATCCACTACCTTATATCTGACTCCAAATCCGTCACATCACACAGCCTCCAGGGCAGAAGCAGAGCTGGGCTGTTGCTTTGTTTCCCTATTGCTCAAAGGAAGGTCTTTGGCAAGTTGACTTATCACTTTTCCAGTGAAAGGATGTCCCCATAATCTCCGCTCTCCTCACTTTCAGAGCTGTTCCCTCAGGCCAGGCTCCCAGTCAGGGCGCTTAGAAGGTCACCTGTTCGTTGGCTTACCCATCTCGGGTGCAAAAACCTGGCTTGTCCTTGTGAAACGCATGCGCAGGGGAGCCTGTCACTGGCTGAGCAGCATGCTAGGGCTATGGCAGTGGGTAAGACAGAGCTCCTGCCCTTCAAAGCATCCCTTGTCTAGAGGAGGAGAAAGAGAAGTCAAGAGAAGGATCCTGCATAATGCAGTGAAACCCTGAGAGGGAGCGCCTCCCCTCACCTGGAGGTGTCAAGAAAGTTTCCGGAAGCTGGAAGCTAATCTCTGAGCTGAGTCATCAACAATGAGAAGTCTTTTGCCAGGGGGAGGGAGGGAGTGCCAGGTGGAGGAAACAGCAGGTGCAAAGCCCTCAGGAGCTTTCTAGGAACCTAGGTATCACCTCTACCTGGAGCACAGTTTGGAAGGAAGACATGGGGGGAGGAGGGGCGGGGACGCCATGGGAGAGAAGAAGTGAGCAAGCATTAGAGCCTGAAAGGGGGGAGGCAAAAACTGAAAGGGAGATGTTAGGAACAAAATTGTATCTGAGCTGCAAGTGGACAATCGGGGCAAAGTGAGGCCAGAGAAACCAGTCAGGAGGCCACTGTAAGGAAAGAACCAGTGGAGTTCACGGCCACAGATGGGGAGGACAGGAGCTGTGGGGGAGGGGCATGAAGGGAACAACATCTCTAGGATTCTGTGATCAAGAAGAGGCAGGGGTGCCTGGGTGGCTCAGTGGGCTAAGCATCCAACTTCGGCTTAGGTCATGATCTCCCAGTTTGTGGGTTCGAGCCCCACATTGGGCTCTGTGTGGATAGCTCTAGGCCCAGAGCCTGCTTCAGATTCTGTGCCTCCCTCTTTGCCCCTTCCCCGCTCGCACTCTGTCTGTCAAAAATAAACATTAAAAAAAAAAAGGAGGCAAAGAAGTCCTATCCCTGGTCTGTCGTCACATGACCCAATATTTGTCCTTTTTTTGTCTCAAGCTCAGGTTACGGTTTCTGTCATTTGCAGCCATAAGTGTTTAGCTCCTGAATGGGCTTGGCTGTCCAGAGGCAAGTGAGTGTTTGAAGTAATTACACTGCTATCTCCATCCCTTCGGTTTCTCCTTTGAATTCATAGACTCTATTTTTTTTTTTTTTTTGAGAGAGAGAGAGGGCGCAAGTGAGCAAGAGGCAGAGAAAGCGAGAGGGAGAAAGAAAGAATCCCCTTAAGGAGCAGAGAGAGAGGGAGAAAGAGAAACAGGGCTCACGGGAAACAAGGGCTTGAACTCACAAATGGTGAGATCATGACCTGAACCGAAGTCGGATGCTTAACCGACTGAGACAATCAGGAGCCCCTAGACTTTTCCTTGTAATAGCAGTTTTAGATGTGCAAATAACTTGGCAGAAAGTACAGTCTCCACACACCTCTCTCCCTGTCCCCTGCCCCTGTCCCCTGCCCCCGTTACTAACATCTGGCGTTAGTGTGCTAGGTTGTTAGAACTGACGTGCCCGTAACAATACCTTATTATTAGCTAACGTCCAGGGTTTACATTAGGGACTGCTCTTGGGGCTGTACATTCTGTGTGTTTTGACAAATGTATACCGACCTCTGTAGAACCATACAGAGTAAGTTTCACAGCTCTAAAATCCCCTGTGCTACGCCTAGTTACCCTTCTCTGCCTCCCTCTCAACCCCTGACTTTTAACTTCGCAGTCTCGGGTTTTGCCTTTTCCAGATGTCATAGTCAGAACCATACAGTATGAAGTCTTTCCAGATTGGCTTCTTTCACTTAGCAACATGCATTTTAGTTTCCTCCGTGTCTTTTATTTTTTTTTAATTTTTTTAATGTTTTATTTATTATTGAGACCAAGAGAAACAGAGCATCAGAGAGGGAGAGTCAGAGAGAGAGGGAGACACAGAATCGGAAGCAGGCTCCAGGCTCTGAGCTGCCAGCACAGAGCCTGACGCGGGGCTCGAACCCACGAACGTGAGATCTGACCTGAGCCGAAGTCGGAGGCTTACCCGACTGAGCCACCCAGGCGCCCCCCCCCCCGTGTCTTTTTGTGATTTGACAGCTCATTTCTATTTTTTTAAAGTTTTTTTAATGTTTATTTATTTTTGAGAGACGTGGGGAGGGGGCAGAGAGAAAGGGAGACACGGAATCCAAAGTAGGCTCCAGGCTGAGAGCTGTCAGCACAGAGCTGGACATGGGGCTCGAACTCACAAACTGGGATATCATGACCTGAGCTGAAGTCGACACTGAACCGACTGAACCACCCAGGCGCCCTGACAGCTCATTTCTTTGCATCACTTTTACTTCTTTCCACTGCTGAATTAATATTCCATGGTACAGAGGCACCTGGGGGGCTCACTTGGTTAAGCGTCTGACTTTGGCTCAGGTCAGATCTCATAGTTTGTGGGTTCAAGCCCCGCGTCGGGTTCTGTGCGGACAGCTCAGAGCCTGGAGCCTGCTTCAGATTCCGTGTTTCCCTCTCTCTCTCTCTGACCCTCCTTTGTTCATGCTCTGTTTATGCTCTGTTTCTGTCTTAATAATACAGAAACATAAAAAAAATTAAAAATAAAGTCTTATAAAAAATAATCTTGGTTGCTCCCAAGTTTTGGTAATTATGAAATAGCTGCTGTACACATTCACGGGCAGGTTTTTAAGTGCACGAAGGTTCTCAGCTCAGAGAAAATGCCAAGAAGCACGCTTCCTGGAGTGTATGCTAACAGTGTTTCCACCCCTTTTCCACGTCCACTTCCGCTGGTGGGGCGGTTGGAGGGCGACTCTACCTGGAAAAATGATGTCTGAGAATTGTAGGCCTTAGTCTTGCGCAGAAATGGAAATGATCTTCCCTGGGGAGCTATGGGTGTTCCCTTAGGACAGAGGTCCTTACTCAGGGCCCCCAATGCCCAAGAATCCACATGAGGGAGGGGTCGTTGGCCCTCCTCAGAGTTTCAAGGGGTCTAGGAAGCCAGGGAAACTAAGGACACATTTTGCCTGCAGCTGAAGGATCCGCAGTGAAGGGGAAGGAGAAGGGGAAGAGCAGCTGATAGACACCCCAAAACTCAGCATGCCCCCCAAGGAAAGCCAACCGTCTAGATACCACTTCTAACTCCATTTCTGGGGGTGGATGTCCACACGGAGCCTGGGCCGGATGTGGCTGCTGCAAAAACACTCTCCTCTCTCCCCCAAATGAAAGACTAGAAAAGAGACAAAATAGATGAATGTCAGGGAAGGGAAGCAAAAATAATATAAAAACAGGGAGACAGGACAAAACTCTTAAATACAGAGAACTGAGGGTTGCTGGAGGGGTTGTAGGAGGGGAATGGGCTAAATGGGCAAGGGGCATTGGGGAGGACACTTGTGGGATGAGCCCTGGGGGTTATATGTAGGGGGATGGGCCACTGGGTTCTACTCCTGAAATCATTATAGCATATACGCTAAATGACTTGGATGTAGGGGCGCCTGGGTGGCTCAGTCGATTAAGTGGCCAACTTCGGCTCAGGTCACGATCTCGTGGTTCATGGGTTCAAGCCCTGCATCAGGCTCTGTGCTGACAGCTGAGAGCCTGGAGCCTGCTTCCGATTCTGTGTCTCCCTCTCTCTCTGACTCTCCCTCACTGATGCTCTGTTTCTCTTGGTCTCAATAATAAATAAAACATTAAAAAATTAAAATAACTTGAATGCAAATTAAAAAATAAATAAGTAAATTAAAAAAAAAGACCAGAAGCACACGGATATGATGGCAAAGTCCATTCGCAGTTTATTGGAAAAAAGAGGCAGTTGTGAAGTAGAAATGCAGACATTTTCCTTGTAAAGACAGAGTTACAAAAGAGAAGTAATAAATACAATGTTGGGAATTCTTTAAACAAAAACATACAAGAAACCCCTGGTATTTGTGAGCAATCCCAAGAACACACAACACATAAGTGTGTGCTGGGGGGTGAGAACAGCTTCACCCCAACATCTTGGAGCAGAAGTTGGAAACTGGCCAGATGAAGACTGTCATGACTTTCATGACTTTGAAAGGCTCTGGATTTGTCCCTTGGGAATGCAGGGGTCTACGGTAATTTGCATAGAAGGAATTAATAGGGGTTCTTCTAGGCATGAATATCACTTCTGATTATTCTCTCATTCTTGCGGGTAAGTGGCAGGGTATTTAAGAGGAGGAGGAAATGAGAAGACACAAATGAAGGGGGTGAAGAGGGTGGGCCCAGGGGGTGATGCTCAGTGGACAGGACAAAGGTGACAGGAAGGAACAGGACTTCCTATCTGTCCCCTATTTCGCCATCTCATCGAAGAGGGGGAGGGCAGTGGTCCAGCCTGGCTGGCCTTGAAGCTCATGGTCATCAGAGCACGGAAGATACCAACCTGCAGAATCAGGCTCAGAGTGAAAGCAGGGAAGGGGAACAGGAGCGGAAGAGGAGGGGGACCCCACGGGGAGAGGTGCGAAGAAGGGGAGAATTCCCGGGAAAATGGGCAACATTAACGTCAGAATCCTCCAGGGACTATCTCCCCTGGAGGGCCATCAAAGAGAGAAACGTCTGCACAGATCAACACTCTTTGATGTGAAAGGCAAAGGGACCAGGAGAAAGTACAAGTTGCGGAGTAGAGGCTCCGATCTGGCTACAGAGGAAAGAGGGAGGGAAAGAGAAGGGGGCGCAGTAGGCTCATCCCGGGACCCTTGGGAGGGGCTTCCACAGAGGGATGAGAGCCACCCCCTGCCACTCCATGAGGCAAGGAGTTTGCTTTACGTGGTGGAGGTGGAGGCCCGTTGGGGGGTGGGGGGGAGAGCAGCAGGGGTGAGGGTGCCCGGCCAGCTCTCTTGGGCGCGTCTGTGAGGCACTGTGTGGATGGAAGTCAAGGCTGCCCGACTATGTGCTGAAAGCAGCTTTGAGCTCCTGGAAGGCTGCCTGGCGGAGTCTCCTCTTCTCCTCCTCCTGCTTCCTCTCGTCTTGCTCCGCTTTTAGCTCGGCTTCAAACTTACTGGCACAGGACAAAGCTTGGACCTGTGAGAAACAGCAAAAATGAACCAACAGGCTGAGGGAGGGGAGGAGACACCTGGAGACAGAGCACCCATCTGACAGAACTCAGCTGGCGGGAGCGGTGCGACGGGAACCTGGTCCTGCTGCAGGGCAGGACCCCCGCCCCTGAGAACCAATTCCCTTCCTTCGCCACTGTGTTCTAAGCCCCTGGGGCTGGTCTTCTTCTTTTCCAGGATATTCTTTAACATGCCCGCCTATGACCCACTTCTACGTTCAACCCTTAATTTCACAATAGTATCTTTTTTTCTAGGGGGAGAAAACAAAGACAAAACCAAAATGAACTCCCTGCTGGGATTCTGATTGCAATCACTTGGATCTACCCGTGGCAAAAGGCTACCTTTACAATAGATCATTCTGAATTTATTTCCAAATATGACATGGTTTTTTTGATGCTGTGAAAGGGATTTAGGGCCATTTTTTTAAAATCTAGTTTGTCTTTAGGAAGACCGTATCAGACGAATCCATCTTAGAATCCTCTCTTCTAGAAGTGGTTCCTCCCCTTCCTCCCCCCAGTGTCTCATCAATTTGGTAAAAGTCCCAGACACATTGGGTGTGCACACTATTTTAATCAGGACTGCCAAATTCCTCTCCAAAGTAGCTGTCCCAGTTTACACCCCCACCACCATGGAATGTGAGTTCTCGTCTCCCCACAGCCTCCCCAAGGCGTCCCAGTAACCTTTTACCTGTTTGCCACTCTGATAGGAAAAAAAAAAAGAGAGAGAGAGAGAGAAAGAAAAAAACCCCCACAAAAAACCTGCCACCTTCTTTTATTTCCTCTTTGGTAAATTACCCATTTCACTGGGGTTTGTCACTTTGCCATTCCTCACATAATTTAGGCATTGTCCCTTGTTATATATTTTTCGGTTATTCTTACTTACTCTTTTGATTGTCTTTTAACTTCAAGGTATCTTGGGCCAGGTGAGTCTTTTTATTTTTTTATTTTTTTTATGTCTTTTATTTATTTTTGAGAGACAGAGAGAGACAGCGCGAGCAGGGGAGGGTCAGAGAGAGAGGGAGACACAGACTCCGAAGCAGGTTCCAGGCCCTGAGCTAGCTGTCAGCACAGAGCCCGATGCGGGGCTCGAACCCACAAATGTGAGATCTGATCTGAGCCGAAGCCGGAGGCCCAACCGACTGAGCCACCCAGGCACCCCTCTCTCCCTATCTTTTAATTTATTTTTGAGAGAGAAACAGAGTGCAAGCAGGGACAGGACACAGAGAGAGGGAGACAGAGAATCCAAAGCAGGCTCCATGCTGTCAGTGCAGAGCCTGATGTGAGACTCGAACCCTGAGCTGAAGTTGGAGGCTCAACCGACTGAGCCACCCCATGACTTTCGTCTCTTATGTCATGTGTAAGGTCTTCTATACCCCAGGGCTCCAAAACCATTTTCCTCTCACACTTTCCTGGTTTTATTTTCCCATTCAGCTCTTAAAGTCCCGTACATTGTATTTTAGTGAAGGAATATATATCATTTAAATGATTTCACTTCATTTTCCTAAGTGGACAGCCAATTGTTCCAATATCTTTTCTCGAATAGCCCATTATGTTCCCACTGACTGGAAAGTTATCTTGTTCATGCACTAAATCCCCACGTGAAGGAGACCTGTTTGTACTATTTTCTATCCCGCTCCACTGACGGACCTGTTCACTCCTGTCACCGCTTTAGAATGCTTTGATATTTATGAGAAAGTATTCTTTCATTATGCCGACCAAGCACATTCTTCTCATATTTTAAGTGTCTTGTGATGAATATTAAACTTCACCAAATGTTTTGAGATGTCTCACTGAAATGACCACATTTTTTATATCTGATACCTATGAGATTTTTATTTATTTAAGTTTGTTTTGAGAGAGAGTGCACACAGGAGGGGCTGAGAGAGAGACAGAGAGAGGATCCCAACCAGGCTCCCCACTGACAGTGGGAAACCCAGACACAGGGCTGGATCCCATGAACCAGGAGATCACGACCTGATCTGAAACCCAAGAGTTGGACGCTTAACAGAGGGGGCCACCCAGGGGCCCCTATGAGATTTTTAAAAATAATCCCTGGAGTCTTAACATAAATTTCAAATTTTTAAAAATTTTTTAAAATGTTTTTTTTTTAAAATACAGAGAGTCAGAGCATGAGAGGGGAAGGGGCAGAGAGACAGGGAGACACAGAATCTGAAACAGGCTCCAGACTCTGAGTTGTCAGCACAGAGCACAACGTGGGGCGTGAACCCACGAACATGAGATTATGACTTGAGCCGAAGCCGGAGGCTTAACTGACTGAGCCACCCAGGCGCCCCGATATAATTTTTTTCTGATGTGTTTTTACTTGATTGTTATCAGAATCATGACAGCTTTACAGAATGATTGTGATACAATCCTTTCCAATATGTTTGAACTAATTTGTGACACTGAAAAAAAAAAAAGAACAGTGAAGAATTAATCCCTAAATCCCCAAGGGGGGTGGGGGGAGAAGGGTTGGAGTTAACCCTTTACATGTCTTTACAATTCATCACATTTCCTACTTCTCTCAAATTTATAGAAAAGCATTCCATCTCCTTACGTGTTTAAATGATTTTAAATTGAGGTGTTAAACCTCTCACAATTTTTAAGTAGCGTGTTCTTGGATTCAACCTCTTTTCTCCAGGTCTCCTTTTCCCTGTCACAAGCTTCCACATTTGGGTGCTTCTGTCTCGGGTTCACTCAATCACCTCTCTGCCATGTTGTGGCTAAGATTTGCCATCTCCTACCATGCTCTTTATTCAGACCATTCTGGTTTATTTTTAAAAAAAAATTTTTTAACATTTATTTATTTCTGAGAGACAGAGAGACAGAGTGTGAGCAGGAGAGGGGCAGAGAGAGGAAGACACAGAATCTGAGCTGTCAGCCCAGAGCCTGATGCGGGGCTCGAACTCACAAACCGTGAGATCATAACCTGAGCTGAAGTCGGACACTCAACTGACTGAGCCATCAAGGCGCCCCATCTGTTCTGGTTTTCAATCCATTACATCCTGTGTACTAAAATGCAGGTTCTCACACCTCAGTGAAAAAATTAGAACATCCCTTTCCTAAATTTTCCCTGCACTGCACAGGGTCCATTTCTGAGCACAGGCCACCTCTAGAAAAGTATGTTTTACTCTTTCCGGATCAGAATCCTTACAAGGAGGGACAAGGAAATTAGGTTTTCCAAATTTCACTGGTATTTCTTAGGCACGTGAAGCTCTGCTGAATTCTCGCCTACATCACAGTCACACCAGAGGACGGATTTAAGTGCCCAGAGCAGGGCCCGCCTCATGCGGACTCAGCACCCTCTGTCCCCTGCCTTGCGCTGCAAGTGTGGACCTCAGGTCCCGTGGTCTACCCTGGACTCCTCTCCTCCTCACCTTTTTTTCCTTGTCTTGTTTTCTTCAGGAATTTTATGAGATGGTCGTTAAATATTAAGAGTTAAATTATATAAATCTATAATTAAATGATATTAGAAGCAAAAGTAATAAATACTAAAAAGTCATTGCTTCCTAATTATCTTGCTACATTTTACCCTC
Organism: Suricata suricatta; assembly: GCF_006229205.1. Classification (NCBI taxonomy): domain Eukaryota; kingdom Metazoa; phylum Chordata; class Mammalia; order Carnivora; family Herpestidae; genus Suricata; species Suricata suricatta. Next base: position 6,687,467 of record NC_043702.1, read on the forward strand.
TGTGCTTTGGAGATTGTCTGTTTCTAAGGTAGAAATCCTATACGATAAGATGCTGTGAATCTTCCCAAATCCACATTCAGCAATATCCTCTTGGAAACTTGAAAGCAAGTGGTGGGGGTTTTACACCTTAGAAACCAACAAATGCTACAAACTAGGGCTTGATTTATTGTTTCACTGACTACCTTTTCCTAAGAAAGTGTTGGGAAATGTTAAAAATGCAAATTAAGCTGAAAATGTGTAGTGTCTGTAGCTTTTGCATTATGAATATCTCCAAAGAAATTCAGGGAATAGTCTTCCAATATTTGAAAACCTATTGTCAAAGTCAGCAGGGGAGTTGCTCACATCATTGAAGAACGAATGAAGTTCTGACATCTGTCCCTTTACTTTTGCTTTTTTAAAAATAATTTTTAATGTTTATTTATTACTGAGAGAGAGAGAGCAGGGGAAGGGCAGAGAGAGGGACACCCAGAATCCGAACTGGGCTCCAGGCTCCAAGCTGCCAGCACAGAGCCCCACATGGGGCCTGAACCTAGGAATCATGAGATCATGACTGAATGAGCCACCCAGGCACTTCTTTTTTCTTTAATGTTTATTTTTGAGAGAGCGAGCGAGCAGAGGAGGGGAAGAAAGAGACACACACACACAGAGAATCCCAAGCAGGCTCCGTGCTGCCAAAGTGGAGCCCGACTCAGGACTCGAACTCATGAACCACCGAGGTCATGACCTGAGCTGAAGTCAGACACTTAACCAACTGAGCCACCCAGGTGCCCCTCCCTTTGCTTTTTCTTTTAAATTAACTTAATATCAACCAACATTCAGATCGGAACTAGATTCTTTTGTCGGTCACAACGGTAGGCTAGTGACAGATACGGATCCCAGAAAAACATCAAGGAGCTGTTCGTAGAGAATCAATAGACTGTGGAATTTACAACAGAAGTGATGGATACTTTATCATTTGTAAATTGTGTGCTACCTATCCTTTACAACGTTTACATTTATAATAAACCCATGCATATATGTATACACACACTAACCAACAATCCACCGTCTAAGCCTCAATGTCCCCCCCAACCTCCCCCTAGAGTGTGCGTGTGAGCCCTGGATAGGCCATGAACCTGGGACCAACCTGCTCACCACTCCTGGCCAGGCCAGAGCAGGAGGGGCCCTGGCAACTCCCTCACTTGGGGTTCCTGTTCTGCCCTAGAAAATTCTACCGCTTCCCTTGATTCTTGCCCATCGCCCCACTCTGTCTTCATGCTTCCTTCTGTGTGGACCACTTCCCTGTGACCTAAAAACATACCAGGATCTGTCTTCTCTAGGTTAAAAAAAAAAACAAACCCTAAAGTTCTTTCCTGACCCCAAGCTACCATCCCCAATTTGTCCAGGCCTCCTTGGCCAGCATCTAGACAGAAAAGTCAGCCATCACGGCTCTTTCTCCCCACCGCCCACCTACCTTGCACCCTAGGGCCAAATGGCCATCACAGGGAAGCTGGTCTCTCAAAAGTCTCCACTTGCCAGACCCCAGACCCCCATTCTGGCCTCATCTGACTTCATCTCGTCTTGAAATTGCTTCTGTCCTCCAAATTGTATCTTCTCCATGGCTCCCTTGTATCTTCAGTTCCTTCCTTCCCCACAGCCCAGTCACCATTATGTTCTACCATTGGCCACTCAACTCAAATTCTCGAGTCCCTACTTGAATCTTGCGAAGGTGGCGCCTGTGGCCTTCACAGTCTGGCGTCCAGGAAGCATTCGCTTCCTCCCTTCTCTCTTCCTCTGAGACCTGCCCCTGGTGCGTGGCCCAACGGTCTGGGGAGACCGGGCCTACCAGGGTCTCCAGGAGGGAGCCGATCAGGGTAACGCCATTCCAGCCCTTCCCTTCGCTCAGTTCAGCAACGGACGGGTGTGGAAGAGGTCATTCCATGACCCTCAATATCAAGTGTTCCCATCCTCCCTAGTAGCAGTCACAGCGGGGCACACAGATCTCTAGGAAGAAAGGCATTTTGTATTCTCCCGTGCGGCCAGGAGTGGCCGAGTTCTGTCCAGCAGGTCATTCCATCTGCACAACTAGCATTGTGCCTTCAAATGAAAGGCCACGCCATCCCCTTCCTCAAACCATTCCCATGGGGGAAGGGGGTGAGGGAAGGAGTCCCTGCCTTGATTTTTCACACATCATCAAGCCCTCTCTACACAGCTCCACAAACCTTGTGGCATTTTCCTCTCCACCTCCAAGCAAGCGGTCAAAACCCTGAGAATACTAGTGAGTCTGGGATTCATTACCAGCTCCCCACAGCCCCACGGTCACCATCCTCGAGGGGCCCACAGTTGCCTCCAGACATTGCTGGAAGGAAACCTCCCTGACTCCAGCTGCTCCCAGAAGTCGGTCCCCGGCGCCCAGTGCCAGGTCATGTCCAAGCCCTCTGAGCGCCACCAGGGCCGGCAGCCACTCTTCTCACCCCTGGCTATCCACTGCAAACGCCTGCTGAGCTCTCTCTGCTCCGGGCCCTACCCTGGAAAATCTCAGGGTGGTGTGGGTGGGGCCCGAGAAGCTGGTGCGCAGGGAATTCTGGTGGTTAGCAGGCTGGGGAGGCCTGACCCGCAGGGGAGCCCAGAGCGCCCTGTGCAGCCTCATCCGGGGTGGATGGGGGCCAGCCTCCAAACACTCTTTACCCTCCAGGCCTCGGAGGCGTTGCTCTGGCTGTTCCCACGGCAGGGAATGCCCTCCCTTCCTTGATTACAAGGTGAATCCTCATTCATCTGTGAACATCTGTCGCAAATGTCAGCTCCTTTATGGCCCTCTCCGAAATCCGAGCGATGATTCCCTACATTCGTCATTTGTGCAAACGTTTACTGCAGGCCATTATGTGCCAGGCTCTGTAATTACAAAGATAACACACCTACTCCGCCTTTGAGTCTGGGTTGAGGAGGCAGCCATACCACAAGTTCAAAAACTTTACGTTGTTATGCTTTTAATCTTTTCTCCTTATAAAAATAAGGCACACACATTATAAAACATTCCAAAACTGTAAAATCATAAGTCCCTCAGACGTAACTATTACTAGCACTTTGGTATGTAATTACCCAGGTTGCATTTAATATTTAATAAAATTGAGTTTCATTGAAAAAACTTTTTAATGTTTATTATTTGTTTTTGAGAGAGAGAGAGAGAGAGAGAGAGAGAGAGAGACAGTGCGAGCAGGGGAGGGGCAGAGAGAGACACACAAACAGAATCTGAAGCAGGCCGCAGGTTCTGAGCATCAGCACAGAGCCTAATATGGGGCTTGAACTCACGAACTGTGAGACCATGACCGGAGCCATGGTCAGACACTTAACTGACTGAGCCACCCAGGCAGCCCATCAAAACTGCGTTTCAAACATAATGTCTGGGACCCTTGGATGGATCAATCAGTTAAGTGTCTGGCTCTTAACTTCAGCTCAGGTCATGATCTCATGGTTCATGACTTCTCGCCTCGTGTGCGGCTCTGTGCTGTCGGCTCAGAGCCTGGAGCCTGCTTCGGATTCTGTGTCTCCTTCGCTCTCTGCCCCTCCCCAACTCATGCTCTGTCTCTCTCTGTCTCAAAAATAAATAAAACATTATATTAAAAAAAACTGACTATACATCTATGTTTTATTTGCATGAGTGCCTCTGTGAGATAAAATGCTATCGGCAGAATCCCAGAGGTGAACAATATGAAGTTAACAGCTAGCTCTGAACTGCTCTCCAAAAAGCTAGGATAAGTTGTACTCTTACCAAAGGTGCCTGAGAAGGTCTTGAACAGATAAGCAGGCTCCAGGCTCCGAGCAGTCAACACAGAGCCCGACGCAGGGCTTGAACTCATGAACCCTGACCTGAGATCATGACCTGAGCTGAAGTCCGACACTTAACCAGCTGCCAGAGCCACTCAGGCGCCCCTGTGCAGACTTTAATAAGAGCATTTGGTATGTTGTCCTATAGGAGTGGGCTGCAAAGTGTCATGCTAAACTTGGGTCTCAATCTTAGCCCCCTCCCCAAAGTATCACAACAGATCCAAGTGTTGGCTCAGGGGACGAGATGGAGGGCACTCATCCCCCCTGAAGTAACCTATCCCTCTTCTCGAGTCTCTCCCTGTCAAGGCTGAGAGCCTGTCTTCCTCACTAGACTGTGTGTGTCCTGGGGAGGGCGCACGTTTTGTCTATGACGTCCCTGTAAAGGAGTTGTAGTTTTAGAGCTAATGTGCAGGGCAGTGCCAGAGCCGGCTGGATCAACGTGCAGTCGTGAAGGAAGGGCCAAACCCCATCCAGCTGGACAGAGATGCTGGTGTGGAAGGCACGAGGACTTTGGCCGCTCCCGGGGGTTATCAGACGATGGACCACAGGAAGACTGCCCGTGTTAGGAGTCCACCATGATTCGCAGTTTATATATTGACAGAAAGATGACTGCACCTGTCTGTAAATGGCATCATAGAGAAGTAAGAAGAGCGTCCTGTTCAGAGGCCAGCGTGGCCGAGATGTGTGGCCGGGGACACCTTGTCTCTGGGCAAACTCCTAGAAGAAGCCAACACTCCCCTAGAGGCTGGCTTCTATCTGGAATGCTCGGGACCCCAACAGTCCACACCACGTATCGAGTGCCAGGTGCTTGCCAAGCACTTTACATACGTGAACTCATGCACTCCTCACGGCAGTGCTATTACTGCCTCCGTTGTACAGATGAGCAAACTGGGGCACAGCGCAAGGCAGCGGAGGAGGCGGAATCGGAACCCAGGCGGCTGCCCGCTGCCCTCCTCTGCTCTGGTGGACAGCGGTGCGGAGGGCTCTCTGATTTCTCTCTCTGCAGGTGGGCTCTGGGGAGGTGAACACGACAGCACCCAGCTAGGGGGCAGCGTCTCCATACATGGTGACGACTCCGTGGACGTGTGAATGAATGGAAGCACCCAGCAGGGCTCCGGGGCCAGGCACTGGAGATCGCTTCCCAGCTCCCAACCCCCGTCAGCGGGGCAAACACCGGCTCATCCTGGAGCAGGCGGCCGAGGGGCCCCTGTGCACGTCCTCACACACAGGTGTCTAAGACGCCAACGGGGAGGCATCTGCTCAAGTAATTCAGCCATGGCCCGGGGTAGCGAGGGGCTCCTTAGGCAAGTCCGGCCAAGAGCTGATCTGGGAACATCGTACCAGGAAACCATGTGAATCAGAAACCAGGATGGAACACGCCGACCGTTTGACTGTTTTTCCCTTTTGCTTTTAATTTTCAGATCGTGCGCGGACACGCTCATTCCCCTTCGATCACGCATGACAGGCAGACTAACTAAGCTATGGCTGCTCTGATTATTCTGAGTGAACGAGGTAGTCACTGTGGGGTCACGTGTCCGGTAGAGTGAAGGGAGAGAGAAGCAGGCACCTACCTTGGCTTCAAAGAAGTCCTTGGCACCTTTCACGCCCTCCTGGGCCACGTCGATCTCGGAGAGCTTTGCCAGTGCCATCAGGCCGCTGTCTTCCTGCAGCTCCCCTGCTGCGGCCTTGTGGAAGATGAGCAGGAACTGTAGGGAAGGGTTGGTTCGAGTCCAGGTCAACCTCACTGAGACTTACGTGGTCCCCTCCAGCCCAAGGGAAAGTCATACCCGCCGAGCCTACGGAAACGGTGCAAATATGTGCGTGCGGCCAACTAGTTTTTCCCTTATCACACTGTCAGAAATAAGCACATGCATTGGGGCACCTGGGTGGCTCAGTCGGTTAGGCGTCCGACTTTGGCTCAGGTCATGATCTCGTGGATTCGAACCCCACATTGGGCTCTGTGCAGACAGCTCAGAGCCTGAAGCCTTTTTCAGACTCTGTGTCTCCCTCTCTCTGCCCCTCCCCCACTCATGCTCTGTTTCTCTCTTTATCAATAATTTAAAAAAACATAAAAAATTTTAAAACAATTAAAAAAAAAAGAAAGAAGTATATGCTCATTTCCCACAGGAATGTAGGGAAATGGTTACCTTCATATCCAGTGGAAGGGAATGTAAATCAATTCGAATTCTTTGGAGGGCACTTTGGAAATATTTACCAAAAATGAAATGCTTCCAACCATTAATTCCACTGCTGGGCATCTGTCCCTCAAAAACATTTGCACAATAGTTTAAGAAGCATTGTCTATAAAAGCAAAAAACACTGTCCATGTCCTAGGTTATGGCCACGGAAGAAAAAAAATCCAATAAACCCATATGCGTTATTTCTTAAAACTAAAACTAAATAATTGCCAATGTTTTTAGTCATCCATATTTTCTGTTTGGATCCCCTTTTTGCACTAGATTATTTACTCTTCTTAGTGTTTTTCTTTCTTTTAAAGATTTTGTTTGTTTATTTATTTATTTTTAATGTTTACTTATTTCTGAGAGAGACACAGTACGAGCAGGGGAGGGACAGAGAGAGAGAGACAGGGAGACACAGAATCTGACGCAGGCTCCAGGCTCTGAGCTGTCAGCACAGTGGCCAATGCGGGGTTCAAACTCACGAACAGTGAGATCATGACCTAAGCCAAAGTTGGGACCCTTATCTGACTGAACCACCCTGGTGACCCTAAAGATTGTATTTTTTAAAGTAACCTCTATACCCAGCGTGGGGCTTGAACTCATGACCCGAGATCAAGAGTTGCATGTTCTACTGACTCTCCCAAATGTTTTCTAACAGATCTTTACAGAATTGGTATGTTTCAAATAATTATGCTGTAACTTGCATTTTAATCGTGTTTATGATCCTTTTTGACTTTCAAAAACTATATATATTATTTTTAAGGGACAGAGAGACAGAGAGCAGAGTGTGAGAGAGGGAGACAGAGTGCTAGGCAGGCTCTTTGCTCTGAGCTGTCAGTACAGAGCCCGACACAGGGCTTGACCTCACAAACTGTATATAAATGATCAGTCTTTTTCTTCTCTCTCACTAGTGCACCGTGTTATGCTTAGAAAAACATTTCTTGCCCTCAAGGTTACAGAAATAATCACCTATGTTTTCGTCTGTTGCTTTTATGACTCCTTTTTTGTTAAACATGTAAATATTTAATCTCTGAAATTTATTCTGATCTATCCTGTGAGGGTAATCATTAACCCTATTTTCTTCCAAATGGCTAGTCAGCAATCTCCATGCCATTTATTTAATAATCCATCCTTTTCCTGCAGTTTCCAAATGTGGCCTAAATGCATTCTTTTTTTTTTTTAATGTTTTTTATTTATTTTTGAGAGACAGAAAGAGACAGCATGAGCAGAGGAGGGTCAGAGAGAGAGGGAGACACAGAATCTGAAGCAGGCTCCAGGCTCTGGGCTAGCTGTCAGCACAGAGCCCGACGCGGGGCTCGAACCCACGAACGTGAGATCATGACCTGAACCGAAGCCGGACACTTAACTGACTGAGCCACCCAGGCGGCCCATGTTCATCTTTAAAGCCAATTTGTAACATGGCCTCCACAGGATGTATTTTTAAATAAACAAGCCAAGCTGAAATGGCAGGTCCCCCCACCCTCCAGACCTTCTCCCCCAAAGCAATTTTAGGGGTTTTGCTTCTCTAAGGAATTTTGGTGAATTTGTTCTCAAACAACTGCTGTGCAAACTTCCAGAATTTATTTTTCCAGGTCAGCCCAGAAAGGAGCTTCTCCAGGTTTTTAGGTGCTGCGTGTGTCTAGAGGGGAAGTCTGAGTTTTCAAGGTATTTTTCATGACCATCCCCTCTAAAGAATGGCTTCCCCGAGGGAAAAGAACATGACCTAAAGTAGACCAAGAGGTCAGACAACTTCGAAGGGCTTTCCAAATTCCAACCTGGGTATCTTTTCCTGCCAAGACTCTTAATCCCTAGAGGGAAGTGTGTTTCATTAAGTGAAAAGTCTCAGCCTCTGCCACCAACACCACTGCCCCAAATGCCTTGCTAACGAACCCTTTCTTTGTAAGTCTTGCTTCAGGGCTCCTGACTCCACTCTGGACGTTGCCCAACGCAAAGCAAGGGATGAGGCAAGAGGCTCAAAGATTCACAGCTGTGGGGAGGCTGCCGCTCAGCTTGGCTCTGCAGAAATGCCACGTTCGTCCACCTGCAGCTTCAAACTCTCTCACTAGAGGCCGGCAGAGACTCAGTTTCCTGCTGCTTCCCTGGGCCAGGATCCTGGCTCCCAGTCTTGGAAAACAAGCCTACTGGGATGAGGCTCCCAATAGGAAGCAGCGCACTGGGGTTTGGGGGGACGGTCGTGGCCGTGGTCAGACTCTCATGGAAGAGAATGTGGCACCAAAGACACCAGCACTTGCCCACGTGAGCCGTGTGCACAGGGCGGGAGTGAAACCACCCTTACAATATTGGCCGTGTTACAGAACACGTCCCCTCCCCCACTTTTTGTTCCTTAAGGCAAATACAAAACAGGTGGCCCTTCGCCCAGTGAGGGCAGCTCAGGAAAGATGGGGCACCACCCCCCAGCCTAGCAGCCAGGCAAGTGACCCATTTCTCGCATATCTACTGGTGTTTCCAGAAGGGCTGAAAGTACTCCTCATGAATCTGTGCTCGCTCTCACTCTGCCGGCCCACAGATCACCAAGGGCAGCCCAGTCGTAACTTAGGGGTCTCTCCCTAGCCAGTTGAAGGGGAAAAAAATCCAACCCTATCTGAAAATATTCAGCCTTCCATAAAGCATGCCATGCATTCCCATTTCATGTCATTACAATCACCAACTCCTGAATGACAATTTCTCCAACTGGCCAGCCTTGTTTGTCTTCCTATTTATAGTCCACAAAGGCTGGTATGTTGTGGGGAGTTGGAAAGTATCCTAGCTGTGACTCTGAGCAGAGAGGGGAGGGGGGAGAGGAGAAGCAGAAAACAAAGAAACAGAGAACTAACAAAGCTAAAAAAAAAAAAAAAAAGAAAAAAGAAAAGAAAAAAGCAATTTCAGACACAAGCTATCCAATGCTTCTGGTAAATTTAAAGAAGTTTTTCTTATAAATATATTTTTTTAATTTTTTAAACGTTTGTTTATTTTTGAGAGAGAGACAGAGTACGAGCAGGGGAGGGGCAGAGAGAGATAAGGAGACACAGAATCCGAAGCAGGTTCCAGGCTCTGAGCTGTCAGCACGGAGCCCGATGTGGGGCTCAAACCCACGGACTATGAGATCATGACCTGAGCCGAAGCCAAGAGTTGGATGCGTAACTGACTGAGCCACCCAGGCGCCCCAAATTTAAAGAAATTTAAAAAAAATTTAAGTAAATCCTACCCCTAACGTGGGGCTCAAACTCAAGACCCTGAGATCAAGAGTCCCATGCGCTACTGACTGAGCCAGCCAGGTGCCCCTCAATTTAAAGAAATGTTTAATTTCATGTCTCTGGGGATGTGAACACCCCCATGTATTAGTTAGCACTCTAAGATTGCAAGTGACAGAAACAGACTCGTTGGCTTAAGCGAAAAGGAGGTATTTGTTCTATAAAAAGGATGTCCCAGGGTGCCTGCCTGGCTCCATCTGTGGAGGGTACAACGCTTGATCTCAGGGTTGTGAGTTTGAGCCTCAGGTTGGGTGTATCGATTACTTAAAAAGAAAGAAAAAAAAAAAGGACATCCCAAGGGCAAAATGCGGAGCCCAGAAGAGGCCTGGGGCTGGGAGAGACCAGGCCCTCAGGACTAGAAGCAAGATCCTCTCTGAAGCTCGCAAGGCCGCCCCCACATGGACTTATTCTTGCAGGAACAGCCACCTGCAGAACCAACTCACAGTACTTCACCCCAGTTTCAAATTTCCAGGATGGGGGGGCGCCTGAATGGGTCTGTCAGATGAGCGTCCAACTTTGATTTTCGGCTCAGGTCATGATTTCACGGTTCATGAGTTCGAGCCCCGCTTCAGGCTCAGTGCTGACTGCATGGAGCCTGCTTGAGATTCTCTCTCTCCCTCTCTCTCTTCCCTTCCCTGTGTGTGCCCCCTCTCTTTCTCAAACAAATACATACATAAATAAACATTAAAATGGGAACCTACAGCTCCCAGTACTGACAAGTTTCCAGTAAACCTGTCACCCAACCTTTATACAAAACCACTGCAAATCTGGCCTTGTAGCAATTCTTCTTTGAGACAGATGTAAGGGAACCAGAGAGGAATACAAGAAAAAGAGAGGAGGCTATTACTGCTTCTCAGACTGTCACTGGAGGAGAAGGAGGCCGTGAGTACCTAGGATCTAACTCCACATTGCTACAGTTACAGGGATAGAATCACTAACCCTACTCGTTACATTGTCTACGTTTCTTCTCTGGTCATGAAAAACGGCTACATAATCACTCTGCAGTTTCACATAAGCCCTTTCCTAACACACCCCGAATGTGCTCGTGCATGCACTATTTTCATAATTGGAAAAGAAATGGTCTAAAAGAAAGATCAATTGCTTTGTACACGTTGGGGGTGGGGAGGCACGGGGGGAGGGGGGCGAGTAAAAGTAGCAAGCCTGTGCTTAATGGAGACATACCTCTGTACCAAAGGGCTTAGATGTGGATGTGACTTGCTTTTTTTTTTTTTTTTTTTTAAATTAATCCAAAGAGAGAGAAAGGAAACACAAAGCTCCTACTGTAGAAGAAGGCAGTGTTGTGGATCTGGCAACCTGGCCCCCATGAGATGATGAAGTTGGGAGTGTTGACGAGGGTGCCCTGTGGCACGTGACTTGGACCGAGCCCATCACAGGACCCTGACCGTAAGGACTGGTCTGGGAGGTGGGCACATGTCCCTTGTAGGGCCCATCAGAAGAAGCCTTCTGAGACTCGTGTGACCCCTGCTATACGGGGGCAACGCAACCTGGAGCTGCTGGCAGCCGCCTTGGCAGGCGTCAGGGACCACACACAGCGGGGAAGGAGAAGGGGACACAGAAGCAAGCCCCGGTCACAGTGACAATAGGACAGGAGGGGCTCCTGGCTGGCTTACTCAGTGGAGTGACTCTTGATCTCGAGGTTGTGAGTTTTACCCCCATGTTGGGTGTAGAGATTACTTAAAATTAAAATCTTCAGGGGCGCTTGGGTGGCTCAGTCGGTTAAACGTACGGCTTTGACTCAGGTCATGACCTCGAGGTTCGTGAGTTCAAGCCCCATGTCGGGCTCTGTCCTGACAGCTCAGAGCCTGGAGCCTGCTTCCAATTCTGTGTCTCCCTCTCTCTCTGCCCCTTCCCCCTTGTGCTCTCTCTCCCTTTCTCAAAAAAAAAAAAAAAACATAAAAAAATAAAAAAATATATAGCTACGATGAGTAAGATGCTGCATTACTGTGCCTGGCGCCTCCCAGACGTGTGAGCCAATGGCGGTTTGCTCTGTTCTTGTTTCACTTAGCTAACATTCTCTGTTGGCCTGTGTTTGAGACTTCTATGTGACACGGGCATGGGAAGAGACAAGGCCAGCTTCATCTTGGCTGGGGAGGGACTCACCGCTGCCAGGTCAGCCACAGGGACCTCAGGAGGGATGTCCCAGGGTCCTATCTAGCCTGGAGAGATGACTTGGCCAAAGCTCTCCCCATTGAAAACCAGGACACCAGAAGGCCACTGTTTCTGGAATAACCGAGGAAGAGAGGACAGGGCTCTTTATTCCCAGCCCCCAGGGGCCCAGCTGACAGGACAGGACGGCAGCAGCTGGGCTAATGCTCTGAGCTTCTAGCCCAAGTGTTGGCCCCAAACTGTTCAAACGCCAGGGCACACTGACACGTCTAGAGCCCTTATAATAAAACTCAAGTACATAAGGCATGAAACCCTTCCCTGTGGGGCCACGTCCTTGCCTTGCAAGAAACCCAATGGCCTTGAGACCCCCCTCCAGATAGAAATGGCCTTAAGTCACCAAAGTTCTCACATGTTTAAAGAGCAGACTTTGAATCCACTTGCATTGTCTAGAACAGTATCTACACACACAAAATTTTGCCCGCAATTTTAGGGATTCAAAGGCCAAAAAAGCCCGTACTTGGATGGTTATGGGGAGGAGGAGAGATCCATGACCACAGAGTAAAGCCCTTTGTTTAATTGCATTTTTACTATTTTTTAAAAGTTTTTTTTTAAACTTTATTTATTTTTGAGAGAGAGAAAGAGTGCATGTGCACAAGCAGGAAGGGGGCAGAGAGAGAGAGAGAGAGAGAGAGAGAGAGAGAGAGAGAGAGAGAGAGAAAGAAAGAGAGAGAATCCCAAGCAGGCTCCGTGCTCAGTGCAGAGCCCGGCACAGGGCTTGAATTCACGATCCGTGAGATCATGACCTGAGCCAAAATCAAGAGTCAGACGCTTAACCAACTGAGCCATTCGGGCACCCCAATTGTTCCTTTTACTATTTTTAAATACTTTAAAAAATTTTTACGGTTTACTATATAACAAAGCATAACATTTTTATCAAAGTACCGAACTTTGCGCCCACCAATATCCACCGTGAGTATCTTGGTAAGCATATCTCCAGATTCCTCAGCGCTCACGTTTCACCCAAATGAGGTTGTCCTACCCACAGGGACCTTCAGTCTGCTGACTGAGCGTTTCCCCATGCCAGCGGTTCACTGGCTTCTTAAAGATGATTGTAAGAGAACTCTAGGTTGACTATTCGAGCAGGCGCCAAAGCCACTAGTGCTGCAGTGGGACAGTAAGTGTGAGGCTCCTCTCAGGGGCCACACCCAGCAGGGACTCAGGGTCACACCCCGCAGGGACTCGGGGCCACGCCCCGCAGGGACTGGTGGGGGAGGGTCCAACAGGACACACGGCAGCAGGTACCTCACGGAAGCTGAGCCTGCCGTCAAAGTCCTCGTCCACCTCCTTGATCATGCGCTTGAGGCCCAGGTGGGTCTGGGGCGCCCCCAGCTTCTCCATCATCAGCTTCAGCTCCATCAGGTCGATGAAGCCGTCCCGCCCGGCGTCGTACCTGTGGGGTTCAAAGGAAGGATGCTGATGAGGGACTGCCATGGCCAGCAGGGACAATGAGACACTCGTCACTCTTCCAAACACGTTCATTCTTTTGGCCTCATTTACAGAAAAAATGATTCGGTTAGTTACTTGCTGCTTTGCAGCGCCCACCTGGGTCCCATCCGAGGGGATCCCCTTCTAAAAACACCTTCAGGCTCCGCACAACATGATTCAAAGGGGGTCTTGCACTCCGTGGACGTCTTCACATCCTTTATCTCCTTAGCGAAGCCCTAAGTTTCTTGATGAAGCACATGCCTGTTTACCGTTAACTCCCGCAGTCTGGGCCTGTGAATGCTGGACAATGGAGGGGCGCGGGGCGGACCCTGAGCACCCCCCGCATTCTCCTATGTGCTGGCAACTGGAGGACCCTCCTCTTGGGCTCTGCCCCCCTCACCTCCACAAACCCCTCCGCTCCTCCTTCTGGTCTCCTGCCTGTGGAAACCAGTTCCCACCCTCGAGCACCTGGGAATCAGGCCAGGCTCGGGCCCTTGGGTTCTAAGCTTTGCCCTCTGGCCGGCTCTTCCTGCGTCCAGGTCTGAAAAGTCACATCTGTGTCGGTGACCGCTGAGAGGGGAGCTGGCTTTGACCCTGCGGCCGAGCTTTACCAGAGCCAGCACTTCTGCGGGCTGCCCTTCCAGCCCTCGCCCTTCAGCCTCCAGCCCCCAGCCCCCCAGCGCCGGCCTCACCAGGGTGGGGGGTGCCGGCCCTGCCCTCTAGCCCTCAGTGCCTGGGCTAGTCCATGGAAGCCTTCTTCAGCCTTCTGGCCTCTGCTTTCCCCCAACGTCTCCACCCCTGACTTCTCAACACACCTGGGCTATGACAGAGTTTTCTCAGGGACCCCCCGGCTCTCCTCCCTCAAGTCCATCCCATTTTCTGCTCCTGACAGATCCCTTCTTGCTCTGGTATGAATGAACATCTTACTTTAAAAAGCAAATCTGGGGGCGCCTGCGTGGTTCAGTCAGTTGAGTGTCCAACTCTTGATTTGGCTTGGGTCATGATCCCAGGATCATGAGATCGAGCCCTGCATAGCGCTCTGTGCTGAACATGGAGCCTGTTTAAGACTTTCTCTCTCTCTCTCTCTCTCTCTCTCTCTCTCTCTCTCGGGGCACCTGGGTGGCTCAGTCATTTAAGCATCCAGCTTCAGCTCAGATCATGATCTCACGGTTTGTGAGCCCAATGCCAGGCTCTCTGCCCCTTCTCCTCTCTCGCTGTCTTTCAAAAATAAACATTAAAAAAAAATTATGGACACTCCTGAGTCACTTGGTTGGTTAAGCACCTGACTTCAACTCAGATCGTGATCTCTTTTTCTTTATTTTTTTAAAACATTTATTTATTTTTGAGAGACAGATCATGAGCAGGGCAGGGGCAGAGAGGGAGGGACACACAGAATCGGAAGCAGGCTCTAACCTCTGAGCTGTCAGCAGAGAGCCCAAGGCAGAGCGCAAACTCACGAACCGTGAGATCATGACCTGAACCGAAGTCAGACGCTCAACCAACTAAGCCACCCAGGCGCCCCTCACATCATGATCTCAAGGCTCATGAGTTCAACCCCACACTAGGCTGTGTGCTGACAGCTCAGAGCCTGGAGCCAGCTTTGGATTCTGTATCTCCCTCTCTCTCTGCCCCTCCCCCCAAATAAATAAACATTAACAAAATTTTAATTTAAAAAATTAAAAATTAAAATAATTCTGTCTCTCTCCCTCTGCCCTCTCCCTCAATCATGCACGCTGTCTCTCTAAAATAAAAACAATATTAATAATAAATAAAAAGCAAGTCCATTCGCAATAGCCAAAAGGTGGAAACAACTCAGGTGTCCATGGACAATGAGCAGAGAAACAAGATAAGGGACACCTTACAAGGGAACACGGTGTATTTATACGACAGAATATTATTCACAATAAAAAGGAAGGAAGTTCTGACACGTGCTGCGACGCGGACTAACCTTGCTGACATGACGACAGGGCTGAAATAAGCCAGACACAAAAGGGCAGACACTGCACAGCTGTATTTGCAGGAGGGACTATGACACTCAACTCAGGAGGACAGAACAGGCTCCCCAGGGCCTGGGGAGGGACGCTTTCATGGGTCAGAGTTTCAGTTTGGGATAAGGGAAAAGTGTGGAGATGGATGGTGGGGTGCCAGTTACACAATGGGTGAATTGCACCCAGCTGTGCGCTTCCAAGGTCAAGGTGGCGAATCATATGTGCATTCTACTGCAGTAAAAAACAGACAATCCAAGCACCCTCCCTACCCTCCCTACAACAAAAGCCCATCATTGTCGGTGCACCCACACCACTCAGGCCGAGGAATGCGGCCTGTGGGCAATCAGACATCTAGCCCTGAAGGCTGCGGGTATTTTTGAGGCCCACGCGCTTGGGCTGGAGAGGAGGCCCAGGACGCATGTGTTCCAGCCACAGCAGCCTCGTGCCATTCCTCCCACCCGGAACACCCCACCCCACCCCGCTGTCCTCAGTGGCCTTTCTGTCCCCTCAAGCTCCAGGAGCTGCCCCCTTTCTTCTCTGACCGCCAGCAGCCCCACTGTCTGCCCTCTGCTCCTTGGCATTCGCCACCTCCCGCTGCTCGATGTTTCCTATCACAGTGGCTCGGTGCTCCCACGACCCCAGACCCTGAAAGAAGGGGGCCCCAGTCCTTCCAGCCTGTGACAGCCTTCTCCACTCCAGGCTGACCCCCCACGTTGGGGGATGTGGGCCTGGTCCATGGGGGGCACCCATGAAGGTCAATGGACCATGCCAGAATGGGGGCGGAAGGAGGAACCAGCAGTATCTGGGCCTGGGAAGCAGAGCACTGCCTTCAGAGGACGCATTTGAACTTCCCAGGAACATTCCCAAAGAGCAGCAAGAACGGGGCTCTGTGCGGGGACATGACTGAGCTGGCCTTTAGCCAACACAGGGAAGGGCTTTCTGGTAAAAACAGCCAACTAGAATAAGGCCTGAGGTAAGAAGAGCTCTTACAAACAGGCTGGAGGCACAGGCTCTGTTACAGGGAGTCCTTGTCAAAATAAACAGGCTTCTTGAGTGTGGAACTTTCCAGAGCCTTCCATATGGTCATCTGAAACCTACCAGAGGGAAACAGAGCAGACAGACTCATCTGATCACACAGTCCTCTGCCTTTGGGGACTTTCCACTAGAAGAAGGCACTTGCTGGCCACCTAGCGCTCCAAGGAAAACACTTTGGGAAATGCATCTCACAACAATTCGGTGTTAGAAGGTCGGTGAGTTCAATGACCGAAATGGTAGCCGCCATGATGAGACTTGGAATAAATGTCAGTAAGCATTGCACACGGTGCAGGTTTCAACAAAGTCTGCAGAGAGCAGGGGCCCCAAAGTGTTGAAGGACGGTGCACCTCATATGTGACTCGCTGAGGCCAAGAGCAGAGAGGGTCAGGGTCTCTAAAGGGAACAGCAAAAGCCTCGGTGTGAGAGAGGGGAGGGCCCAGAATGGAGAGAAGCAGGGAAGGATGGTGGAGGAAAGAACGGGTCAGGGCTGAGGACCCACCGGGGTTCCCTGCTCACATAACCTAGAGCAAGCCCGGCCTCCCCCAGGGGACCCCAGTGGGGCTAAGATTAGGGGCTCATGCACAGGGAGGGGGCTCAGGCGTCAGCCTTCTGTTTCTCTTCTGGGGCCATGAGCGACACGAGTCCAGAAGGTTTGGAAAAACTGTTTCAAGCCTGAAACATTCTCCAGGCCTAAGAAAAGGGGCAGATATGCCAGAAAGGGCCTCAGCAAAGTCTGGAAACAGGTTAAAGGACTTTAAAGAAATCTTTTTTTAAAAAAAAGTTATAGTGCTTATTTTTTTATAAGAGGGAGCATGCAAGTGGGGGAGGGGCAGAGACAGAGGCAGATGCAGAATCTGAAGGCAGGTTCCAGGCTCTGCCAAGCTGTCAGCACAGAGCCCGACGCAGGGCTCGAACCCACGGACCGTGAGATCATGACCTGAGCTGAAGTCAGAGCCTGAACTGACTGAGCCACCCAGGGGCCCCTAAAGAAATCTTTAACCAGGCAGGCAAAGGCAACCACCTCGGTGAGTCAGTGCCAGAAAGCCCGCCACCCCAGCGAGTCCCAGCTGCAGGCAGGCAGGCCCATCTGTGGCGCGCAGGGGCTATCAGGCTGGCACAGCAACAGAGCCAGCGTGTGCGTGTGGAAGGACATCTCGGAAGCCGGGCAGGGAAGCGTGGGGTCATGGGCCAGCTACTACTTTCACTCCCGGGAACTCAGGGAAGGCTGCTTGTCTGCCTTCACTCCTCCCCGCGGCACTGACCGGGAGCCATCCGGTAACTCCCGGCAGGATTGGAAAGTGACACATCCGTGGTGTCCTTACCGCTCCCGAGAAGTGCGTCCTTCGCCAGGGCTTGTCCACAGCCACTTCCTTCAGGGCCTGGGTTTGGGAGACATGCAGGAAAAGCCTCCCAGGGCCCCTTCCATCATCTTTCTGTTTTATCTGTTCCTCTCAAAGCACCCAGTGACCACATGAGCAGTGCACAACATGGGATTCAAAGCGCCCAATAACGAAAACTGTCCTCTCTGCCGCCCACACGCATTGTCTCACATACTAGTCTTTTTCATCTTTACAACAGCCCTGTGAAGAATTAATAATAGCCGCCTGTGTTTATGGTTTATTGAGAGCTTACTAAGTGCTGGGCACTGTGCAAAATCTCCACGTGTAATCCGCAGTGCTGTGAGGTGGTCATTAGTCACCCTGCTGGGTAGAAGGTGACAGAAGCCAGCAGTGAAGCTACTTCTGTGGATGCGAACTAACCTGGGACTCCCGAGCAGGCCCTGGGCTTCCCGTGGGAGCAGAGAAGGCAGGGATGACCATTAACTGAGTTTATACTATGGGCCCCACGGCCCCGAGAGAGCTCAGCGGGCAGAGGTCACTCGATGCCCCAACAAAACAGACCACAGTTGTGACCGTAAGATTTACACCGTCTACAATTTATACCCGAAGACTTTGGCAGACATGATCAGAGCCATGGTGCGGAGTCCCAAATGCAGGTGGATTCTTGGATTTGGAGTCTGGTCTCAAAGCATGCTATGACAGACTGCTCACATATGCAAAGGGGCTAAATTCTGACCAACAGAATTCCAGTGTTGCTGTCTGACAAAACACTGGAAGAAACGGTCTCACCAGCCAGGCCCTTCGAGGCAATTCCATCGGCTTTGACCTTCCAGCACTTCTGTGAGGGGTGTAGGACTGCCGGGCTGATGAAAGAACAAGGGCCCATTGAGGTCAACCGGCCCAAGATCCCAAGGTCTGCTGAGGTTAACCGGGAGCAGTAGCCTGATGGCCACGCTCTCACCCCAAACCCCGGGCCAGAGCAACCTGGTCGCCAGAGCTAATTTGGGGGGAAATAAAACTTGCTATTCAGGCAATCCTAACAGAAGGCCAAGGTTGCCCTCCAGTGACAGTTAAGGAAGGCAGAGACTAGTCAGTCAAAGCTCAGGCAGAGAGAAGAGTCCCGGGGGAGTAAGGTATTTAAAAAAAAAAAAAAAAAAGGCCTTTATCTCCAGAAGGCTAGAGGACTTCATTATCACATCTCACAGCGGGGATGGCTGCAGGAAGCTGACAAGGAAGTAGAGGTCCCCAAGGCTGGGCCGGGAGGCCAAACCGTCATCTTCCCCCTGCTCAGAGCCCCTCTCCACAGCAGCTAGTGTGGAAGCCCCGTCAGACAAGGCCATGTGCAAATTGGCTATCTCGCACCAGCGTTCAGGCCCGTGGAAAAGGTGCATGCCGTTGGGGTTGGTTTTCTGCATTCTGGAAACCTCCACTGCTTCCTCCCCCGCCCCCGTGAAAATGCTATCACCTTCCTTTTGGTTTGGAATCCTGCTCCATGGAAAGGGAACAGTGCCTGGAACAGCCTGCCCAGGTCAGACCAGGCCCACCCACCCAGGGAGACACCCCCCACCCGCCAAACCCTGCCACCAGGGCTTTCCCAGGCTTTCAGGGGCAAGCACAGAGCCCTAGCCCTAGGCCCATCTGGGGCTTTCTTTCTCCAGGCCAGCCTGGCCTAAACCTGCATTCCCCTCCCCGTTTCAAACCATCGAAATATTCCCTTTTCCTTCACCACAGTTTCTGTCTTTCAGATGCCAGAAGGCTTGCTGCGTGTCCCCTGGCGCCCTGGGCTCCTCCCCTACCAACATCTTAGCGCCTCATACCAGTTTCTTTTCAAGAATTTAAATTCTGGGTGCCTCAGATGGTTGAGTGTCGACTTCGGCTCAGGTCACAATCTCACAGCTCCTGAGTTCGAGCCCTGCACCGGGTTCTGTGCTGACAGCTCAGAGCCTGGAGCTCCCTTCCGATTCTGTCTCCCTCTCTCTCTTTGCCCTTCTCCCACTTGCAATCTTTCTCTCAAAAATAAATAAAACTAAAAAAAAAAAAAAAGAATTTAAAATTTAACCCCCATCTTTCTTATTGATGGCAACCCAGGATGTTAAAAAAAAAAAAAAAGCACCATCAACTCAAGACCCTGCACCCTTGTTTGCTTCCTGGGGTTTCCTTCCAGCCTCCTCGCTCTGAATCGGTTTTGCTTTCAAAGGTCCTTAGTCCCGGTCATCTTTATACTCTCTAGGATCTGCGGGGGAGAGACTCTGGTCCCCTCAGCACTGAGGACAGCCCTCCCAACGCAGGCCGGCCTTGACACCCTGCGCTGCCACTGGCTTGGAAGTCACTCAGGCTGGTGAGCCCTCTGCAGAACGGGCACCAGAGGACCTGTCTGTGCCCCGCAGGGAGATAACGGGCCTGCACCCAGCCCCTGGCACCCGGTAAGCAGCCAAGGAGAGGGAGCTATTTTTAACAGTAGTGCCTGTCTGCAGCCATGACGAGGAAGACAGCTTCCTGGGCTCCTGCTCCGAAGACGTGCCCACGCTCAAATGGGCCTCAGACAGCTGTCACCGTTTTTAGCCTTCTGGGGGAAACCCAAATCCACAGCCTGCCAAGGTCCCTTATGCAGACCCGCCATGCAGCCCGTGCTCAGGGACAACCCAGCCCGGCCTGGGTGAGAGGATCCGGGCTCTCCCAGGACTCAGTCAGAAAGGCTCGTTACTGACTGGGGCTGGCACTGGACGGCGGGGCGGGGCGGGGCGGGGCGGTCCCTGATCAGCTGCCCACAGCAGTGTGCCCACGCCCTGGGAGAGCCCTGGCCTGGCTAAAAGGGTCCCGGTAACCCCTACCTTCAACCCCACCAAAGGTCTACTAGGGAGGGGACCAGGGGCCAGCGGCAAGGGGGCAGGGCTGGGTGTCCAGTGTCCACCCAGAGCTCTACCCTTCCCGGTTCCCTGAATCACTTGCTCTCTCGGCTTCCACTGTACAGGGCCCCTGGGTTTTCTTGGTTTTCACCTCCCAGAATAATCCTGCCATTAAGGAAGAAAGAAGACAGCCAGCCAGCCTTTGTCCGAGGCTCAGCCATGAGAAACTCCCCAGGGACCCCCGCGGGGGAGGGGGCAGTTCTCAGGAGGATGGCAGAGCCCCAGAAAATGCTTGCTTGTCTTTACATCGAAAGGCCTCATATAGGGGCGCCTGGGTGGCTCAGTCTGTTGAACGTCCGACTTCAGCTCAGGTCACGATCTCACAGTTCGTGGGTTCGAGCCCCACATCGGGCTCTGTGCTGACAGCTCAGAGCCTGGAGCCTGCTTCCGATTTTGTGTCCCCCTCTCTCTCTGCCCCTCTCCTGCTCATGCTCTTTCTCTGTCTCTCAAAAATAAATAAATGTTAAAAAAATTTTTTTTAAAGAAAGGCCTCATATGGAAGTCATGCACCGTCTTTTCAGACAGGCAGGCACCGACTCCTGAGAGTGTGGTCCCCAGACCAGCGGCACCGTGGTCACGGGGATTGTCAGACACGCAGACCCTCAGGCCCCGCCCCAGACCTGTGGAATCAGAACCTCCATTTTCACAGCACCTGTGGTGCCCAGCACTTCAAAGTCAGAGAAGGGCACCGTGCCAGCCTACCCCCAAAGCCAGGGGCCTTTCTGGGGACGCTCCTGGTTCTCTGTGGGGGTCCCTAACTGTGCTTATCCAGATGAGTCTCAGGACGCCCCAAGGTCACAAGACGGTCATTTCTCCCCCATATTTCCGTGGCTGCCCAGTTCTCTGAGTTTCTGATTTCCTATCTTCAGAGGGTCCTCCTTAGCTGTCAAATCATCTGCTCCTCCCTCTCTTCCTTGAGAGAACCTTCCTCCCTTCCTTCCTTCCTTCCTCTCTCCCTCCCTCCCTCCTTCCCTCCAATTTGCCCCAGGCCGGGAGCAGGCCTGGAAATCAGATCTCCAAGTGCAGCGTTACAACTGTGTGCAAAGTAAGAGTAAGCAGACTCTGAAGGAGGGGGGTGGGGGCACAACAATGACACGGGGACTCTGAGGAGTTAAGTTGAAGCTTGAGTCCAGAGTCTTTGATTTCCAATCAGCTCCTGGCTCGGCCTGATTCCATTCACCTGCTCACTTACCACCTGGCCGCCGCCGTCTCCCGGGGGCCTCTCCAGAGCTGAAGGGACGCACAATGACCAGTCCTGGCGAGCGGGCAGATGTACAAAGAGGCTGTTGAGCAGTGATAAGGCCGGAACCTGGGGCAGAGCTAGAGCGGAGGGAGGAGGCTGGCTGGGACAGCCAAGCAGGAATGACCCAGGAGCACAAGTGCAGAGGCCAGGGAGGGAGCCACTGTCACCAGGCGGGTCCAGAGGTGCCAGGATGTCCCGGAGGGAGGAAGTGGAGTCTGCTCCCACAAGGCATTCTGGAAGACTGCGTCTTCCCGAGGGCGATGGGGGCGGGGAGGCCAGTCAAAATGAGCAAGGTCAGCTCCTTGCCGCGAAGGTGCAGCACTGGGCTGCCTCCCCTTAGCTTCCAAGCTTCCTATCTATACAAGCCGTGAGGGGCCCCCGGAAACCTCATTCTCCCGGGGAATTCCCAGGAGCCTTGTTGATCTTGGGGGACAGCCTCCCCCAAACAACCCAAGGTTTCCACACCAACCCAGTCAGGGCTGGGGCAGCCCCGGCAGCGCCCCCACCACTCCTCAGCCCTCAAACCCAGGAGTCAGAGAAATGGCAGAGGAAGGCCCCAAAGAAGGGGAGGCCAGGGACCCCAGGCCCAACCCAAGTGAACTGTGGGGGACTCAGCCGTCCCTCCAAACAGGAAGGAAAAGCACCAGGGGCCGCAGCCTCTGGGCCCCTGGTCCCCATCTCTGTCCCATTACCTCATCGCCAGCCAGTCCTCTTCCTGTGTCTCCCCCCACCCTGGGCTACCACCACCTCAAACCCAGCCACTCCACTGGGGTCCATGGGACCCACCAGCCCGCAGTGGAAAAAACACAGGCCTGGAACCAGAGGGACCTAATTAATGCCCTGACTGCATGCCGAACAGTCACACGATCTTGGGGACAACCTGAGAAGGTGGTCACTTAGCTGTTTCCACATCTCACTTACAGGCCGGTGCCTGCATGGCATGTGGTCAGTAACACTGCCAGAGGGAACTGCATGGCCCCCCGGTGGCCCCCTTTCCTCTGACAGCCCGTGAGCTGTGAAGCTCCCCAGAGGCAGTAAATCAGGACCCCAGTGCAGCTGCAGAGGCAGAGCTCAGAGCCCTCTACAGACAACAGGGCACCCCTACCCTGTCTCTGGCCCGGGGTGGGCA
The DNA here is from genome assembly GCF_006229205.1 of Suricata suricatta. Taxonomy (NCBI): domain Eukaryota; kingdom Metazoa; phylum Chordata; class Mammalia; order Carnivora; family Herpestidae; genus Suricata; species Suricata suricatta. The sequence continues at coordinate 6,709,955 of NC_043702.1, forward strand.
TGGGGACCGGAGGAAGTTAGCCCCACTCAAGCATAAAGTCCTGCATTCCCAGGGCGAACACAATGGAGGGAGGGGAACGTCACAAGACTCGATGATAAATGCAATCCATTAGAAATCAGAGTGTGCAGTCAGGGTGAGGGGACAGGCAGAGTCCAGCAAGAGTATGGCCAGGCTGGTGGGACAGTAACAGAGCAGAATGCAATACCCAGCAGGGGCCGGCCTTACAGGTTATCACGAGCCTGGACCTTATCCCATGGGCAATAGGGAGCTACGGAATGTTGTATGTTGTCCCTGACTCACAGAGGATTCTGAAGAGGGAAGCAAGGCGATGAGATCCGGGCTCTGGCAAGAGGTCACGACATGTAAGATGGATCAGGGGAGGCCAGCTGCCCCAGGCCTGGAGGTCAGGCAGCCTGCAGCAGCTGTGCCAAGGCTGGCTGAGATTTGGAGCCTGAGAAGATGGGGATGGTAGTGACATTAATGAGAGAGGCTAGGGCACCTGGGTGGCTCAGTAGGTTAAGCGTCCGACTTCAGCTCAGGTTACAATATTGCGGTTTATAGGTTCTAGTCCTGTGTCCAGCTCTGTGCTGACAGCTCAGAGCCTGGAGACTGCTTCGGATTCTGTGTCTCCCTCTCTCTTCCCCTCCACTGTTCATGCTCTGCTGTTGAGGAGACGCAAACGCTAAGAGCAGTGCCCGTGCGCAGTAGGGACCGTGGGTAGAGACTGCTAGGCCTCTGGGGGGGTCGGAGCCCAGTGCTCAGTAAAGACCACTGTGGGTGGGGTGGGCAAAGCATGAGGCATTTAGGGAGGGGACAGAGACCCTGTCACTGAGGCAGGGCAGCGCTGGGCAGGATCTGGGGACACCACTTCTCCAAGGCCAAGACAGAGCTCGCCAGGTCCCCATCGGCACAGAGCAGGGATGGTCGGCAGCCAGATCTGGTCAGTAGAAGCCCGATGCCAGGACTCCTGTCCGAGGCACAGTCAGTGTTCCCTGAGCAGCGCCAGGCGGCCTGGGGTCCCCCGCGGAGGTGTCCAACCCAGAGGTGGCATCAACTGCAGCCTCAATACGTCCCCTGTTCCCACCGGGAAGGGGCGGAGGGGCCGGCCCCGGGTACGCGGCTTGTATGTCCTGGACAATGTCCTCCTACTTCCTGCAAATCTGATCTGAGCCGGCAGAAGGTTAAACGTGCTTCGTCCACCCAGAGGCGGCCACACGCGGGGGGAGACCAGGCAGCCGCACTATTCACCAGAGGTGGGGGTCAGCACTTCAGAATCAGACCCCGGTGTGGCCGGAAGGAGTGCACTGCTCCCCGCCTGTCCCCCTGCACTAAGGCTCTGCCTGGCCTGGAACCAGGAACCGGCGCAGGGAGGCGGCTGCTGGCACGGGCTCACCTCCAAAACCACAGAATTTACATTCATCTCACAGCATCGGGGGGCAGTTAGGCTAAGACTGAAAGCAAATAAAATCAGGCCTGGATACCCTTCTACCTAGCCTTCCACCCAACCCTCCTACAAGAGAGGGGGGCCCCCCTCAACACAGTGCTAGAAGCCACTAAAAGGAAGGAGAGACATCAACACATGTGACTCCCAGCCAAGATGGCGGCTGGTCCCATTCACTGGCTGCGTCTCCACCTGGAGACCCTTCTAAAAGGAAAGGAGATCAGAGACATGAGAGTCATAATGACAAAGAGAATAAAGAAGGTTCGGGGAGGGGGGGGCTTGGGAAAAGGAAGGCATCAGCTAACAATTGTCAAAAAACAGACTAGGAGCGTAATTGGTGAATCCGCCCGAGGAAGCCAGTTGGGCCTCCAAACCCAGGGATGAGGTGGGTGGCGTTCAGCCAACAGTCATTGTTAAGACGGAAGGATTATTTGAGGCAAAAGTAGGAGCTTTACTGAGAGTTGGCTGAGAGAGGGCAGCTGACACAGACACGTCCCCCTCGCCACCCCCAAATGCACAACACCCTTAGCTGCCAGGATCTACGGCCACAGGCAGGGACAAAAGTCAAAGTGGGAGAGGGATGCCTGGGTGGCTCAGTCAGTTAAGAGTCTGATTTTGGGTCAGGTCATGATCTCATGGTTCATGAGTTCAAGCCCTGCGTCACCTCAGAGTCCAGAGCCTGCTTTGGATTCTGTGTCTCCCTCTGTCTCCACCTCTCCTCTGCTCATGCTCTCTCTCTCAAAAACAAATAAACATTAAAAAAATTAATAAGAAAAATCAAAGGGACTCTTGATTAAAATGGTGGCAGTGAGTGTCTCAAAGGAAAGACATCCACATTCAGGCATCTAAGAGTCCCAGTAATGGGAATCCAAGCCCATTCTATACATACAAAAACAAAGACAGACACAAGAGAGCCATGGTCCACTGGTCAGGAAAAGGCCCCAAAGGAGCACTGTTGGGCCCCACCCCTCCACTCCTCCCTTACAAATCCCCATTTTGGCCAGGTTCCTGTCCCTCGGGGAAGGGCAGTCACTGGCCTGGGTGGGCCCTTGACCCAAGGCTGGCCAAGGGGATGTCAGAAGTTGGCTTAGGAGATCCATCTGGGAAAGACTTGTCTTTTTGTTTTTTTGAATGTTTTATTTATTTTTTGAGAGAGCACAGCAGGGGAAGGGCAGAGAGAGAGAGAGAGGGACAGAGGATCTGAAGCAGGCTCTGCACTACCAGAAACGAGCCCAACATGGGGCCCGAACTCTCGAACCACAAGATCATGACTTGAGCTGAATTCAGACGCCCAACCAACCAAGCCACCCTGGTGCCCCAAGACTTCTTCATTGTTTAGAAGAACTCTAACTCTTTCCGGCCTCTGATTCTGTTACAGCTGTATGTGACCTTGAGGAACTCACCATCCTGCTACCTGCCCCCAGCTGAAGGCGACACAAGACTGGGGGGGTAGGGAGGACCAAGCCCAAGTCTCCGACGGCAGCAGCCAACCATGCCCCAGGGCCCCCCTGATCCTCTGGACACCCTGTTATACGAGATGATTCTTCACCGATGAGTTCAGGGCATGGTTTTCCATCACTTGAGCCAAAGGCCTCCCGACTAACACAAGGCATAAGGGCATATACAGTCTCAACACCCATGTTCAGGAACTGGTACCTAATCTGAGGGCAGCCATCCCTTGGAGTAGACCGGCCTCAGGCTTCCGCTCTCCAGGTCATTAATGGCTCTATTAATTCAAAGGAGATTTTGAACAGGGACATCATACTTTTACAACAAAATATAATTACGTTTTCTTTTAGTGGTGAGATTCTAATCTGTTCCCTCCAAACCAATGGATCTCAGCTTTGGGGAGATGGGCCTTAATGCTTTTGAGAAGCTGGATGCCCTCAGCAAATGGGTGCCCAAAAGTCGATACATGATTTCAGAGGGTCCGAAGACCTGAGGCAAAGAGCTCCCGGGGTGCCGGCATGGCTCAGTCGGCTGAGCCTGACTCTTGATTCGGCTCAGGTCATGATCCCGGCCAGGGCTGTGGGACAGAGGCCTGAATCGGGCTCTGTGCTGAGCGTGGAGGCTGCTTGAATTCTCTCCTGCTCCCTCTGCCCCCCTCCCCAGCTTGTGCGCTCGCTTGCTCGCGCTCTCTCTCGCTCTCTCTCTCTCTCTCTCTCTCTCTCTCTCTCTCTCTCTCTCTCTATATATATATATATATATATATATATATAAAATAAGCTCCTGCTATAACCATAGGGCTCAAAGGTCATACAGTCCATCCCCCAGCCTCCCTAAGCCCTGCCGCAAACGTCTCACCCCAAGAAGTGGGACCACCTGTGTTCCAGTGAAACCCCAGAGAAAAGGTCAACACCTTCCAGACAATTCTTTCCATTTCTCAGCAACTCCAAGCATGAGAAAGCTTTCTTCTCTATACTGAACCAAAGCTACAACCTCCTCTGCTTGTGGCCTCCACGGTGGAGTGCGTCCCCACCGCGTTTCAGGCGGTCAGCCGCCATCCTCCGCCTTGAGGACCCTCAGTCCCAGGGCCTTCAGTCAGTGCTTCCCTCACTCAGGGATCCGGATCCCCTCCCAGTCCTGGCTGCCTGCTCCTCCCTGACTACATCCAGAAAGACCAGGACCCTGACCCTGATCGCAGCAGCCTGAGGCCACAGGGCTCCCCGCCACTCAAGGAGGCTGCTAGGCTGACATCAAGTGTCCTGCACACCAGTGGAGGGGGGGGGGTGGCTTCTCTGGGACTTGCAGTCCCCCTGTCAGGCAGCATCATTTATAACTCAGCTCACTTTTGGGGCGCCTGGGGGGCTCAGTCAGTCGAGCATTTGACTCTTGGCTTGGGCTCAGGTCATGATCTCACCTCACCGTTTGTGAGGCTGAGCCCCACATCGGGCTCTGCACTGACAGGGTGGAATCTGCTTGGGATTCTCTCTCTCCCTCTCTCTCTCTCTCTGTCTCTCCCCTGCTCACGCTCTCTCTCAAAATATATAAATAAACTTTTAGGTTTTTTTCTTTTAAAATTTTTAATGTTTTTTTATTTATTTTTGAGAGAGAGAGTGTGTGTGTGTGTGAGTAGGGGAAGGTCAGAGAGAGAGGGAGACACAGAATCCAAAGACAGGCTCCAGGCTCTGAGCGAACTAGCAGCACAGAGCCTGACACGAGGCTTGAACCCACAAACCGTGAGATCATGACCTGAGCCGAAGCCGGACGCTCAACCAACTGAGCCACCCAGGCGCCCTATGAATAAACTTTTTAAAAAACCCAGCTCACTGTTAAGAGTTTGGGTTTCTCAAGGGCAGTAACTCCTCTGGGTCAGCATGTGCAATCCCAGCACCCAGCAGGTGCTCAGCCGAATGAATGAACAAATGAACGATGGCTCATAAACAGTAGGTAAGAAGGAGGCTCAGCAGCAGCAGCTTAACGGCACCACAGCAGGTTACGGGTAGCAAAGGCATAGACACGGACGCTGTGGGACCCCAGGGGGAACACTGGGGGAGGGGTCACAAGGTCACGCAGCCTGGGAACCAACAAGCCTATGCCCTGGCAGAGTGCTGACCATGAACAGGTCCCTTCCTGCAGGCCGGCGTGGTCCTCACTCCAGCATCTCAGATGCCCTGTACCCGGGCCTCCCGAGGAGCAGCTCGGATGGGGGGCCAGCAGGGCCCTGCGCTCCCCAGCACTCTGGGGACACAGGAGCTGACAGAGGCAGGGTCCTATGATGCAGAGGAGGACAGGCACCGAGCGTGAGGGTGAGGCTGAGCGCGGACATGAGCACACGCGTGAGCACGCGAGGGCACACGCTGCCCACATATTTACAAAGCGGGAAGCTGAAAGAGCCAGAGGCTTAACGAGCTGAGCCACCCAGGCGCCCCTGGAAGGAGGCTGTTTCGATTTCTACTTACTAGTTGGACTAGGGGTACGACACGGCCGGAGTATAAATAGAGTCCCGTGGACCTCACAGCTTTGAAACTGGACACTTATTAACTAACCTCGCAAGGGAGAAGGCGAAAGGGACTTTATTTTTGCATGATGTGAGATTTCAATAACTCACTCAATTTCCTATTCCTTTTATTCAATTCCTCTTAAAATGTGAAGGCTCTTGAGGGCACGTGGGAAAGCTCAGTCGGTCAAGCAACCGACTTCGGTTCAGGTCATGATCTCACGGTTCATGGGTTCCAGCCCCGTGTCGGGCTCTGTGCTGACAGCTCAAAGCCTGGAGCCTGCTTCGGATTCTGTATCTCCCTCTCTCTCTGACCCTCCCCTGCTTTCGCGGTCTCTTTCTCTCTCAAAAACAAACAAACAAATTTTTAAAAAACATATGAAGGCTCTGTAATGGGGTGGAGGAGACTCTCAGAGAGAGAGAGAGAGAGAGAGAGAGAGAGAGAGAGGTGAGGAGCAGGGAAGGAGGAAGAAACTCACGGCAATGATCTGTGGGAGCCGTGGGACCCCTCCCAGCTCCCCTCCACAGGGGGTCAGAATCCATGTCATTTGGCAAATGGAAACAACCAGTGCTTGAACAGGTGGAAGAAAGAGTTCCAAGTTAAGGTGTCTTTCTGCCAGAGACCAGGGCCAGCCTGGGTTCCGGCCCAACGCCCCCCAGGAATTCAGACTTGCCCAGGGTTCTCCTGTCCCGCCCTCGGGCAGCAAGGACAAATGTGCAAAATCCAGGGCGGGGGAAGGGATTCCAAATCTAAATCCAGGAGCCAGAAGCTCTCTCCTCTCTCTGAGACACCTTCCTCATCTTCAAAGTCCATTCACTCAAGAGATGCACCTGAGGGTGGGTGCACTGCCTCCCCTCCCCCCGCAGGAAGCCCCCCACCCTCGCCCCAAATGCCTGTCCTCTAAGTCTACACCCCTTTCTCCCTCCCTCAGGAGGAGACTGAGGAGGAGAAAAATAAACAGGATGAGGGTGGGGGACAGAAGAAGCGAACAGGGTCACAACATCCTCGCCCTTCCCGCGCTTAGCCGTGACAGATGTTGGAGGGGCATTCATGACATCACCATTTCGGATTCTCAATAAAAAGATAACTTTCCCAGAGCCAAATGCTCCTCTTCCCACCCTTTCTTTGGGGGATTGAAACACAAGCTTTTAGTATAGCTACAAAAACATGGCAGCCACATTCTGAGATACTGCATTTGTTTTTGTTTGTTTTTTTGTTTGTATTTTTTTAATGTTCATTTATTTTTGAGAGAGAGCGACAGAGAGAGAGAGAGAGAGCAAACAGGGAAGAGGCAGAGAGAGGACACACAGAATCCCAAGCAGGCTCCATGCTCTGAGCTGTCAGTCAGCACAGAGCCTGAAGCGGGGCTTGAACCCAGGAACCACGAATTCATGCCCTGAGCCGAAGTCAGACACTTAAACCGACTGAGCCACTCAGGCATCCCTGAGGTACTGCATTTGGGTCCTACCCATAAGTGGCTGCCCTCAGTACCTCCCTTTGAAAGAGGCCCCTGGATAAGCCCTGGGTAATTAAAATTTCCCGTGTAGCCTTGACCTCCACCAGCTCCTGTTACAGCCCTGGACACACACCCAGAGTCAGTTTCTTCTAGGCCTTCTCAGTCTGAGTTTAAAATCAGGCCACTGTTCTCTTGGCTCGGGCTATCCAGTAACACACTTGGAAATGAAGAGGGAACTTTCTCTGGCCAGACTGATGATGCCTCCTGCTTCCACACGCACTCGAAAATTCTCTGCCTCCTACAACACAGCATTTGGCAGCCAGGCTCATGTGTGGTAGGCACCAGGGATGCAAAGACAGTGACCCCCACCCAAGACCCCAACGTGCTCACAGGCTGGGGGGGGGGGTCCAGCTCTTTTCTCCCAACCTTGAAAATGTAAGAAATCCCAAAACATTTCCCCGTAGGAAAATCAAATTTAAACGATCAAAGCACGTTCGGTGGTAGCTGCATGAATCCCAGCTCCGGACAAAAAGAACGGGCGCACTCTGTACCCGTCAAGTCAGGCTGTGAGTGAACTTAGGCGACCTCAGAATCTGGATCTGGAAACTCTGATTGAACTAAAATTTTTGCTGAAAGTGAGTGCACTCCTGGAAGGAGTAGGGGCGAGGGGATGGGGGGAGGGTGCTCCTGTTAGTTCTGGGCTTTGTAGTTAGATGGCAGCTCCATTTCCATTAGGTTTGGGCTTTGGGAAGACTGAGCCGGCTTCTGCGGAGGGTGGAAACACGTGGCTTTTGCCTAAGGCTCTGACATCCTCAAATCTGAGGGCCTCCAAGGCCTCCCTGACCCCCAATCCCCCAGGCGGCAAGGAAGGGGCAATCATGGTGCCTCAAGGACTGGGTAACTCTGGTCACTTGCAGTAATGAGTTGAACAGGGACCCCCACCCAACCCTGCCAAATTCACAGCCACCAGAGCTTCAGAATATGATCTTATTTGGAAATAGGATCATCGCAGATGTAATAAATTAAACTAAGATGAAGTCATACTAGATTAGGGTGGGCCCTAAATCCAACAACTAGTGTCCTCACGAAGAGGCCATATGAAGACACATGTGCAAGGAAAACACCATTAAGAACACCTGGGCGCCTGGGTGGCTCAGTCGGTTGAGCCTAAGACTTTGGCTCAGGTCATGATCTCGCGGTTCATGAGTTCAAGCCCCACATCCCTCTGTGCTGACAGCTCAGAGCTTGAAGGCTGCTTTGGATTCTGTGTCTCCCTCTCTCTCTCTCTCCCTCTCTCTCTCTCCCCCTCTCTCTCTCCCTCTCTCCAACTTGTGCTCGGTCTTGCTCTACCTCTGTCTCCCAAAAATAAAGAAATGTTTAAAGAATTTTAATTAAAAAAATAATAAACATTAAAAATTTAAGAAAAAAGGAACACTTGAGGCTCTTGGGTGGCTCACTTGGTCAAGCGTCCTACTTCCACTCACATCATGAACTCACGGTTCATGGGTTCGAACCCCACATCAGGCTCTGCGCTTACAGTGATAGAACAAGGCAGAGATTGGAGTGATGGGTCTATGAGCCAGTTATGCCACGGGCCGCTGCTGACCACCAGAAGCTACATGAGGCATGGAAGTATTCTTCCCTACCGCTTCCCTAGTCTCACACAGCCCTGACGGTATCTTGAGTTCTGGTTCCAGCCTCCAGAAGGGTAAGAGAATTCCTTCACGCCGTTTAGAGCCACCGGCTTTGTGGCACTTTGTTACAGCAGCCGGAGGACACTCATCCACTCGCTCAGCAGTGGAGCGAGTGACTCCCCATCGACAGAGCCCAGACGGGCAAGAAGGCAGGGCACAGTCCCTGGGGACCAATTACTCACCAGGGCGCCACTCTGCAGCTCAAACTGCAGGAGAAATCAACTTCAAAGGATACATCAGACATTGTAAAGTGCTTCTGAATCACTGAGCAAAAAAAAGGATGATGCAAAATGTGCACATCCACCAAAATCACAGCTGTGTGAGCATCTGAAAATGAGGGATGCAAATCTTGTGGGCCCTGCACTGAGCTAACTGCTTCACGCACATAGCTTATTTAATCCCCATGACAACCCCACAAGGCAGGTACTGTTCTATCTTCGCTTGACAGAAAGGGAAACTGAGGCATGGCCCTTTTCAGTAACCTGCCCAAAGTAACCTTCCAGGTAGCAAGAGGTAGGGTCAGGGTCTGAACTCAGAAAGCCTGGCTCCATGTTCATGCTCTTCACAGCCTCAATGCTGCCTCTGCGGTGGGTCAGGGCTGGAAAGCCAGGCGAAGGGAAAGAAGTTGGTCTGTGACATGTGCTTGGGCATTTTTAACTTATTTATCTACGCTTTAATTTATGCGTAGAAAAGCAAAGGGAAAAGGGGGGAAGAGGCCACACTTCAGCGCTGGCTGGACCGCTGCTGTGGCAGGTGACACTGTCGAAGGGCAGGGAGGAGAGTCAGGGAGGGGTCAGCGGGGCAGGGTTCCTCCGGGCAGCATAGGAGTCCAAGGGAGGCCCCAGTAAGGGCTTTCCTCGCTGGGCCCTCGGCAGCCGAAGATAGGGGTCAATGAAGGAGTGAGCACTCAGCTTTTCAAGGGGACCTACCTCAGCGGTTTAAAATTCACTGTTGTTTTTTTAAGTCATGCAGGACAACAGGAAGAAGAAAACAGGAAAGAGGGCCCCAGGGAATCAGGGCTGCGCTGTGGGCAAAGCTGGGCTCAAGGAGCTTCTCTGCAGGCAGCAGAGGGCCAGCCACACGGCCAGGCCGGGGCAGGCGACAAATCCCCGAGTGGCCAGCCCCACAGCAGCCTTCCCGGGTGGAGGCGGCGTGCCCCAGCCAGGACAAGGGCGGCAGGGGCAGGCGGCCCCTTGTGCGGACGGGCTCAGGCAGGTCCCGGGGCCAGGGGGCCATCGGGAGGGAGCTTGAGGTGGCAGAAGGGCAGGAAGCCCCCCGAGGCACGGCAGGGAGCTCGGTCTGACCTCGAGTTGGAAGGCACAGCAGGACCCCTTCACGGGAGGAAGGGTTTGTCCATCACCTAGAGCCACTGCTGCCTGCTGAGCCGGGTCAGAAGCATCTCCCAGCCTGGGGCCCCCGACCCCAGTGGGGTGGGGACAGCCAGGGGAATAGGGCAGACGCGCCCTGAGGGTAAACCACTGAGCTCAGGGGGAGGGTGCTGAGTGTGTGGGAGCCCAGCATTGGGGTCCTGAAGTCCCTGTTTTTGTAGGGGGTGGAGAGCCCGAAGGTGGGGCTGGGCACGCGGACACAGGGCTGGAGCCAAAGCGGGTTCTCACAACCCCCCTGAAAGGAACAATTTGCCTCTGTTCTATAGATGAAAAGCCAGCAGTGGTTAAGCAACTTGCCCACAGTCACGGTCACAGCTATTGGCCCTGGAATAAGGGGGCCCCACCCTCCCCACACTCATGATGCATAACTGAGTCTGGACATCAGGTTTAGGGGGGCCTTTCCAAACACAGTGGGGAAAGAAAGGCAGCATTTCCCAGGGGCTCCTGCCCCGGTAGCCACAGCAGCCGCCTGGTCCTCAGGGCAAGGTGGTACTTGTGCCCATCTTGGCGGCAAGAAAACCAAGGCTTAGAGGGATCGGGTAACTTGTCTAGGGTCACAGGTCCTGGGCCCGTTAGCCCTACGCCTATCAGAATCCAAAAGTGACGCTGCTCCCCCGCCGTGCTGGGGTCTCCAGGAGCTGCTCAGCTCACTCAAACCGGAGGGGCAGCTCAGCCTCTCTCGCTTTCTGGGACACATGAGGATGATTCCCAGGAAGGCGTCTGTCCCACCTCCTGGTGACGGGAGCCATGCAGTCCAGCCAGGACACTCGTGGCTGAAGGTAATCAAAGCAGCAGCCCTGAGCAGGCCCACCATCTGGGTCCAGGATGACCCAGGAAGTCATTCACAGGCCACCAGCTTTGGACCCTCCTTCTTCAGCAAGAGCCCGCAGATTTGCCAGGGAAAGCCATCCTTCCCCTCCGCCAGCTAGAGGTAGGGCGGTCCTCCACCCTGGAGGGGCGGGGCACGTGGCTCAGGCCTGGCCAATCAGAGCAACCTCGTCCCTGGGCCCTGGCAATTGGTCCAGAGCCAGTAAGAAACAATAGTAAAGCTAGAGAGAGAAAGAGAGAGAGAGAGAGAGAGAGACAATAAGGCCTTTGCTGTGGGTACTCTGTCCTGCTGGACTGGACTGATGCTGCTGTGGCCAGACTGCCACCACCATGGGTAAGCCACCTGAGAATGGGGACAACACAGAGAGGAAGCTGGCTTAAGAGGAAGAGAAACTAAGCCCTGATAATATCATCTGAGCGCCTGGGTCCAGCCATACCCGACACCAGTTATGAGCCAATTAAACTCCTTTTTTTTTTTCATGCCACTTTTGGTTGAAACTGACAGAAATCCCAACCTAGAATTCTGACCGACACTGCAGCTCTGGAGAATCACCGTGTGACACCGCGCAGAGGCTGGACGGCCAGCTCTCTTGGGACCCTGGACCACAGGCTGCCTTCCCTGGACCTTGACCCTGTTCCAGAGCCTCCTTCCTCACGCATGCCACCTTGCCTGTTCTCCCAAGACCCTTTGAGTGGACCCTTTATGACACTTAGGTAGCCACCGAACTTAACCTTCCAAAGATTGTTCTGCAGAAAAAAAGAAAAAAAAAACCAGAATAAATAAAAGAAACCCAAGTCACCTCAAAACAAACTGAAGGAGGTCCCCAAGATGCGCCCCCCCCCAATCCATATTGACTGTTAGGAACTGCTGGGATATGGTAGGGAAGGAGCCAGAGCATACCCCCAAATAAATCAAAGGGGCTCTGACAAACCAACTACCCATTACCTTTTCGTCTCCACTCCAAAAGCATTTTTCTTTTGCCACAACTCAGCCTTCCTTAATCGCCCAAACTAGCCCCACCAGGAGTGAACAGCAGAGAACGGTGCTTGGAAGCCAGGGACCGGGAAATCAGAGTGTCAGGGAGGCAGAGGAGGCAGGGAGTCTTCAGGTGCCAGCCTCCACTGACCTCCACACAGAGGCGGAGGCTGGACAGCAGCCCAACCTCAGGAAGGGGGCAAGGCTCTGGCCCCACAGTACTGGCCACAGAGCCTTTAAATAGAACCTCCATGAGGAGGACAAACACATTCCAAGCGCTTTTAAAAACGCCCTAAGTATGACCTGGCCGGAGGCCTTCGCTCCCCCAAGCATTTTTCCGGTCTTGGCTCAATTCTGGAAATAATATTAATAGCTCAGTTAGGAGCTTATGGTGTGCAAAATACCGTATGGCCTTAAAAGGCTGCGACCATCGCTGCCCTCTCTCTACAGATGAGGAAACTGGGGTCCAGGGACCTCCCAGGACACAAAGACACCTCCAGGGGGCTCTCTGTGCTGCCTCCAGCGCCCGGTGCTGGGGCGCGCCAGCAGCTCCCCGCTCCGCGGGAATTCACAGCAGGACAGGCGCGAGCCCGGGTCCGACCGGCTGCCAGCTGCCCCGTCCGGTTCCGACGGGCGCCTACTACCCCAGAGACAAGAAGGGGGAAAACAGATAAGACGACGCCCCCAGGAGGCTCCCTAGACACGCTCGCTCCAGGAACGTCCTGATCTTTTGCAAGGAGTTTCACAAACTCTCAGTTCTCATCCTCTGTGGGTACATCAGACCCCGAGCGGCAGCCAAGGATAACCTTCCTCTTTTGTTTTTAAAAGATAAAAGGACAACAGGGCTGGTTTCTCCCTTGGGAGATAAAGTTGGCAGGTGAGCCGCTGCGCCACTCTTTCCTAGAAGTTGCGCTGCGGGCAAATCTTGCAACCCCGCGACGCAGGGGCGGGACCCGGGAGCGTGGGACCCGGCTCGGCTGCCCCTGGGGAACCTCTGCGCTTGGGCTGGGAGAGCTGCGACCACGGGTCTCGGCCGCCCGGCCCGGCCGGGCCATCCCGCTTTCCCAGACGCGCCGGCACGGACCTGGGGCGCGCAGGGTCCGGGGGCGCGGGTTAAACGCTAAGGGCACCCCCGGAACTCCTAAGCTATCCCACGCGGTCCCACCAAGCAGAGCTGGGAAACCCGCCCCCTCACCACCTCCCCTCCCCGCCCCCGCCTCTCGGGTCCCCAGCCGCAGGCTCCCCGGGGGCGCAGGGCGCAGGGCGGCGCGGGGCGCTCACTTTCTGAACATGCTCTCCAGGTCCCTGATGAGGCGGCGGCTGAACTCCGGGAAATCCGTGTAGGGGTTGAAGACCTTGCAGCGGCGGGGCCGCGCCGTGCCCTCGTTGATGCCCAGCCGTCGGTTCAGCTGCGCGCTCAGCTCGGCGTCGGCGCAGGCGGTGGGCGCCGGGGCTGGGACCTCGGGCTCGGGCGCCG
>NC_043702.1:6723255-6732322 GCF_006229205.1 Suricata suricatta
GCTCGCGGCTAGGCGACGCTCTGCCCGGGCGCCGGAACCCGGCGGCTGGGTGGAACCGCGGGCGGGAGAGCTGGGCGGGCGGGGCGGAGCCGCGGCTTTGGAGGAGGCGCCGGGGCTCGGGGACCGCCCGCCGGAGGCCGCAGGTGTCTTAGCTTCCAGGGCCGCCCGCCCGCTGCCCCCTCCCCGGGGCTCGGGCCAGGACGCCGGCCGCTCCCCGGGACACGGCGTGGACGCTCCGATCAACTCCGACCTTGCCGCCCGAGCCCGCTCGGAGGGAGACAGGGGACCCTGCGGTCCCCGGGGAGACGGCAGCGGGAAAGTTTCCCGACCGTTCGGCGGTTCCTTTCTCGTTCCGCAGAAATACCCCGACTGGCGGGGCTCGCGCCCCAAGACAGGCCGCGGGTGGGAAGAACCGAGCGCCCACAGGTGACACCACGCGCCCCCAAGGATGGCAGTGGCACCGGGTGGTCGTGAAGTCTGGCGGTGGGAGGCGCCCGCAGGGGGGGGGGGCAGCGTTTCTGACATTCGTTGAAAATAAATGTTGCCAAAACATACTAAAAATAATCACAAACAGAAAAGAGAGCGAGCAAAGTAGACAAAACTCGTGGCTCCCCTGGAGGTAAGACCCCAGCGTGGCTTCAGGGGCTCTGGCTTTTTCTGTGAAACACAGAAAGAAAGAAAATAAATAAGCTCAAGAATAAATAAATCAGCATTTTTTTAATCACAAGAGGGTAAGACAAGTGAACTTGTCATTCTCTCTAAGGAAGGCCGGTGCGGACGGCTGTCAGTTACATCAGCCAACCGTTGTAAACACTGGTCCGCCTCCGCCTCAGCCCTGCTCTGGCCACCTAGGGGGCTGCTGACCTTGGGGCGTGTCTGTGACCCCGCTGAGCCGTGTGGCCTGAGACTGAGCACCGGCTTTTGGTGTGTGTGTGTGTGTGTGTGTACTAGGCAAGCAGAGGTCCTGCCAGGGACTAGGGGCATCTATAGAGGGCTATTTGGGGGCACCTAGCTAGCCCAGTTGGTGGGGCATGCAACTCTTGATCTTAGGGTTGTGAGTTCCAGCCCCATTCTGGGTGTAGAGGCTACTTATAAATAAAATATATATTTTTAAGTTTATTTTGTTTTGAGAGACAGAACGCAAGCAGGGGAGGGGCAAAGAGAGAATCTCAAGCAAGCTTTGTGCTGTTAGTGCAGAAATAAAAGAATCAGATGCCTAAAATAAATGTTAAAAAATTTAAAGGGGCACATGGATTGCTCAGTCTGTTAAGGGGTCAGACTTCACATCAGGTCATGATCTCACAGTCCGTGGGTTCGAGCCCCACGTCAGGCTCTGTGCTGACAGCTCAGATCCTGGAGCCTGCTTCGATTTCTGTATCTCCCTCTCTCTCTGTCCCTACCCTGTTCACTCTCTCTCTCTCTCTCTCTCTCAAAATAAAATAAAGACATTAAAAATTTTTTTTAATTAAAAAAAATCAGATGTTTAACCAACTGAGCCACCCAGGGGCCCCTCTACAAATAAAATCTTTTTAAAAAGTTATTTATAAATACAGAGAAGAGGGGCTCCTGGATGGCTCAGTCAGTTAAGCATCCAACTTCAGCTCAGGTCATGATCTCACAGTTCTGAGTTGGAGCCTGGCATCCGGCTCTCTGCTGTTAGTACAAAGCCTGCTTCAGATCCCCTGCTTCCCCCCCCCCCATTCCTTCCCCACTCGTTTTCTCTCTTTCTCTCTCTCTGTCTCTCAAATAAATAAATAAAAGGTAAAAAAAATAAAAATAAAATAAATCATAAAGATAAAGAAATACAGAGAACAAACTGAGGGTTGCTAGAGGGGTGTCGAGTGGGGGGTGGGCTGCAGGGGTGAGGGCATTAAGGAGGGCACTTGTTGGGATGAGCACTGGGTGTTTCATGTAATTGATGAATCACCAAATTCTACTCCTGAAATCATTATTACAGTATATGTTAACGAAGTTAGATTTAAGTAAAATGTTTAAATTTTCAAAAACTGAAAAAGTTACTTAAAACAAAAAGGTATTAGGGAAATATTAAGTTTTTAAATAAAGGTGTCAAATAAAATCTTTAAAATCCTTAAAATTTTTTTAAATGTTTATTTTTGAAACAAGGGGAGAGGGGCGCCTGCGTGGCTCAGTCAGTTGAGCGTCTGACTTCGGCTCAGGTCACGATCTCACGGCTCGTGGGTTCGAGCCCCGCATCAGGCTCTGTGCTGACAGCTCAGAGCCTGGAGCCTGTCTTCGGATTCTGTGTCTCTCTCTCTCTCCAATCCTCCCCTGCTCATGCTGTCTCTCTCCCTTTCTAAAATAAATAAAACCAGTAAAATATATATATTTGACACAAGGGGAAAGAGAGAAAGAGGGAGAGAGAATGATCGAGGGAGGGGCGGGGAGAGAGGGACTCAGAGAACCCGAAGTGAGCTCTGCACTGAGAGCAGACCTGATATGGGCCCAAACCCAAACTGTGAGATCATGACCTGAGCGGAAGTCGAGTCAGATGCTTAACTGACTGAGCCACCTAGGTGCACCCTCAAATAAAATCTTTTAGGGGCGTCTGGGTGGCTCAGTCGGTTAAGCGTCTGACTTCGGTTCAGGTCATGATCTCATGGTATGGCAGTCCGAGCCCCAAGTCAGGCTCTGTGCTGACAGCTCAGAGCCTGGAACCTGCTTTGAATTCTGTGTCTCCCTCCCTCTCTGCCCCTCCCCCACTCACACTCTATGTCTCTCAAAAATGAATAAGTGTCAAAAAAATTTTTAAATAAATAAAAAAATAAAATGAAGACGTGTCAGAGGGTGGATATTTTTGCCGTCGAGCAGCTGAAAGTGCTTCACCTTGCCCTCTGGGAGCTTGTTCCTCTCGCTGACTGTCCTCTGGGGCGGCTAAAGGAGGCTCTGCATTTCGTAGGGAGATCAAATGTGTTTTAACTCTAAGACTTCTTTTTCAGTGATCGCTGTGTAACAAACCATCCCCAAGCCTGGTGGCTCCCAACAAGTACATTTACTTTGCTCACAAATCTGCAGCTTGAGCACAACTTCATGGGACAAATCTCTTTTTGGATCCACTTGGGTTAAGTGGGAGCAGCTGCCAGGCAGGGGGGCAGGATCGAATGTGAAGGCTGGTCCCCTCACAGGTACGGAACCAATGCTAGTGGCTAATGCTTGGCTCTGCCTCGGGGCAGTCAGTCACAAAGGAGCGAGAATACAGATCTCCACCCCTCAGGGAAGGCGAGGCAGAATAGCACTGTGAGATGGCGTATACACAATTGAGGCCATCTCTGGAAAATACAATTTGCCAGCCCTCGCTCTGCAGATCCCTGCAGGATTGAGTCCTGGTCCAGTTCTGCGGCATTTGGACAAGAACAGATACGTCTTTCAGCTCGTGTGGTTGGCACAGGTCTCTGGGCCCTCTGGGGAGGGCTGATCTGCAACTCACAAAGAAGATGGAATGAACTAAATTCCAAAAAGGGAAAAACCTTTCCAAAAGAGCAGCAACCTGGGGAAGCTTCCATCCCTGGAGACATTCTGTCCTGCTGGTGTTGCGTTACCAACTTCTTTAACCAGTCAAACCCTCAAGGCTCTGCTTTGTTTTAGAGGAACATGTTTGTCCTTTAAAAATTGATTCTTGGAGGGGCATCTGGGTGACTCAGTCAGTTGAGCATCCGACTTCAGCTCAGGTCATGTTCTCTCAGTTTGTGAGTTCGAGCCCTGCGCTGGGCTCTGTGCTGACAGCTCAGAGCCTGGAGCCTGCTTCACATTCTGTCTGCCTCTCTCTCTGACCCTCCCCTGCTCGCTCTCTCTCTCTCAAAAATAAATAAAAACATTAATGAAAAATTAATTGTTGGTGTCATGTGTTGTTTCCAAGTTTCTTCATGCCATCCCTCATTGAATTCAAAATATTCTAAAATCAGACAGTGATGTTGGTTTTCCAACCACATGAATATATAAAAACCACGGAATTGTACATTTCAAAAGGATGAATTTTGTAGTATGTGAATTATGTCTCAACAAATCTGGTACTTAAAAAATGACAATCCATTAGATATTAACATACCTAATGTGAGAATATTGTTTTCATCGTTGTGTATGTGTTTAATGTCTGCCTAATAAAAATCAGTTAAATAGAACGTCTGCCTATGCATTTGATTTGTTGCAATTTGTTGCTTTGTTTGAGGTACATGAGGAAAATCCAATCTTCCACAGGTGGCTGGAAATCTACTTGGATATTTCATGAGAAAAGGGGAGAGTATTTGAATAATCTTTCCAGATAACTGGGGGTATTGTCTTCCTTGATAGTCCACCAAGACTCAGCTAAGTGATAGTTTCTTGAAGTCTAATTGCAACATGCAAAGCATACCGTCCAAACGCTTCACACTGTTACAATAAACAGATTACTCTATGGGCATGGAGTAGATCCTTGTTTGATGCATAATTTTGTAGCATGTATTGGTCACGTAGGCACATTTCACTTACATGATATTAAAGTTTCCCAAAATTCTAATTTTTTCCTTGAAACTCAAATATTGATAGCAAATACTACCAACTGTTTATCCTGAAGCGACAGGTTCACTTTGTTCATTGCTCGGGAAAGTGTCTCCAAATACTTTGTCATTTGTTCCTCCAAGTAAGAAATAATGCTCCCTGGGAAGGGCACCTGGTGTCTCCATCGGTTAAGTGTCCACCTTCAGCTCAGGTCATGATCTCATGGTCTGTGAGTTCAAGCCCCGCGCCAGGCTGCTTTGGATTCTGTGTTGCCCTCTCTTTCTGCCCCTCCCCCTCTCAAAAATAAATAAACATTTAAGAAAAGAGAGAAGCAATGCTCCCTGGGAAAGGGCTAGTTCTGCTCGTAGCTCAGTCAATCCTTTGCTCTGGATGACTACTGACCACACTTTGGTCTTTAGCAAGAAGTGCCTTCCGTTTCATCACACCAAATGTTAAAAGACCTACAAAGAGAGCCTAGAAATAAGCCCACACTTATATGGTCAATTAATCTATGAAGAAGGAGGCAAGATGGTACAGTGGCGTTACCAAAGAACCTGTCAGAACCGCTAACTCTGGACACGAAAGACTGAACCCAGGCACTGCCAAGGCCACCAGCTCTGTCCCCGGGAATCCTGGGGGGCTGGACATATCTACGGCATAGCTCATGGGTAGGTTTGCTAACACTGTTGCTGAACAAACTCAGATAAACTCCTCACAAGAGAAACCAGTAATTCAAGAGATGAAGGTTTGGAAAAGAGAGGAGAGATTTATTTCCAGTGCCAGCAGCCAGGGGAAGTGGCAGGCTCAAAAACTCTAATAACCAGCCCCCCGGGATGCCAGGATGGCTCCCTCGGTTAAGTGTCCGGCTTCGGCTCAGGTCATGATCTCGTGGTTTGTGGGTTCGAGCCCCGGGTCAGGTTCTGTGCTGACAGCTCAGAGGCTGGAGCCTGTTTTGGATTCTGTGTCTCTCTCTCTCTGACCCTCCCCTGCTCACGCTGTCTCTCTCTCTCAAAAATAAATAAACCATTTTTTAAAAGTTAAAAAAAAATCGGCCTCTCCACCAGCAAAGTGGACACCAAAAGCTTCATAGTTTTAAAGTTTTCTAGGAGCGGTTCAGGGAGGTGCAAGAGAACAGGCAGAGTGCATGGTCATGGGTGGGTGCAGGTTGGTATCTGTTCGGCCCATGATCATGGGCAGGGAAGGGACTGTCGGGTGTGGTCATCCAAGCATTCCATTGATATCAGGGCTGTTCTGACCTGACAGAATGTTCCAGTCATGGTCAAAGCCTCAAGAAGATGTGATGACAAGTAACTGTTTTGGGGGCCCCTGGTTGGCTCAGCCAGTTAAGCCTCCTGACTCCTGCTTTCAGCTCAGGTCATGATCTCACCTGTTTGTGAGTTCCAGCCCCACCTCTGTCTCTGCATTGACAGTGCAGCGCCTACTTGGGATTCTCTCTCTCCCTCTCTCTGTCCCTCCCCCACTCTCAAAATAAATTAAACTTTAAAAAAAAAGCAAGAAAGAATTTTTGGGGTCTATAGTTGAACAGGAGGGCTCCCTGATGATGGGGAACAGACGGCCTCCAACGAATGGTGTTAGAAAAACTGGACTACATGCAAAAGAATGAAACTGGACTATTTTCTTACACCGCATACGCACATGAACTTGAAATGGATTAAGGACCTAAATCTGAAACCATAGAAGTCCTATATGAAAACGTTGGCAGTAATTTCTTTGACATCAGCCATAGAAAACATTTTTCTAGATATATCTCCTCAGGCAAGGGAAACAAAAGCAAAATTAAACTATTCAGACTGGGGCGCCTGGGTGGCTCAGTCGGTTAGGCCGACTTTGGCTCGGGTTATGATCTCACGGTTCATGGGTTCAATCCCCCACATCAGGCTCTGTGCTGACAGCTCAGAGCCTGGGAGCCTGCTTCAGATTCTGTCTCTATCTCTCTCTGCCCCTCCTCTGCTCATACTGTCTGTCTCTCAAAATTAAATATCAATTTTTTTTAAGAAAAAAAAATTTTTTAATGTTTTACTTATTTTTGATACAGAGAGAGACAGAGCATGCGAGGGGGAGAGGCAGAGAGAGAAGGAGACACAGAATCGGAAGCAGGCTCCAGGCTCTGAGCTAGCTGTCAGCACAGAGCCTGATGCGGGACTCGAACCCACGAACGTGAGATCTGACCTGAGCCGAAGCTGGAGGCTTAACCGACTGAGCCACCCAGGCGCCCCTGGATTTTATTTTTTAAGAAATCTCTACACTCCACGTGGGGCTTGAACTGGCAACCTTGTTCCACCGACTGAGCCAGCCAGACGCCCTGCACCCCTATGTTTATTGCAGCATCATTTACAATAACTGAGATATGGAAGCACCCGAGTGTCCACTGACAGCTGAACGCATAAAGAGGGCGTGGTGTACACTTACAATGGAATATTACCCAGCCATAAAAGAGCGAATCGTGTTACTTGCAACAACATGGGTGGACCTAGAAGGTACAATGCTGAGTGAAATAAGTCAGCCAGAAGAAAATGATTTCACTCATATGTAGAATTTAAGAAACAAATGAACAAACAAGGGAGAAAAAAGAGACAGAAAAAAAAACCCAGACTCTTGAGGTGCCTGGGTGGCTCAGGTGGTTAAGTGGCTGACTCTTGGTTTCGGCTCAGGTCTTGATCTCAGGGTTGTGAGTTCAAGTCTGTCATGGGGCTCTGTGCTGATGGTAGAAAGGCTGCTTGGGATTCTCTCTCTCTCTCTCTCTCTCTCTCTCTCTCTCTCTCCTCTCTCTCCCCCCTCCCCAGCTTGTGCTGTCTCTCGCTCTCTCTCTCTCTCAAAATAAATAACTAAATTTAAAAAAAGAAAACAGGGGCTCCTGGGTGGCTCAGTCGGTTAAGCCTCCGGCTTCGGCTCAGGTCAGATCTCATGTTCGTGGGTTCGAGCCCTGTGTCAGGCTCTGTGCTGACGCTAGCTCAGAGCCTGGAGCCTGCTTCAGATTCTGTGTCTCCTTCTCTTTCTGCCCCTCCCCGTCTCATGCTCTGTCTCTCTCTGTATCAAAAATAAATAAAATATTTTTTAAAAAAGTTTAAAAAAAAAGAAAGAAAACAACAGACTCTTAAGAACAGAGAACAAATTGATGGTTGCCAAAGAGCAGGTGGGTGGAGGGATGGATGAAACAGATAAAGAGGATTAAGAGTACACTTATACCGCATTTAAAACCAATTCATTTTAGTAATCTCTACACCCAACATGGGGCTTGAACTTGTGACCGGATCAAGAGTCTCGTGCTGCACTGACGGTAGCCATCCAGGTATCCCAAGAATCCACTCATCCCCATGAGCACTGAGATCGTATAGAACTGTTGAATCATATTGTAATGAATCATATTGTAATCATAATGTAAAGAGTCAGCCACTTAACCACCTGAGCCACCCAGTCACCTCAAGAGTCTGGTTTTTTTGTCTGTCTCTTTTTTCTCCCTTGTTTGTTCATTTGTTTCTTAAATTCTACATATGAGTGAAATCACTTTCTTCTGGCTAATGTAACACTGTATGTTAACTATACTTCCATCAAGAAAGACATGTACTAGCTGTAGTCGTGGCCGGGTGGTTAAGGCAATGGACTAGAAAGAAAGACATGTACTGACAGTGCGGAGCCTGCTTGGGATTTTCTTTCTCCCTCTCTCCCTGCCCCTTCCCTGCACCTGTGCTCAGTCTCTCCCTCTGAAAATAAATAAACTTAAAAACATACACAAACAAAAAACATCCCTTAACAAATAAAGAAGAGGTGAACAGAGGTGTGTGGGTACATGCAGGTATCAGTGAAGTCAAATCCATCGCTGTGTGGTGTCTGTCCCCTGGGGTCTTCCTGGCTCAGGACTGTACTTGTTGCCTGAGGGGGTGGTTCAGGTTCCCATCAGGGGATGCGTTGCCTGCAGGGCATTTGCCTGAGTTAAGAGATAAACTGGAAAGGAGAATTTATCAATGAGAAAGTATGGAGTTAAAATGGAGGGTGTTGGAGTCCTCTTCCAAAAGCGTATTAACAAAACAAAGCAAAACAAAACAAAACCCAGGAGTGCCTGAAGGTGGGGGATACAATGACTCTTAGTAGGGTTTGGTGTTCCTGCCTTGAGTTAGGCTGAGGTGACATCAGTTTTACCACCTCTTCGTACCATTGGTGTAAATGCCAACATATTGGAAGACACGTAAGACTGGATGATGTGTTAATGTCCAAAATAGTTCCCAGAGATTTGAGGACCACATTTAACATTTTTTTTCCATAATATTTTATTGTCAAATTGTTTTCCATACAACACCCAGTGCTCTTCCCCTCAAGTGCCCTCCACCATCCCCACCACCTGTCTTCCCCCCTACCCCCTCCCCCCCAACCCTCAGTTCATTCTCAGCTTTCAATAGTCTCTCAAGTTCTGCATCCCTCTCTCTCCCCAACTCTCTCTCCCTCCTCCATTCCCCCTGGTTCTCCATTAGGTCTCTCTTGTTTTCCTGCTAGACCTATGAGTGCAAACATATGGTTTCTGTCCTTCTCTGCCTGGCTTACTTCACTCAGCATGACACCC
>NC_043702.1:6732422-6758181 GCF_006229205.1 Suricata suricatta
TAAGAAACATTACTGGCAGCCAAGCAACCTACTCTCTGTGCGTAGCAGAAAGCATCCCCTGTCCATGGGTGTTCAAGTCGATTCTACCCTCTTCTGTCCACATAGCACCACAGTGAGCGGATCGCGGACGCCCCTCCTATGCAGCAGGTGGGTTAAAAAAGACAAAACCTCATTTATTCGTTCATTCAACAAATATGAACTCACGGCCAGGTCCCTTTGTGGTTGTTCCTGGCTCTTCCTCCAAACCTAAGGTCCCAGCCCTCATGGCCTACATTCTAGCAGGGGGAACGGTCAACAAGATTAATGTAAATACATGGTATATGTTAGATGATGATAAGGACCAAGACAAAAATAAAGCAGAGATGAGTCTAGGATGTAGGGGGAGGCAAGGTGTAACCTCAGGTAAAACTGAAACAGGACTCCAGTGACCTCCACTTTGACCTCAGACTTTCTCACTGATAAATTCTCCTTTCCAGTTTATCTCATAACTCCGGCAAAACGCCCTGTGGGCAACGCATCCGCTGATGGGAATCTGAACCACCCCCTTGGGCAACAAGTTCTGTCCTGAGCCAAGAAGACCCCAGGGGACAGACCCCACACAGTGCTGGATTTGACCCGCACTTACCCACGTTTTGCTTCTATAAACTTTTTTTTAATGTTTATTTATTTTTGAGAGCCAGAGAGAGAGAGACAAAGTGAAAATGGAGGAGGGACAGAGAGAGATGGAGACACAGAATCCGAAGCAGGCTCCACGCTCTAAGCTGTTAGCACAGAGCCCGACGCGGGGCTCGAACCCACTAACCGTGAGATCATGACCTGAGCTGAAGCCGGATGCTCAGCTGAGCCCCCCAGGCGCCCCCCACATTTCCCTTCCACAAACCCAGAAGTATTTCTGGCACTTGGGAGGCAGTCTTCAGTCCTCCAGCCCTCTGTCTTCCTGGGGTTGGCCTCATGGAGAAAATTTCTCTCCTGCATCACCACCGTCCTCCCTCTGCCTGTGGATTTTGTCAGGGGCAAGTGGCAGAGCCTGGTCCGTTGGGGACCCGCGGACTCAGGAGCTCTTGCACCCCTGTGCCTGGATACAAAATGGCCAGCCGAAAGTGTCACCTCTAGGAGGCGACACTTAAATAATGGCCCGAAGAAAGCGAGCAGCGCGCTCAGAGGAGAACAATGCAGGCGGGAAGGATTCAACACCCATGTATTTTCCTCTCACTCAGCCCGTAGAGACGTCTCCCGAAGACTCGCAGAAACTCCTTCCTTTTCTCCAGGGATGTCACCTCGAGAGAGACACTCAGGTCTTTGTTTTTCTTTGGAAACCGCTGACAGTGACGCCTGTCCCCAGGCTGGCTGCATCCTTTCAGGTGGAAACCACAGGCACTGCCCACTTGGCGTTTCTCCCCGCCCTCTGTCAGCCGCAGGTCGAAGCGTCTCCAACCGCACCTTGTCTCCATGGGACCCCTGGCCAGGCCCTGGAAGACCCCTGCTGGACAGCGCCAGGAGAGCGTGCTGCCAGAGAACCAGGGAGCAAAAGCTGGGAGCGTTTTCATTTTTATTTTATTTTGCTCTATTTTATTTGGAGGGTTAATAATTCTTTAAAAAAATTTTTTTTAATGTTTATTTTTGAGATAGACAGACTGTGAGTGGGGGAGGAGCAGAGAGAGAGGCAGACACAGAATCTGAAGCAGGCTCCAGGCTCTGACCTGTCAGCACAGAGCCCGACGCGACTCAAACTCACAAACCGTGAGATCATGACCTGAGCAGAAATCAGACACTCAACCAACTGAGCCACCAGGCGCCCTGAGTTAATAATTCCTTATTAGGATTCAGGTTCCAAACAAGGTAGAAAAGCAGCGGCAAGAGGGGTACAGATCCAGGGGAAAGCTGTGGAGTATATTTTTTTATTATTATTTATTTAATTTGTTTTTTTATTTTTGGGGGGGAGTACTTTAAATCTGACCCTAAGCCCCATTTGCTTTGTATTTTTTTAATTTTTATTTATTGGCGGGGGGGGGGGGGGAGTATTTTAGGCCCGACTCTAAGCCCCAGGCTAGATCCCGAGGCTCCAACCCCAGGTGAGGCCAGCTCCCCAGGCCCCTTGGGTTCCAGGCCTCTATGTCTGTGGCCCCGCGGACGTACCAGGGAGCCCCCCGTGGGGCAATGAGCTCAGACTCAGATTCTCTGGGTGGCTTGGATGATAAAGAGCCTCCAGATGGTGAAATCTGCTAACCTCCCTATTTCTCACCTGAAAGAAACGACAGAGAATTAGGGGTTGGTGACAATGAATCCGGCAGGGTTGGCCCTCGCACCCCCGAGGATTCCAGGGTGGGGCTGAAGGTCTCCCACTGCCCCCATCTTCCCCCGACCCAAGCCCTTCCTTCCAAGACTCACCCAGTCAGTCAATCGTTGGTCCCGCCCCCTGAGGCTGCAGGATTCTCTCCCCTCCCCCACCTCGGGCCCACCCAGGCAGAACCTGGAAGGGCGAGCGGGCAGTGTCTTCTGCGTCAGGGGCTTCGCCCCCTGTCCTTCCAGCCTCTATTTACCCATCCAGGCCCAAAACAGTGCTGTCCAAGAGAAACAATGCATCATTTTTATCTTAGAATGTGCTTTTTGTATTTTAAATTTTCTAGTAGCCACATTAAAAAAAATTTTTTTTAATGTTTATTTGTTTTTGAGAGAGAGACAGAGAGACAGAGAGAGACAGAATATGAGTGGGAGATGGAAAGAGAGCGAAGGAGACACAGAATGCGAAGAAGGCTCCAGGCTCTGAGCAGTCAGCACAGAGCCTGATGCAGGGCTCGAACCCACGAACTGTGAGATCATGACCTGAGGTTGGATGCTCAATCGACTGAGCCACCCAGGCGCCCCTAGTAGCCACATTAGAAGAAAATTTTTTTTAATGTTTTCTATTTATTTTTGAGAGACAGAGAGAGACAGCATGAGCAGGGGAGGGTCAGAGAGAGAGGGAGACACAGAATCTGAAGCAGGCTCCAGGCTGTTAGGTAGCTGTCAGCACAGAGCCCGACGTGGGGCTCGAACCCACGAACTGTGAGATCATGACCTGAGCTGAAGCCAGAAGCTGGATGCTTAACCGACTGAGCCACCCAGGCGCTCCTAGTAGCCACATTTAAAAAAGTCAAAGAAAACAGGTGAAATTAATGATCATACTATTTTATTTAACCCAATGCATGCCAAATATTATCTTAACATGTAATCAGTATAACACATTTTTTGAGAGAGAGTCCATGCGTGAACCGGGCAGGGCTTGGGGAGGAGCAGAGGTTGAGAATGCATCCCAAGCAGACACCACATCCAGCGGGAGATGGACATGGCGACCGTGACCGTGAGATCATAATCGGAGCCAAACTCCAGGGTCAGTCGCTTAACCTACTGAGCCACCCAGGCACCCCTAAGTCAATATAAAAAATATTAATGAGATATTTTACGTTGTTTTATTTGGTAGCCCGGCATCGAACGTTGGGGTGTATTTCATCACACTTACAGCTCATTTCAATCCGTCTGGCCACGTTTCAAGTGCTCAGCAGCACCTGTGACTTGCCGCTGTCATCTTGGAAACTGGGGACTGAGACGGATCAAGCAGTCAGCTCCTTCGCTCAGCTGGGGAAAGAGTTCTGCTGCCCAGACATTCCTGGGGGCCTCAGCTCTGTCCTCCACTCCCTCTGGTCTGAACACCCCCTCCCGCCCTGTCATTTGTTCCCCAAAACACAAGGTACCCAGACCCACACAAATCTGACCCACTGCTCCATGAACGCTAGACCTTTTGTGGATGAGATCCGAAAATAAAGACTAATGAGGACCACTCCCCCCGGTTCCCGGGTGTCCTTACATGTTTCAGTCTGGGGCCCCAGCAGGGGCGGCAGGGAGCTCGTGGTGTGGGTGGGGCTGCGCCCCCCCCATGAGGACGGGACACTGTTGAGGTTCAAAGCTTTGCTTCGTTGCCAGGCACCTGCTGATGAGACCATTTCTTAAGAAGTTTGGGGATATTGTGCTTCATTAATCCCCTAAGCTCACAGCCTTTACATGTAGCACAGGATAAGACAGGATTTGGGGCCCTAATAATAACAAATTTTTATTTTTAAATATTTATCCCATTAAATGTTTTTGGGGCACCTGGGTGGCTCAGTCGGTTGAACGTTTGACTTCAGCTCAGGTCATGATCTCACTAGTCGGGGTTCAAGCCTGTCAGCTGTGCTGACAGCTCAGAGCCTGGAGCCTGTTTCAATTCTGTGTCTCCCTCTCTGTCTCTCCCCTCCCCCGCTCATGCTGTCTTTCTCTTTCTCTCTCTCATAAATAAATACACATTAAATTTTTTTAATTTTTAAAAGTTTTATTTATTTTGATAGCGCAAGCAAGGGAGGGGCAGAGAGAGAGGGAAACAGAGGATATGAAGCAGGCTCTGCGCTGACAGCAGTGAGCCCAATGCAGGGGACTCAGTGCAGGTTCAGACTCAATGAACCACAAAATCATGATCTGAGCTGAAGTCAGATCCTCGGCCGACTGAGCCACCCAGGTGCCCCTTGGCTCTTCCCTTTGACACAGAACCGGGAACCCTCAGTTATAGGGACAGAGGTGGGAGGAGGAGGGCAGTGGTATAAATCCTGGCTCTGAAACTCAGAGGCTGTGTGACTTTGGGTAAGTTTCTTAACCTCCCTGAACTTCTATTTTTTCATATATATCCCAAAGATCATACTGCCCACAAGACATACAAGGATGTTGTGATGACTGATTGCATGTGAAGCAATTAGTAGGTAGCAAATTAATGCTGATACAGGTTGTTGCTAAGTCAAGCTTTGGTTATTGATCAAGATATGGGTAAAAGAAAGACTTATATCAGCCACATCTGGAGTGAGACCCTTTTGATATCATATTGGCCCATACCTCTGAACTCTGTGGTTTTTTAAAATTAAGGTAAGATTTAAGAACACTCTGTACCCATGAAGTAATCACTCCCCCTATCCAGCCCCTGGTAACCACCAGTCTGCTTTCCGTCTCCAAGGATTTGCCTATTCTGAGTACTTCACATAAAACCAGTCATACTATCTTGGAACTTTTGTGTCTGGCTTCTTTCATTTTTCTTAATGCTCTTTTTAAAAAAATTTTTTTTAATTTATTTTGAGAGGGAAAAGGAAAGATAGAGCGTGAGCGGGGGAGGGGCAGGCAGAGGGGGAGACACAGAATCTGAAGAACCCTCACCTTTTTCTTTTTAATTAGACTTTATTGAGGCACAACATTGTTCCCGCTGTTTGCTGTGGTGTCACGGACCCCTTGATGCTGGTGGCGTGTCACGTTCACAGCAGTTATTACTCAAACAGCCAGAAGGCGGAAGCAACCCAAGTGTCCATCAGCAGAAGAACGCACTGGCACACAGTGGTCTATGTGTACAACAGCGTATTATTCAGCCTCGGTAAGGAGGGAAATCCTGACTCCTGCTGCGGCCTGGATGCAACTTAAGGACAAGATGCTAAGTGAAATAAGCCAGTCACCAAAAAAAGCACAAATCCTATGTGATCCTTCTTATATGAGGTTCCTAGGGTAGTCAGGTTCGCAGACACAGAAAGTAAGGTGTCTGCCACAGGCAACAGGGAGGGGGAAGGAGGAGTGTTCTTTTTTTTGGTGGGGGGAGTTGTTCTTGACAGGTATCGAGTTTCTGTTTTTCAAGATGAAAATGTTCTGGAATCTGTTGCATAACTATGTGAATATACTTAACACGACTGAGTTATACACTTAACAATGATTAAGATGATCAATTTTTTAAAACTGTATTTATTTATTTTGAGAGAGAGAGAGAGACAGCAAAAGCTAGGGAGAGGCAGAGAAGGAAGAAGAGAGAATTCCATGCAGGCTCCCACGCTGTCAGCACAGAGCCTGATGTGGGGCTCAACTCACCAACCGTGAGGTTATGACCTGAGCCAAAATCGAGAGTCGGATACTAAACTGACTGAGCCACCCAGGCGCCCCAAAATGATAAACTTTATGTTATGTGTTTCTTGACAATTTTTAATGGCCTAGTAACATAAAACAGCCACCAGCATTTTACTGGGTTCCTGGGCATCTGGGTCAGGGGTCTGGGCTCAGGAAAGGTGGCTCTTCTCTGCTCCAGAGGGTCTGGGACCCGAGCTGGCGTGCCCTCCATGGCTGGGGGTGGAGGGTCCCCATCTGAGCCGGGTTCCTGACTCATACGTGCGGCATCCAGGCTGGGCAGCCCTGGCCAGGCAGGCGGCATCTCTAGTCTGGCACCACTTCTTGCAGGGTGACTCAGGGCTGCAGGGAGCAGCGTCCCCAGCAGGCGGGGGGTGGCCTTTTATGACCGCCTCCCTCTCAGAACTGAAGTCACGTCACTTTCATCAGATTCTTTTGATGCACCTGTCACAAGACCACATCCAAGTTCAAGAGATGAGGACATAGACCCCACTTCTCAATGGGAGGAGTGTCAAGTCATTTGTGTTGTCATGTTTGATTGATTGATTGGCTGATTTTATTTTGTAAAGATTTAAAAAAATTTTTTTTAATGTTTATTTTTGAGAGAGAGAGAGAGAGAGAGAGAACAAACAGGGGAGGTGCAGAGAGAGAGGGAGACACAGAATCTGAAACAGGCTCCAGACTTTGAGCTGTCAGCACAGAGCCCGATGCAGGGATCCAACTCACAAAGGGTGAGATCATGACCTAAGCTGACGTCAGATGCTTAACTGACTGAGCCACCCAGGCGCCCTAAAGAATTTATTTTTAAGTCATTTCTCCACCCGAGGGGTGGCTTGGACTTAACAACCTCGAGATGAAGAGACCCTTGTCCTTATGTGATCATGTTTTAAAACCATCAGTGGGACACCTGAGTGGCTCAGTTAGTTCAGCGTCCGACTTTGGCTCAGTTCATGATTTCTCAGTTCCTGAGTTTGAGCCCCGCATGGGCTCACTTGTCTCAGCGCAGAGCTGGCTTCAGATCCTCTGTCCCCCTCTCTCTCTGCCCCTCCCCTGCTCGTTCTGTCTCTCAAAAATAAATAATAATAATAATAATATTAAAAAATAACTAAAGGGGTGAGTTTGAGCTCCCTGTTGGGCTCTGTGCTGACAGCTCAGAGCCTGGAGCTTGCTTTGGATTCTGGGTCTCCCTCTCCCTCTGCCCCTCTCCCGCTTATGCTCTGTCTCTCCAAAATGAATAAACATTAAAATTTTTTTAAATAACTACAATAAAACCACCACAAGCATAAGAACGTGAAAGTACACAGATCATGAGCTGCTGCCTGACGGAATTTTGCAAAGTGAACCGCTCAGTTACCAACCAGATCAAGAAAGAGAGCCCTACCTGGGACCTCTTGGGTCTCCTTCCAACCGCTCCCCGCAACCCTCCCCTCTCTGGCTTCTAATACTACCGGTGAGAGGTGTGAGGGAGGGGAAAACGTCTTCTAGGTTCCCAGCTGAGGCCCTGTAACAAAGACAGATTGAGAGGAAAACATATCCATTCATCTAAGTTTTAGGTGACACGACAGCCAATGACACAAGAGGAAATGAAGACCCAAAATTAAACATGAACATTTTGATGTTGAATCTGATGGTGACGAAGAGTGAAAAATCATGGGAAAACGCAATAGGACAGGGGGGTGTGAGCTCAGGACAGTGACCCGGGGGGGCCAAGGCTGGTTCCTTCAGATTCTCCCCTGCATCCTGGAGATGAGCCTGGATGTCACCTGGGGTCTGTGACCTGCTTCAGGGGAAGGTCAAGAAGTCCTTCCAAGGGGCGTCTGGGAGGCTCAGTCGGTTAAGCATCCGAGTTTGGCTCAGGTCATGATCTCACGGTTCGTGGGTTCAAGCCTCACGTCGGGCTCTGTGCTGACAGCTCAGAGCCTGGAGCCTCTGACTCTGTGTCTCCTTCTCTCTCTGACCCTCCCCTGCTTATGTTTCTCTCTCTCTCAAAAGCAAATAAAACATTTAAAAAATTAAAAAAAAAGAAGTGCTTCCTAACCTTTAATTTTTTGAATTCCTTCAGTTGAAAATGTTCAATATGCCCAGTTGCCATATTTTTGGGGAGTGTTTCTTGAAGTCCATCGACAGCTATAAATATTTTTAAAACATGACTCCCTGAACTCTCATCTCTGAATTCCTCTAACATATATACCTGCAAATTGTGCAAACCAAATTGGTTATGCCAATTTTGGGCGCGCCTGAGTGGCTCAGTTGGTTAGGCATCCAACTCTTGGTTTCAGTTCAGGGCATGATTTCATGGTTCATGAGTTCGAACCCTGCGTCAGGCTCTGCGCTGACAGAGTGGAGTTCTCTGTCTCCCTGTCTCTCTGCCCCTCCCCTGCTCATGCTCTTCTGTCTCTCTCAAAATAAAGAAACTAAAAACAAAAAAAAAAGGTTGTACCAATTCATACTCTCGCCAGTGGTATGAGAGTACTTATTGTTGGCATCTGGCCAAACTAAGTTTTGTCTGATTTTTTTTTTTTAAGTAGGCTCACATCCAGCATGGGGGCTTGAACTCACCACCCCTGAGACCAAGAGCTGCATACTGAGCCCCACCCAGGTGCCCCTTGTCTGGTCTTTTAATGTCTCCTAATCCAATGAGCAGGAGATGTTCTTCCACTGTGGTTGTGATTTGCACTCATTTCCCTGATTACCAGCGACGCAGAGTTCACGTTTATGACCCCTCAGTTTGCCTCTTCGGTGAACTGCCTCTTCATCCCAGTGTCTGTGATCCACAGTGACAAATTTCGAAACTTTTTTTTAAAGATAAGTAATTTTTTAAATCTTTATTTATTTTTGAGAGAGAGACACAGAGTATGAGTGGGGGAGGGTCAGAGAGAGAGGGAGACACAGAATCTGAAACAGGCACCAGGATCTGAGCTGTCAGCACAGAGCCCGACGCGGGGCTTGAACCCACTAACCATGAGATCATGACCTGAGCCGAAGTCGGACACTCAATCGACTGAGCCACCCAGGCGCCCCCCACGTTGACAAATTTCAGCACAGACAGTGGAATGTTATGCATGTGCCAGTTCTGTAAGCCTTTCTTTACTCGATATTAACGGTGCTCAGTGCAAGGTGGTAGCAATCAGAGCCCCCATTGCTGGGGGGAAGGTCCAAAGACACAGGCACTGTGGAAAGTACTGTGGCAGCTCCTGGCCAACGTCACGCAGAACTATCGGATGGCCCAGAACTCCATGTCCCAGGTGTATCTCCAAGAGAATTGGAAACGGAAGCCGCTCAAATGTCCATCAGCAAATGAACGGGTGAACAGGCAGTGGTCCATTCACATAACTAAATATTGTTCAGCCATAAAAAGGAATGAAGTACTGGTAAGTGCTACAAGTTAGATGAACCTCAAGAACATTAGAAGGGGCACCTGGGTGGCTCAGTCGGTTGACTGTTCAATGTCAGCTCAGGTCATGATCTCACAGTCCATGGATTCGAGCCCCGCATCGAGCTCTGTGCTGACAGCTAGGAGCCTGGAGCCTGCTCAGATTCTGTGTCTCCCTCTCTCTCTGCCCCTTCCCTGCTCGCACTCTGCTCTGTCTCTCAAAATAAAATAAAGACATTTAAAAAAAATTAAAGAAAAAGGTGATTATGCTTTGAAGAAGTCTTGCCCAGCCAAGTGTTCCTGCAAAGATGAGCCAGCACGCAGACGCTCAGGGCTGCAGCACTGTGATCTCTTCTGGAAAAAACAAACCTTTCTCTGTGCCTGACAGTACCTTCCAGGGAAAAACGCAAACAGACAAGACCAGGCGGGCAGAGGCTAGAGCAGAAGGTCCGGGGGTGGGCACCCAATCCACATGAATACGGAGATCGAGGGGAAGGGGAGGTCACGGTTGCTTGGGCGGATATATACAATACACACTTGGCCCTGTAACTGTATGTAACTATATGGAACTATATGCAACTCTATGTAACTAACTTGCTGTATGTAACTACATATGTAAGATTACATACGGTTATACACACATATACAAACATGAAGAAGGTGGGGCGTAGTTGGAGGGATTGTGACAGAATACTTTCTTCCTCTAGGGGAGCCTGGGTGACTCAGTCAGTTGAGCGTCAGTCTGACAGCATCAGCTCAGGTCATGATCGCAGGGTTCGTGGGTTCGAGCCCCATATCGGGCTCTCTGCTGTCAGTGCAGAGCCCACTTTAGATTTTCTGTTCCCTTCTCTCTTTGCCTCTCCCCCACTCTCTCTCCTCTTTCTCTCTCAAAAATAAAATAAACGTAAAAGAATAATTTCTTCCTCTAAATATCAGACAAGCAATCAACTTAATCTACTATTGAACCCTGCAGGGTTCTTTGTTTCATTTTTAATAATTACAAAAATAGCAAGAAAGAATGAGTGATTGGTTCCTCTGCCCTGATCCTCGCCGCCTTGGAAGGGGCTCAGCGCTGTCCTACATGCTTTTCCTCAAGCCCCCCGCCCCCCCTGAGGCGAGTGGTATTTGTTCACTTCACTGAGGTTCAGAGAAGGCAAGTGCCTGGCCCAGAGGTGCCCAGCTGGTGGTAGGAGGGGACCAAACCTGGGTATATCTGATGTCTGATTCTGACCGCAGCCCTGAGCCCGTCCCTGCAGGCTCGTGCAGCCCCCACCGTCCCGCAGCCTTTCCTCCAGTGAAGAGAATGTCCAGGACGAGGTGCTAGGGGCCAAGTCAGCTGCTAATTTGGGTGAACTTGGGGAGATGACCTACTCTCAGCTTCTACAACTCTAGAATGAACCTTTTTTTTTTTTTTCCATTCACTCATTCAATAACAATAACTGAGGGACAGTTTGTGCCAGGCTAGGGGTCACAATGGGGCAAAGCTCTGTGATGCAGGCAGCCTCTCCCCTCCCCCCACCCCGAAACTCTGGACACCGAGGGGTCAGGAAAGGCCTCTGCAGGGAGGAAGGAACAAGAGTTTGTACCTTGGCAAGGACAGGAAGGTATACCCACCAAGGGGAGCGTGCATGTGCTGGGTGGGGGTATACCTGGTGACCCGAATCTCTTTTCTGCCACTTTCCATTCATTTTGCCTATTCTAGAGTTTTCTCTTTCTTTTTTTGTGTGTTTATTTATTTTTGAGAGAGACAGAGAGATAGAGCAGAGGAGAGGGAGACACAGAATCGGAAGCAGGCTCTGGGCTGCAAGCTGTCATCACAGAGCCCGATGCAGGGCTCTAGCTCACGAACCTTGATATCACAACCTGAGCCGAAGTCGGACACTTAACTCACTGAGCCACGCCTAGAATTTTATATTTCAATGAAGTTTTATTTTGAGAGATTTATCTACTCATCATTCATGATGAGTGCAATAGGCTGACTGTTTTTGTCCCCCCCAGCCCCCCAATTTATATGTGATGGTATTTGGAGGTGATTAGGTCTTGGGGATAAAGCCCTTCTGAACGGGGTTAATGCCTTCTAGAAGAGACCTCACAGAGAGCCCTTCTCACTTCTTCCAAGTGAGGACACAGCAAAGCGAGGTCCGTCTATGAATCAGGAAGCAAGTTCTCACCAGGCACCAAATCTGCCAGCACCTTGACCATGGACTTCCCAGCGTTCAGAACCGTGAGATACAAGTCTGTTGGTTATAAGGCCCCCAGACTGGGTAATTTGTTACAGTATCCCTATTGGAACAGGACAATGAGCTTTGGGATTGTTTTTCTTTTTCTTTTTTTTTTTTAAATTTTTAAAAATGTTTTTTATTTATTTTTGATATAGAAAGAGACAGAGCATGAGAGGAGAAGGGGCAGAGAGAGAAGAAGACACAGAATCAGAAGCAGGCTCCAGGCTCTGAGCTAGCTGTCAGCACAGAGCCTGACGCGGGGCTTGAACCCACGAAAGTGAGATCTGACCTGAGCCGAAGCCGGAGGCTTAACCGACTGAGCCACC
Source organism: Suricata suricatta (assembly GCF_006229205.1). Lineage (NCBI taxonomy): Eukaryota > Metazoa > Chordata > Mammalia > Carnivora > Herpestidae > Suricata > Suricata suricatta. Next base: position 6,744,281 of record NC_043702.1, read on the forward strand.
CAGGCGCCCCTGGGATTGTTTTTCAATTTGGGGCTATTACTCTTAAAACTGCTGTGGAAATCTGCATATGAGTCTTTGGACATATGCTTTCATTTCTTCTAATTACCTAGGAATTGGATGGCATAAATTAAATGTTATGTTTCATTTAAAAATTTTTTTTAAATCTTTATTTTTGAGAGAGAGAGAGACAGAGTGCGAGTGGGGGAGGTGCAGAGAGAGAGGGAGACACAGAATCCGAAGCAGGCTCCAGGCTCTGAGCTGTCAGCACAGAGCCCGATGTAGGGCTCGAACCTACGAACTGTGAGCCGAAATCAAGAGCCATTTTTCAACCAAGTGAGCCACCCAGGTGCCCCATGTTTCAATTTGTAAGAGCGTGCCAACCTGTTTTCCAAAATGATGTAGTATTCGTATTCCTAGAGACAGCATATGTGCATTTCATTTGTTCCATATCCTCACAATACTTGGCCTGGTTGGTCTTCAAATTGTGGCCATTCTACTGGGTGAGTAATGGTGTCACTCTGTGGATTGAAGTGACATTTCCCTAACAACTAACGATAGTGGCCAGTTTTTCTTGTCTTTATGAGTCATCCATGTATGTTCTTTGGTGAAATCCTTGTTCAAACCTTTCGCCCATTTCTTTTTTTTTTTTTTCCGCCCATTTCTTTTGGTTGGTTGTTTTATTGTGGAGTTGTAAAAGTTCTTTATATATTCTGGGTACAAGTGCTTTGCCAGACATATATATTGTGAATATTGTCTCCCAGTCTGTGGCTTGCCTTTGAATTTTCTTACTGGCGACTTTTGAAGTTCATGCTTGATTTTCAATAAACATATCCAATAAAATATCCAAAAGAAGGAGAAAGGGGGCGGTGCTCCAAGCCCAGGAGATCCAGCGTCACTCAGAAATTAGGGTGAGGTGAGGCTGAAATGCCACAGACTCTGATGTCCTAGCTCCCATCTGGGGTTAAGATTTCCACATTTGGGGTCTGGCAGGTAAAGGGGCAGAGGCTGGTTTTGTGCTGGACACTGTCCCCTGCTGGCTGCTTGCTCTTTGGGACCCTCGGGGGCTGGTCTGAGGAAGCTTGCACCAGGTGGGGAGAGCGCGGCTCCAGGAAGCTCCAGAAGGCTGCCCCCTGTTGGCGGTCACCGGGAACCACGTGGCAGGTGGGTTCCTGAGTCACCTGGCTTGTTGGTTGGTGGGAACCCCTGGGCGCCCCTCCCTCGCTCCTGGACGTGTGAAAGGCTTCCCATTGGCAGCACTTCTCTGGGACCATTGTTGCCTCACGGCTTTCAGATTTCTTTGGAAACTCTGAAGTTTGGGAAAACACACAGAGCTGCCCGCCCGAGGGAAGGAGACTCGGGTGCAGAAGTGGCCCCAGCTGGCCCCCGAGGGGCTGGGGGCACCGCTGGCTGCCCTGAGCTCTCTGCCGCCTCCTAACCTCTCCACACGGCTGCGCCTCCAGCTGGAGCCCTCCAGCTATGGAAGGTCGTATCACACAGGTAATGTGTGGGACTCTGGGGGAGGACAGTCCCCTCCCAGGATGCCGCTGTGGACCGGCTGGTGTCCTCTCCTGGTTTAGGGCTTTGGACCGACTCACCAAGGCGGTCATTTTCTCAGGATGGATCCCTCTCCCAGCGTGCTTGTGGGGTCAAGGGGCCCCAGGAGACCCAGGGGATGGGGTGGCGGGCCTGGGGGGGCGGGTGGTTGTTCTAGGTCGCACCCCCTGCAGATGGGGCCTGGCGCCTCCTCCCTCAGGGTCTGACTCGGTCCTGTCACCTGGGCTGTCAGGGACCCAGAAATAACAAAAGAAGATAGAATTTGGGGGCACTTAATCTTCCTTCTGCGCTGACCCTGCACGCACGTTCACCTACGGACTCGTCTAGAATATTTCTAAGTGCAGAAAAACAACAACAACAACCCACATCGGACTACCAGGGAAACCAATTTTACTGAAACACGATGATGAAAATACTTGAAAATGTGTGTTATGTGGTGCTTCCTGGTTAACACATTAGCGGCATAATGATGTCAGTATTTTCAAAATAGAATAACGTAAATGGTATTTGAAGACCCCCCACAATGATTGCAAGGTGATACGGATCCTGCCAGGCTGCTGGTGTGCATGACTTAAGAAAACACTAGATTTCCGTTGGAAGTTAATGAAGACGAAGATGTAGATTTTTATCGAATTTAAAAAAATGTTTTTTTAGCGGCACCTGGGTGGCTCAGTCAGTTAAGTGCCTGACTCTGGCCCAGGTCATGATTTCTCGGTTTGTGAGTTCAAGCCCCACATCAGGCTCTTTGCTGTCAACACAGAGCCTGCTTCAGATCCTGTGTCTTCCTCATTCTCTCCTTCTCCAGCCTTTCTCTGTTTCTCAAAAGGAAATAAACATTAAAAAAATTTTTTTTAATGTTTTTTTGTTTATATTTGAGAGAGGAAGAGAGAGAGGGAGGGAGAGGCAGGGAGAGAGAGGGAGACACAGAATCCTAAGCAGGTTCCTTGCTGCCAGCACAGAGCCCGACCTAAGGCTCAAACCCACGAACCACGTGATCATGGCCTGAACTGAAACTAAGAGTCAGACGCTTAACCGACGGAGCCCCCCAGCCGCCCCCTCCTCCCTCTCTTCCGACCAGCACTTCTCTGCTTACCCACCACCAAGAGCTGATGGGCGGCGGGCAGCCTCCTGTGGAGCCTGTGTGGACAAAAATGAACAGTGACAGAACAAGCAAGCCTCAGCTGAATTACCCCCATTCCCCAGCCCCGGGGGGCTTCGGAGCAGTGTTCCACGGGGACGGAAGAGCCCCTCTTGGCATGTGATGGGCCCACTCTGCCCTGAGCCCTCGCCTTCCAGCTTCAGGGGTGTAAGGGTCTGGAGAGGCGAGCCGTCTGGAACCTTGACCCCCTGCATTCTGCAGGGAGTTGACTACAACGACCTTGGCAAGTCCCCCACGCAAAGGTCAACACTTCTCTGTGTTTAGTCTCTTCTCAGATAAAGTGGGTCTGGAGGGCCCTCAGCCACCCCTCACCTGCCCAGCTACCCATGGATGCCCGGCGGTGCCCACTCACAGAGTCTTTGTGTTGTTTGCTTTTCTAGCTAAAGGGAAATGGCAAAAAGGTAAAGGTGGATTGTGTGTTATTCAGCCATTGTAGGAACTGGCCAGGGCAGAGCCCACAGCGCAGGAGAGATCGTCCAGGGAGGCCCGGGGGGGGTCTAGCATCAAGGTAAACGCGCAGAGTGAAGGTAAAGGAGCAGGAGAGGGACATGGACGAGGTTGGCACGACCCAGATGAGGAGAGCCAAGCCTTCCTCCTCCGCTGCCCTGGGGTTTAACGCCCACTGAGGTGGTTGTAACCCTGTGGTGATGAACACATTGTGTCCTTCCTACTAGGGGGGTTCCTGGAGAAGCCTTGGCCAATCCCCCTCGGGATCCCTGGTCCCCAAGACAGTGCCTGAGACACTGTGGCATTCATAATCGCCATGACGAAGGGAAGAGGGAATTAATGAATAATTGAAGTGGAGTTTTATATTCCACTTAACCTTGCCTTCCCTGATCAGAGGATGTTTACATATGACATGTTCAACTTTGTTTTCATTTTAAGAAAACTTATGCTTTTCCTGCTTTTTAAATTTTTACTTATTTTATTATTTGTTTAATGTTTATTTATTTTTGAGGCAGCTGGATCATGAGCAGGGGAGGGGCAGCGAGAGAGGGAGACATGAGGGGTGGGGGTGGGGGTGGGGTCAAACTCACAAACTGCGAGATTGTGACCTGAGCTGAATTCTCATGCTTAACTGCTTAACTGACTGAGCAACCCAGGTGCCCCTTCTTCTTTTTTTAAATCTTTGTCTTATAACAGAAGAGTTAAGCCTATGTAAATAAATTATGGTAACGAAAATGTTTGAAGTTACTTTGTCATTGTACTTCATGCTTTTCCCCTGGTTTTTCCTTTCCTCTCTTTTGCTATAAAAGTATTTTTTTCCTTCTCCCTAGCAATTGCAACGTTATTGCAATGTTCTTCTATTGGTGCTTTCGTTAAATTTTTTAAAAAGAAAAAATATATCTGAAAAACTATATAAAGCTCTATGCCCAAGTGGGACTTGAACTCACCACCTTGAGATCAGGAGTGGCAAGATTTAGCGACTGTGCCAGTAGGCGCTCCTGAACTTATATTTTCTTCCTTTCATTCCTTTCCCTTCCTTCCCTTCCTTCCCTTCTCTCCCTCCCTCCCTCCCTTCCTTCCTTCTTTCCTTCCTTCCCTCCTTCCTTCCTATGTTTATTTAGTTTTGCCCTCCCGCCCTCCCTCCCTCCCTTCCTTCCTTCCTTCCCTCCTTCCTTCCCTCCTTCCTTCCTATGTTTATTTAGTTTTGACACAGAGAGAGCGAGCATGGGCAGGGGAGGGGCAGAGAGACGGAGACCCAGACTCAGAAGCAGGCTCCAGGCTCCCGAGCTGCCAGCACAGAGCCGGAATCGTGCTGGAACTCACCAACGGTGAGATCATGCCCTGAGCTGAAGTCAGGCGCCCTGAACTTACATTTTCCTAGTTAATGAAGTCAAGAAGAGAACAGATCTGTGCCCGCCCCGCTGGTAATCTGAGAGATCCGGCACACTTGCCTTCTCTTCTGTTTGCTTCCAGCTCCGGCTGATTCACCAGCCATTCGTTGGGTGTCTGCTCTGTGCAGACACAGTCCGAGGCACTTGACTGCTAACTGGGGACCCTGAAACCCTGAAAATAACGAAAGCTCGAGTTCACCGGACCCTCCGGGCGCGCTGGTGCACGCGGGGCACGGAGAGTTACACGCGGGGTCTCCACCGCCCCCCCACCCCTCCGGCTTCCCCCCGCCCCCCAGACTCCGGGAGGCCTGGAGTGGTCTGACTTCGTCTTCCCAGTAGCCTCTGGCTGGAACCGGAATCTCCGGAGGCGGAGCCTGGGAACCCCTATTCTAGAAGTACGCGGTTGCGGGGTGTCCCCAGCCTGGGGTGCGCCCTCACTTAGAAGGCGGGGCTCGGAGCCCTGAAGCCCCGCCCACTCCCGCCCGCGAGCCGCCCGGGGAGGGGCGAGCAGCCGAGTCGTCCCGGAGGAGCCCCCTCTCTCCGCCGTTCCAGGTGAGTGTGACTGTGGACGTCAACATCCCTGGCCCCCGACTGAAGGGGGCAGTGGGGGTGACAGGCTCCCAGTTTCCGATTCTCTCTCCCCCCGGGACGAACCCGGGTGCCGGCTTCGCTGGAGAGGATCTCGCGGCTCGCGCCGCGGTCGGGGATTTAAGACCCGCAGTGCCGCCTAGTGGTCGTGGCGAGGAATCCCCGCGTCCCTGCACCCAAAGAGACTAGAAATTGGATGGTTTAAAAACAAATTAAAATTTGCTAAGGGAGCCGAACTTAAATGCTCTCACACACAAAGTGGGTAATACTTATGTGAGGTGATGCATGTGTTTGATTAACTAGATGGGGAAATCCTTCCACTATGTATACATAGATCAAATAACCATGAACACTTGAACTGTCTTACAGTTTTTTAAATATTTATTTTGAGGGGGGGTGAAGTGAGGGGGAGAGAGCGAGAGAGGGGGGATTTCAAGTAGGCTCCGTGCTGTTAGCACAGAGCCTGAGAGCAGGGCTTCATCTCACGAAACCTGAGATCACGACCTGAGCCGAAATCAAGAGTTGGAGGCTCAAGGGACTGAGCCAGCCAGGTGCCCCGGTTTCAACATTATAATGTAAACCGCTTTAAAGTTACAGAGGAGCTATAAGAACAGTACAGAGAACTCCTGTATATCTATTCCGGTTCCACCGAGTGTCCCAGCAGTGCCCTAGAGCAGAGGTTCTAGTTCAGGATCACACATTGCAGCCGGCTACCTCGTCCCTTGGGTCTCCTTCCGTCTGAGTCAGCCCCTGGGTCTTTCTTTGACCTTCAGGACTTTAACTAACATTTTTGAAGAGGATAGAGCATTTTGTAGAATGTACCTCAGTCTGGATTTCCAGGGTTTCCTCATGATTAGACCCAGGTGATGTACATCACACACGCTAATGTCCTGCCCTTGTCACCTAGTGGGTGGCCCCTGACATTCCTCTGTCCCACGACTGGTGGTAATAACTTAGTCCACTTGATAGAGATGGGACTTGCCAGGTTGTAACACTGTAAAGTTTCTCTTCTTCCCTATGCATTTGACAAGTGCTTGGTGGGGTGATACCCTGAGTTCACGTAAAAATCCCATTTTTTGCCCCCTTTGACTCGTTTTAGTGTGTGTCTAGTAACGTTTCTTGCTAGCATTAATTGTTGCTGTGGTGGCTGCCAAACAGTGTTGTTCTTTTTCTTCTTTTTTAAGTGTTTGTTTATTTATTTATTTTGAGAGAGAGAGAATCCTAAGCAGGTACTGTACTGCCAGCACAGAGCCTGATGCAGGGCTCAAACCCATGAACTGTGAGATCATGACCTGAGCTGAAACCAAGAGTCGGAAGCTTAACCAACTGAGCCACCCAAGCGCCCCTCTTTTTTTTTTCAAGATTTAAAAAAATGGTTTATTTATTTAAAGAGAGAACGCGCATGAGAGGGGCGGGGGGGGGGGCAGAGGGTCTGAAGCAGCTCTGTGCTCACAGCAGAGAGCCTATGTGGGCTTGAACCCATGAACTATGAGATCATGACCTTAGCTGAAGTCGGACACAACCGATTGAGCCACCCAGGCGCCCTTACTTGAAGAATCATTTAAAAGTGAAGGAAGTTTTTGTGGAGTTAGTCGATTAATTGCTCTTCTGTTGAAAAGTAGTGGAAGATGAGGAAGACTTCTTGGGCAGGGGGATGAGCTCCCTTTCAGACCTGTTGGATTCGGGGTGACATTAAAATCTCACGTCTAGAGGGAAAGTGGGAAGAAGAGACATGACACCCATATAGTTCAAGCCCTGCCTATCCTCTGTCAGCGGCCCCCAGAGGCCAGGGCCGCTGGATACAGGATCCTGGGGTAACCGTGGCCTTGACTCCTGTAGGTTTCCCTGAAGAGGGCGAAATGCAGCAAAGCGGAGTGACCACCAGATGGCGCTGCCGCGCCCCTTACATTCGGCCCGGAGGCTCGCCTCGGACACAAGGATGTCCCCACTTAGCTCCAATATTTGTAATCAGGGCAGTTCCTTGATCCCCACTGGGTGCCAGACATTGCGCCGGGTTCTTCTGGACTTCAGTTCACTTGATCCTAACGGAGCTTCAAGGGGGAGAGGACCCCCACCTTCCCAGATGAGGACCTGAGGCTCAGAGCTGCCTGAGGCCACATAGCCAGCAAGCAGCAAGTTGGCCTGACCGCAAAGCCTGTGTCCGCTCCACTGACCCTGTACTGCTTGCCCCAGGTATTAAACTTCCATGTTAAAAAAAACAAAAACAAAAAACTTCCATGTTGAAGTTATTTCTAGATAATGCGAGGCCCGGCAAGAAGCCCCCCCACCCCCCCAAGCCACCTTCCTATGGTAAAAGGGGGCTGAGAATTGTGAGAATTTGGTTCTTTTGCTTTTAAAAATTTATTTTATTTGCAGGCTCCACACCCAACATGTGAACCTAACAACCCGAGTGTGAGTCACATGCTCTACTGACTGAGCCAGCCAGGTGCCGTCATTGGCCACTTGGCCCTTAATTCCCTAACATCCCTCCAAGACTGGGGCTGTGGCTTAGTGTTTGGGTATCTGACTTCATCACCAGCTGAGGAAGAAAATAGGGCAGGAGACAATCCGGACAGTGAGACATGCAGGGAGCTGGGACAGACCCTGGAGGGAAAGGTCCGCCGAGGAAGGGGTGCCTGGGGTGCCCCCACCTCTTCTTAGGCTATGAAATTACTGGAGACCCGATCTGGTAAATTACTTTCTTTCCTAATGCCTCAGCTTCCTTATCTGTACAATGGGATCACAATTATCAGGCTTTCAGGGCGTGGAGGGACAGAATGAGAATATGTGTCAAAGGCACAACTACCTAGTGGCATCAGCGCCAGTAAGAGAGCTTTCCGGGCGCCGAGGGGAAGGGCCGCTATGAGAAGCATGCCCAAGAAAATCAGGGGCCCCCAGCCTCGCACCCTCCCTCCTCTTCTAGAAGGAATGGAGGGCGTTAAGAACACCGGAAGCATGGCAGCCGTTCTGCCAGCAGGAGGGCTGGGGCCGAGGACGAGGCTGTCCTGAGGGAGGCAGAGTGGAGAGAAGAGAAGGTCCTGGATGACAGCTAGCATTTGCTTTGCATTCCGCCGTAGAAGCGGGCCTTGAACCAAGGACTGGGTCCAAGTGGCTTGTTTGAGAAGTGATTCCAGGCCGCACCAGGAGGAGAGTGTGAAAGTGAGGCAGGGGAAAGGATCCACTTTCCCCGGGGGCCCCCGGAGCTCAGTCCCACTCGGGAACTCTAGGATGCAGCATAACACCTGCCTCCAAGTTATCCCAATCCGGAGGCAAAGAAGCAGGGTATTCATAGGGCAGCTGTGCATCCGCCATTGGAAGGAGCGCCCCCCCCCCGGCCCCCCACGGCGCATTCACCAGCTGGGACTCAGTTTGCCCAGTGCTGGCCCAGCGGGGGGAAAACGTCCTGGAGCAGAGACCGTGCTGGCAGCAAGAGCAGCCTGCCGTTCTTGGAATGGATGCCCAGGGGATGCAGGCGGGGCACCAGTCCCACCGCGACAGAGGGCTGAGCTGGTCGTCGTGTTGTTTGAAGCACATACAAGGAGTGTCCCCTTCAACCCGGCGCTTCTGTCCTTGACGACTTGTCCTAAGGAGGCAGCGCAGGGTGTTTCTCCGTGCAGCGCGCCCAGGCTGGGGCCACCCTGGGGCCAGTACATCATCTCTCCTCGCTCCAGGTCGTCCCCTGAAGGGGAGGCATAAATCAGTGCCTGCCCCTGGGAGTGGTTGAGTCAACACGTTTGATAGGCTCCTGTCAGGAAGGCACACAGAGTAAATACACTTAGATGTTACCAGTTGGGAAAGTTACCGCCCTTGGTAATAAAAAGTTGGAAATTAACATCCAGCCATGGAGGTTATTGAGTACATTATAGCAGTTCACCCAATAAATTATAACATGGCCACCAAAAAGCCCAGAGCACTGCCAAAGTATAACCAGTGAAATAGAAAGGTGTTCATGATACATTGTTAAATGAACTAAGCCCTTTGCAAGGCAGAATGTAAGACAAGTGTTTGCTTACCCTAACGTCACAACCCTGGTATATACGTATGGATGTATTTTGGGGAGAGAGAACGAGCAGGGGAGGAGCAGAGAGAAAGGAGAGAGAGAACCCCAAGCAGGCTCCCCAGTGTCAGCGCAGAGCCCGACACAGGGTTCGAACTCACGGACCGTGAGATCATGACTTGAGCTGAAATCAGGAGTTGGCCTGACTGAGCCCCCCAGGTGTCCCAGCTCCCTGGTTTTGATAGCATCCTGTGATTGGGTAGAATGTTCCACTGGTGGGAGCTTGTGAGGTGTGCAGGACCTCTCTGGACTATTTCTACAACTCCCTGTCAGTCTGTAATGATTTCCACTCAAAACATGTAAAACAGAAAAAGCTGACCTAAAGAGGAGTCCCATTTAATAGAGATCGCTAATGTGTGTGCGCCGCACATTTACATACTTTGTTTCTGGGGGCGCCTGGCTGGCTCTCTCGGTGGAGCGAGCAACTCTGATCTCTGGGTAGTGTGTTCAAGCCCTATGTTGGGTGTAGAGATTACTTAAAAATTTTAAAAAAGTTAAAAAAAAATTTTTTAACATTTATTTTGAGAGACAGAGCACAAACAGGGGAGAAGCAGAGAGAAAGAGAGAGAGACACAGAATCGGAAGCAGGCTCCAGGCTCTGAGCTGTCAGCACAGAGCTCGAACTCCCAAACTGTGAGATCATGAGCTGAGCCGAAGTCAGATGCTTACAGACTGAGCCGCCCGGGCGCCCCTATACATGAGATAATGGGCCTCCCGCCCCCCGCCCCCACCGCTATCCGGTACTTTCTATAGTGGAGTAGTTGTAGGGGCTGGATACACAAAGTGTGGAGTTACCAAATCCCCTCTCTTCTGTCTCCAATTCCCTCTATTTTTAACATTGGATTTAGTGTGGTACACTAGCCAACACTGATACATTAGTATTCATGAACACCGTAGTTTACGTTATATAATAATATATACGCGTTCACTCTTGGTCTTATATATCCCACGGGCTTTGATAACGGTAATGAATGCAGCCGCCATAACAACATCCTACAGAATAATTGTTTCACTGTCCTAAAAATCCTCTGTGCCCGCCCCCCCTCCCTGCCCCCGCAACCATTGAGGGTTTTACCTCAGTGTCTGTAGTTTCGCCTTCTCCGCGGCTGCGGCGTCATGTCGTGGGAGTCATACGGTAGGTGCTCTTCCAGGCGGGCTCCTCTCACTTAGCCGGCCGCCTCGAAGGTCCCTCCGTGGCTTTTCTCGGCTTTATAGTTGCTGCTGTTGCTTCTCCTCCTTCTTTTTCAATAGCTTCTTTCTTTTTATCATTGAATAACAACCGATTGTATGGATGCGCCACAGTTTAGCAAACGAGCATTTTAACATTTTATTTTTTAAATTTATTTATTTATTTTTGAGAGAGAGAGAGAGAAGAAAGAGATGGACAGAGGCTCCAAAGCAGGCTCTGCGAGGACAGCAGAGAGCCCGATGTGGGGCTCAGACCCACGAACCTTGAGATCATGACCTGAGCCAAAATCAGATGCTTAACGACTGAAGCACCCAGGTGCCCCCAAATGAGCATTTTTAAAATTAGAATAGAAACCAGTTAGGGGCACCTGGGTGGCTCAGTCGGTTGAGCATCTGACTTTGGCTCAGGTCATGATCTCATAGTTTGTGGGTTCAAGCCCCACATCAAGCTCTGTGCTGAGAGCTAGCTCAGAGCCTGGAGCTTGTCTTTGGATTCTGTGTCTCCCTCTCTCTCTGACCCTCCCCTGCACACGCTGTCTCTCTCTCTCTCTGTCTCTAAAAAAATAAATAAAAAACACAAAAAATAATTAGAAAAGAAACCATTTAGGAAGAGGGATAAAGCGTATTTGGTAGAGATGAAGCAGGAAAAGGGGTGTGCAGAGAGGCACCTGATAATGGCGCTGTGCGGTGGGGGAGGGCAGCTCGAGCCCAGGGGACATGCCAAGGCGGGAGGGGCTGTGGAAGGAGGGGCATGAGCAGGAGGTACTTAGGGAGCCCTGGGCCTCCGGGTCTGGGGAGGGAAGGCAGAGGCACGACAGGTGCAGAACAGTTGATATCTTAGGTCATGTTGACTTGTGTCTCGAGGAATTTCCTGTGTCGCTCATGGTGGGTTTCAGTGCTCCCCCGTCTACCCCTTTTTGGCAGCTGCAGTCTGGAAAAACTTACCACCGAGCCTCCGATGTTATAAATAAGCTCTGAGCATTTCCCAGGAGGCCAGGGACTCAGGGCCCGGACATTTAGCGCCTTCGTGGCCAAACTGGCAGGCTGCCCGATGCCACGGTGCCAGGGCAGAACTCACCGGCCGGCGGCAGCCTGTCCGACAATACTGACGGGCAGTCAGCCCATCATCTTCAGTTCTGACTCCCAGATTCCAGAACAGCCATCTGGTCTACCTTTGGTTTGACCCATTTTCCAACAGGGAAGGCACTCTGTTCTTCCTCTGTTAACCTCACACCAATGTTCCCCTGTTCCTTCTATGCTCTGATTATCAACCGGCCTGCGGTGGGTTTCACAAGCCTCAGCTCATTTTGGATCCACATCCTGCTCATGGTGGTTCTAGAGATCCATTTTAGTGGTGGTCGGCTGCCCCTTTCCTGCCTGTTGGCCGTGATTTGGTTGATCTCCCCCTTAGCTCAGGAGGGGCCAGTCTGACCACTGGCCTATCAGCCACCCACAGCTGGTGACAGTGCCTTCTTCATTTGAGACTCCAGCGCCCTGACTTGTGCAGACCCCCCCAGAGCCCACCCAGCATGGGGGACCCGGAGGGGCTCCTTGATGGGCAGAGGGCGTCGTGGGTCCTACTCTGGGGGCTGCCCACCTGCCCCCTTTCTGCCGGTCCTTCAGGAGCCATACCTCCTCTCTGGGGCTTTTTTCTTTGCCACCTGCCACGTGAGGCCTCAACACTTTTCCTCCCGCCCTGCATTCTGTATAAAGTGAAGTAACAGTGATCTGGACAGTGATCTGTTAGAATCACGGGGGGCCTGGGCCCAGACACTGCTGAGTAGAAGGCACGTTCAGGGCCAAGGTGTGTCCAGTTAGGGGATGGTGCTGGCAAGCAGGCAAGCTTTACCGTGGCTGTGGTCTCCCTCTGCGCGTCATCCTGCGTCGTCACTAGGGAAGACATCACTGCCCGTGCGTGTCTCCCCTCCTTCGTGGGTCCTCGGCCTCCCCTCGGTCAGCCGCCTCTCCATGCCCGGTCTTCCTCTCTCTTGCCAATCTTGTCCAGGTGTCCCTTGCCTTCCAGTTGTCTTCTGAGTCCCCTGTCCTGCCTTCCTTGTTGCTTTGCCAGGAATCACCTTCGCCCGGCCTCCCGTGGCCTCTTGGCCCATCACTTTTGTTTCCGCTTGCCAGTACCCTTCTCTGGCCTGTGCTCTCGGTTGCAACCTCACCAGCTCGGCCAGGTCCTGAACCTGGAGCCCTGCCTGCACTCGCTCCTTCCTGGCTCAGGGCAGCAAGCCAGGCCCGCCTTCAAAGTGCCTCTGTGGCGGTGCGGCGAGTTCATGTCCCTCCACCGGCGCTGTGACTGTTCCAAGCCTTTGCCTTTCTCTGTCAGTACATCCAGAGAAGCCTTTTCAACTAGGATCCAAACTCTGGAAGTCATAAAAAGAAAGACTGGTCAATTTGAATAGATAGCGGCACAGGGTGCCTGGGGGGCTCAGTCGGTTAAGCATCCGACTTCGGCTCAGGTCATGATCTCGCAGTTCGTGGATCTGAGCCCCATATTGGGCTCAGTGCTGACAGCTCGGAGCTTGGAGCCTTGGGCACAACCAGACAATCTAGAAAAGAATCCTTGTGCCTCTGCCGGTCAGCGATTTCAGGGGCAGGAGATGAAAGCACTGGACAGCCCAGCAGATCAGAGCGGAGGGCTGTCCATAGGAGACAGTGATTACTGGACCGAGAAAGGAACTAAGTATGTTGACAAATCATGACCAGAACCCTTGTTCACATGGTCCAGAGGGACAGGAGACAGCGGGCAAGCCCTGACCACAAGCAAGACACATTGTAGCTCCTCCCACTGGGGGGACAGGGAGGAGACACTCCCCTGGCTCGCATGGCACCTTGTCTTCTTACGCCCTAGAGATTCCACTGTGAGCGACGCTGGCAGCCGCTTGGGAGCCAAGCTTACCTGTAAATAACACATCTTCTTGTTGAGTTGATCAACTCATCCTGGACTCTCTTGCCCATCCTTGGCCTTAAATAGATCCTTGGTTCTTAAATAGATGAAGAAAACCCAGTCTCGTTCAAAAGAAGCCTAAATTTTATCAAAATTAGCATAAATCAAAAAGTTTTATAAAGTACATGTTTCATAGGTATTTGCGTTTCCTAATTCACGTGTGGTGTGTGTGTGTGTGTGTGTGTGCGTGCACGCGTGTGCGTGGCCAGGGAGCTCCCCATCCCAGCAAGCAATGCTCAGACCCCAGCTGGGTGTCCTACAATTTCACGCGGATCTGACCTGAAGTCCCTGGGGTCCCACAGGTGCAGGGTTCTTGCCCAGAGGACTGCCCCCCTCTTCAGACACCAGTCGCAAGCCCAGGTTGCTACCTGTGCTTCTTGTAGCCAGGTGATGATAAAGACCACCAAACACCAAATAGAAGCGAGGCAAGGTTTTATTTACGGCCGGGCCAAACCTGATCTCCCGGGTGTCAAGGAGCAGAGAATGGCCCCGAACAAAGGCAGCAGTGAGTTTGCATTGACTTTAGCAAGGCAGCAACATCATCATTCAGTTAACCAATTAAAG